>NC_138176.1:129152258-129752258 GCF_964165515.1 Mesoplodon bidens | reverse complement strand
GGGGAGAAAAGAAAGTCTATATTTTTATATGTTTTGGTTTAATTTTAGTTTTTACATTTCTTAATAGTAGAAAGCTAGAAACTTTAGAGCTGCTACTTCATTCTAGCTAATGTTTGTCATGACAAAGCCCATTTTATGGGGCTTAATGTGGAGAAGTACTTTTAATATATAAAATTTTCTAGATGGATGTTTTCTGGGAATCTATCTATATAGTCATCTATAAGTTGGTGTGCTTAAAAACATGATGAGCATAAAAACACTCAGTTAGTGACAGATACTAATGGACTATTTTTTAGATTAACAGCTAGCATCAAGTCTTTCTAGGTCCATGCTATTTATTTCAATCCTGGGCTTTAAAGGATGCACAAGCCACATTCAGGTCTCTAAGCAGATTTAATTCAAGTGAACAGAAACATATGATTATATATCCAAGCTGACTATTGAAATTGCAAGCTTTATCTTTCAGCTGTTCTACTGTTTCAAGCTGTGGAGATAAAAAACGCTAGCCTTGGGACAAGTAGTTGGAGTGTCACCAAACATTGATGAACAAAGAACTTACTGAGTGCCTTTTTTTTTCCCCTGATGACAAAGAAAATTTTTCATTTTTATAACATTGTATCCCCAATTCTTAATTAATATCAGGCACAGGTGGTGTAAGGGATAACCACAGTAAATCACAAAAAGGGTTATGAGCCTCGAAAGAACTATTATTAAATATAGGCAGGTCATAAAACAATGCTTTTGAATGATGGGACTGTTAGGTGCCACATTTTCAATCTATACTTCTGAAGCTGGTTCCTCTATATCTGCAAAAGGAATTTTAGATTACATAATGGAGCTTACTTTATTATAATTAGAAGAAATGTCATTCAATCTGTGATTAAAATACAATTTGATTATTTCAATGATTTGCTTTTCCTGTATATTTTTACATTTTTTCCAATTATTTAACATGCAAAGTAGGATGGGCAGCTTCAAGTTAATAACAGAGGTTTCTTAAAATATAGGAAAATACTAGGGTTAATCTCCTTTAATTTTCTTTGAAAATGAAGCAAATCACAGAACTGCAAAGTCTTCATAATTATATTCTCACATTGAAAAACATGGTCATCAATCACAAATATACCTGAAAGTATGTTTATGCACTTACAAGAATCTTAATGTCACTTTTTCATGGAGAAGTATTTCCAGATATTTTTA
The DNA here is from genome assembly GCF_964165515.1 of Mesoplodon bidens. Classification (NCBI taxonomy): domain Eukaryota; kingdom Metazoa; phylum Chordata; class Mammalia; order Artiodactyla; family Ziphiidae; genus Mesoplodon; species Mesoplodon bidens. Next base: position 129,751,058 of record NC_138176.1, on the reverse strand, counting down.
CATAAGTAAGTATTAGTTCTTCTCTTTATTCCTAGTCCTCTAATCATGACCTCTCCCTGGCCAGCATCTTAGACCTGATTCAATTGCTGGACTGAACTCCTAGAAGGCAGTGATGTTTACAAATCTATAATATCCCAAGACTCACACATAGCTCTAGTTATCTGCTGAACTTTACTCCATTTCCTAGACTTCTCCTTGGAACTTTCCTTTGAAGGAATCTTGGACCGTTCAAAAACTTGAATTTTAACCCATAAAATGGTATACTTTCTTTCATGTTTTGTGGCAGTTTCAGTGCCTGCTATTTTATGTCAAAGCTGTTTGCCTAAAAGTATATATAGGTTGCTAAAAATACAAAACTCAGAAATGCTTTGTAGATTGCTTATTTTAACTGAGTGCTTAAGTGGCCACACACAAATATTCAGTAATCATATTTACAGAGATTGTTCAACTAGCTCTGACGGCCAGAATATGAAAAGCATACTATAATGCAAGCACACACAAAGACTCACAACTTCTTAGGTAAATATTTCAGATATCACTAATATTATAATAAATCTGAATTGAGTGAGACATATAAAATGGAGTATGAATGTTCTTGATTAGAATATTTCACCCTCACCAAAATGTAAGAAAGCCTACTTAAATGTCACATTATGATACCAGTCTTGTCTAGTACTAACATCACAGAACGGTAAGTATTTTAGTGTCTTCTGGTATCATCTATATTAATTTAACTGAAACATTGTTTTGATATACTTACCACTGTGGTTATCTGACACTATGTGCTTGAACTTAAAACAACAACAACAAAAAGTGATGCCTAATGGAGACTGGCATTACTAAAATGTATCAATATTGAATTGTGTCACAAAGAAAGTAACTTTTGTCCTTAAGGTGATTTTATATATGATGTATATGATTGATATCATACTTGAGATATCTTACAATTAAGAAAAAACAATTTAGAGAGGAGAGGATCAAGATTGTGGCATAGGAGGATGTCAAATACATCAAAAATACATCTATGTGTGGAGCAATTCTCACAGAAAACCAACTGTAAACTGGCAGATAATCTCTTATACAACCAATCCTGCAAGAAAAATCCCCATGTAACTGGGTAGGATGGGAAAAAAAGGCATCAGGATGGGAACAGCATCCCTAGGAGGAATCTGTTAAGGAATGAAGGTAAACACGGGTAGGCTGCTGACCTGGGAAGCCCCCTTGCCTACTGGGGGGTCCACCAGGACATATTGAGGGGGGCTGTAGGAGCTTGGTCTCTGCTCACAAGGAGTGTGCGCATGCTGGCTAGCTGGCAATCAGGGCTGAGAGAGACCTGCACTGCAGACTGCCACCTCTCTGCACTTCCCAGATCACAACGCACACTGGGCAGGTCTGCTAGTACACAAAACTTCTGGGCACCAAATTTTGGGCTGATTGGCAGGGGAGACAACTCGGTCTAGCTGCAAAGAAGATAGCCCAGAGGGCCTAGGGTATGACCTGGGCTCAACCTTGTAGGCCATTGTCAGCTTGTGCATGGTAGGGTGGCAGACTCTGTGGGCACATGCACTTCAGGGGTGGTGCTGACCTGGGAGCCAATCAGTGCTCACACTGTGGTGGTAGGCCTGGCAGTGGCAGATCTCATTGGCATGAACACTGAGTGGTGCCATAGATTACGTGTCTCAGGGAGACAGTCCCTGAGGAGGAGTATGCAGCAGTTCATTTCCCAGCAGGAGTCCTCCAGTTCCACCCACCACAGCTTGGAGTTGGATCTGGGGCAGACAGGTCCAGGGAGAGTCCTCCTACAGAGGTGGCACAACCACATTGATACCTGCAGCCCCAGTGCCCAGGCACCCAGGACCAGTCTAGCACTAGGTCTGGAACAAACACAATGGAGAAAGGGATGCATCCTTGGCTGCTTCTGGACAGAACCATGGACACCTGCACAGATGGCTCATAGTTTCACTGTGATCACATGGGCCTCACTCACTTCAGCACTCACCTCCTTTGGGACAGAGCACACTCTTAAGGGCAATGGAATCTAACCGAACCAGACTCTCAGGGCTTCTACTCCAGCAACTAAGGAGCAGACCCTGCCCCTTAGAGGGTTGTGACAGCCATGGAGCAAAGAGAACCTGCTCAACATCCAGTGCAGGGTCTGGAAACCACAACACCAATCACACACCCTATCAAGGGGATAACAGCCAGCATACTCTGAGGAAAGATGTGGCTGGCATCCATACCAGGAATAACTCTCACATCTAAAGTACTGGATTCACACAGGCTACACAGGGATGCTCCCAAATAAAAACATCCCTTCAAGACCACAGTAGATAATTTTTCTGTCTCTGTGAATTTAGGAGAAACAGTTAAATAAAATTAAAAAGTAGAGGAACTACTCCAAATTAAAGAACAAGAGAAATCCCCTGAAAGTACAAATAATGAAACAGACCTCAGTCTACTAGACCCCAAGTTCAAAAAAGAGGTAATAAAATTGCTAAAGGTATTAAGAAAGATTATTGGTAGAAATGCAGACCACTATAAAAAAGAACTAGAAACTATAAAGAGTAAACAATCAAAATTAAACTCAATTGACAAAATAAAAGCCTATCTAGGAGCAATGAATAGCAGACCAAATAATGCAGAAGAATAAATAAGTGATCTGGAAGATGGAACAATGGAAATCACCAAATCAGAACAGCAAACAGAAACACACACACACACACACACACACACACACACACACAGAGAGAGAGAAAGCAATGTATGAGATCTATGAGATAGTATAAATTGTTCCAAACAACACATAGTAGGGGTTCCAGAAGGAGAAGAGCAGGAGGGATTGAAAATGTATTTGAAGAAATTATGGCTGAAAACTTCACAAACCTAAAGAAGGAAACAGATGCCCAGATACAGGAAGTAGAGACAGGTGAACCCAAACAGACCCACACCAAGACATATCATAATTAAAATGGTGAAAGTTAAAGATGAAGACAGGATTCTAAAGTCAGCAAGAGAAGTAACAGTCAGTTACAAGGGTACTCCCCATAAGGCTATCACCTGATTTTTCTACAGAAACTTTGCAGGCCAGAAGGAAGTGACATGATATATTCAAAGTCCCAAAAGGGAAAAAATCTGCAATATAAGATTTTCTACCCAGCAAGATTATCACTTAGAGTAGAAGAAGAGATAAAGAATTTCTCAGAAATTAAAAAACAAAATAGCAAAAACTAAAAGAATACAGAAATACTAAACCCACCCCAAAAGAAATGTTGAAAAGTCTTCTCTAAACACAAAAGCATCAAGAACCTATAGGATAGGGAAAAATCAAAGTATGAAAAGCAAATAGATAGAAGGATTAAGATCACTTAAGCTAGTACATAGATTAAAAATAAAAAAAATTTGTAAAAGCAATTATGACTACAATTAACAGTGAAGGGATAAATAGAAGATATAGAATAGGACATCCAAATTACAAAATGTAGGGGAGGGGAGTAAAAATATGTAGATATTTTAGAATGCATTTGTTGGTTTTTTTTTTTTTTTTTTTTTTTTTGCAGTATGCAGGCCTCTCACTGTTGTGGCCTCTCCCGTTGCAGAGCACAGGCTCCGTTCGTGCAGGCTCAGCAGCCATGGCTCACGGGCCCAGCCGCTCCGCGGCATGTGGGATCCTCCCGGACCGGGGCACGTACCCATGTTCCCTGCATTGGCAGGCGGACTCTCAACCACTGCGCCACCAGGGAAGCCCTAGAATGCATTTGAACTTACATGACTATCAGTCTAAAGCAGTAGATATAGCTATTGGTTAACATAGTTCAAAACCAGGGTAACCACAAATCAAAAACATACAATAAATTTACAAAAACTAAATAAGAAACTCAAGCACAATACAAAAGAAAACCATCAAACCACAAAAGGAAAAAGAAAAAGAAGAAATGAACAAAGAACTACAAAATTAATTGGAAAACAAGGCTTAAAATGCCAAAAAGTATATATCTATCAACAATTATTTTAAGTATCAGTGGATTAAATGCTCCAATCAAAAGACACAGAGTGACAGATTAGATAAAAAACAATAATCTACAATATGTTACCTACAAGAGATTCACCTTGGAGCAATGGACACACAGAGATTGAAAGTAAGGGGATGGAAAAATATTTTGTGCAAATAGAAACAAGAAGTAGGGTAGCAATACTTATGTCAGACAAAGTAGACTATAAAACAAAAGCCATAAAAGAAAGACAAAGCAGTGTATTATATAATGACAAAGGGATCAATACAAGAAGAAGATATTACACTCATTAACATATATGCACCCAATGTAGGAGCACCTAAATATATAAAACAAACACTAACAGACATAAAAGGAGAAATTGGCAGGAATACAATATAGTAGGAGATTTTAACACCCCATTAACATCAATTGACAGATCTTCCAGAAAGAAAAATCAGTAAGGCAACAGAGATCCCAAATTACACAACAGACAAAATGGATTAATTGATATCTACAGGACACTGTATGCTAAAAAACAAAATATGCATTCTTTTCAAGCATGCATGGAACATTCTCGAGGATACACCTCATCATAGGTCACAAAACAAGTCTCAACAAATTTAAGAGGATAGAAATTTCAAGCATATTTTCTAACCACAACAGTGTGAAACTAGAAATCAACCACAGAAAGAAAAATGGGGTGGGGGCAAAGAATACATGGAGACTAAACAACATGCTGCTAAAAAAATGGGTCAATGATGAAATCAAAGAGGAAATCAGAAAATATGTTGAGACAAACAATGAAAACACAAACTTACAGTATCAATGGGATACAGCAAAAGCAGTTCTAAGAGTGAAGTTCATAGTGATACAGGCCTTTCTCAGAAGCAAGAAAAATATCCTAACATACCACCTAAAAGAACTGGAAATAAAACACATAAATCCCAAAGTCAGCAGAAGGAAGGAAATAATAAAGATCAGAGTGGAAATAAATAAAATAGAGATGAAAAACAAATAGAAAAGATTGATAAAAACAAGATCTGTTTTTTTGAAATATAAACAAGATTGACAAGCCTCTAGCCAGGCTCATCAAGAAGAAAAGGGAGAGGACCCAAATAAACAAAAAAAAGAAATGGAAGAGAAGACATAACAACTGATACCAAAAACACACACAAAAAACTTAATAGTGTGAACAATTATATGCCAACAGATTGGACAACCTAGAAGAAATGAACAAGTTTCTAGAAACAAAGCCTGCCAAAACGGAGTCAAGAAGAAATATAATTTCAACAGACCAATCACTAGAAGTAAAATATTATCTATAATAATAATAATAATAATAATAATAAAAACCTCCCTGCAAACAAAAGTCCAGGACCAGACAATGTCACTGGGGAATTCTACTAAACATATGAAGAACTTAGTCCTATCCTTCTAAAACTATCTGAAAGACTTAAGAAGGAACACCCAAATTCATTCTATGAAGACACCATCACCCTGACACCAAAACAAAAGACACTACAAGAAAGGAAGGAAGGAAGGAAGGAAGGAAGGGAGAAAGAAAATTACAAGTCAGTATTCTTGATGAATATAAGTGCAAAAATATGCAACAAAATATTAGCAAACTGAATCCAACAACCCACGAAAAGGTTCATATACCATGATCAAGTTGGATTCATTCCAGGGTTGCAAGGAAGTTTCAACATACACAATCAATGTAATATACCACATTAAAAGGAAAGACAAAACACCTATGATCACCTCAACAGATGCAGAAAAAGCATTTGATAAAATTCAACATCCATTCATGATTAAAAAAATTCTCACCAAAGTGGGTAGAGAGGAAACATACCTCAGCATAATAAAGGCCATTTACTACCCACAGTCAACATAATACTCAACAGTGAAAAGCTGAACACCTTCCTGCTAAATTAAGGAACAGGGCAATGATGTCCACTCCCACCACTTCTATTCAAATTAGTATTGGAAGCCTGAGCCACAGTAATCAGACAAGAAAAAATAAATAAAAGATATCCAAATTGGAAGGGAAGAGGTACAATTGTCACTATTTGCAGATGACATGATACTCTATACAGAGAACCCTAAAGACTTAACACAAAAACTATTAGAACTAATAAATGAATTCAGCAAGGGAGCAGAATACAAATTAATATACAGAAATCTGTTTCATTTCTTTACACTGACAATATCACAAAGTGAAAGTAAAACAATCCTGTTTAAAATTCCATAAAAATACCTAGGAATAAACTTAACCAGGGAAGTAAACAACCTATATGCTGAAAACTATGAAACATTGAGAAAGAAAACTGAAGATGATTCAAAGAAATGGAAAGGTATCCCATGCTCTTGGACTGGAAGAATATCATTAAAATGGCTTTACTACCCAAAATAATCTACAGATTCAATGTGATCCCTATCAAATTACCTTTTTATTTTATTTTATTTTTTTACAGAATTAGAACAATAATCCTAAAATTTATATGGAAACACAAAAGACCCAGAATTGACAAAGCAACCCCAAGGAAAAAGAGCAAAGCTGGAGGTATAACACTCTCAGACTTCAGACAATACTACAAAGGTACAATAATCAAAACAGCATGGTATTGGCACAAAAACAGACATCTAAATCAATGGAACAGAATAGAAAGTACAGAAATAAACCCACACATGTACGGTCAATTAATCTATGACAAAGAAGGCAAGAATATACAATGGAGAAAAGATAGTCTCTTTAGCTGGTATTGGGAAGGCTGGACAGTCACATGTAAATCAACAAAAACAGAACACTCCCTCACAACACACACAAAAACTCAAAATGGCTTAAAGACCTAAATATAAGACATGACACCATAAAACTCCTGGAAGAGAACATAGGCAAAACACTCTCTGACATAAATTGTATCAGTACCTTCTTAGATCAGTCTCCCAAGCCAAAAGAAATAAAAGAAAAAATAAACAAATGGGACCTAATCAAACTTAAAGGCATCTGCACAGCAAAGGAAACCATCAACAGAAAACAAAGACAACCTACAGACTGGGAGAAAATATTGCAAATGATGCAACTGACAATGGATTAATTTCCAAAATATACAAATAGCTCATACAATTCAATAACAAAAAAATCTAATCAAAAAATTGTCAGAAGACCTACATCAACATTTCTCTAAAGAAGACATCGAGATGGCCAACAGGCACTTGAAAAGATTCTCAACATCGCTAATTATAGAGAAATGCAAATTGAAATCACAATGAGGTATCACCTCACACCAGTCAGAATGGCTATCATCAAGAAATCTACAAATAACAAATGCTGGAGAGAATGTGGAGGAAAGCAAACCCTTATACACTATTTGTGGAAATATAAACTGGAGCAGCCACTATGAAGAACAGTATGGATGTTCCTTAAAAAACTAAAAACAGAGTTACCACATGATCCAGCAATCCTACTCCTGAGCATATATCCCCCCAAAATGAAAAATCTAATTTGAAAAGATTTATGCACCGCAATGTTCATAGCAGCACTATTTACAATATCCAAGATGTGGAAAAAACCCAAGTGATGGTCAATGGATGATTGGTTTAAGAAGATGTGGTATACAGATACAATGGAATATTACCTAGCCATTAAAAGGAATGAAGTATTCCCATTTGCAGCAACATGGATGGACCTAGATATTATCATACTAAGTGAAATAAGTCAGAAAGACAAGCATTATATGTTATCACTTATATGTGGAATCTAAAATATAATACAAGTGGATCTATATACAAAACAAACACATTCAGACATAGAAAACTTACGGTTATCAAAGGGGAAAGGGAGGAGGTAAGGGATAAATTAGGAGAACAGATTGGCAGATACAAACTACTATACATTACATAGATAAGCAACGAACATTTACTGTATAGCAAAGGGAACTATTCTCAATATCTTGTAATAACCTATAATGAAAATAATCTGATTTTTGCTGAACCATTTTGCTGTACACCTGAAATTAACACTATTGTAAATCAACTATACTTACAATAAAAAATTATATAAAAAATAAAAAAGCAATTTATAATCCATCTCTAATTCTTACAATCTTGATATGTATTTTATAAATCTGTACATCTATCCTGTTCTCCTCTCTTCATTTTCTTTCTTCTTTCCTTCATTGACTTATACCTCAATCTAGATCTCAGATAGATAAATAGTTGGAAAGAATAAATAAAGCATTTTGAAAGTTGTGATCACACTATTGATAGAGTTAACATTTTTAAAATTTGACAAAAGACTGTATTGTGTTTGCTCAGGCCACTGTAACAAAATATCACAGACTGGGTTGCTCATACAGTAAGCATATATTTTCTCACAGTTCTAGAGCCGGGAAGTCCAAGATGAAGAGGTCGACTAGTTTGATTTCTCCTGAGGCTTCCTGGTTTGCAGACTGCAGAAGTCTTACTTCATCCTCACATGATCTTTCCTCTGTGCTCACACATCCCTGGTGTCTCTCCCTCTTTTTATAAGGACATTAGCAGTATTAGATTAGGACTCACCCATATGACCTCATTTACCTCTTTAAATTACCATAATTACTCCTTTGAGGGCTTACTTCAAAGAGGTAATTCAAATACAGTCACATTCTAAAGTACACTGGGTGTTAGGACTTCAACCTTAAATTTGAGGGTATACAAATCAGTTCATAACACACTGTAAGCATTTTCTCATGTCATTAAGTATTTTTAAATTGTAGAATATTCTAATATATTGATACACAATTGTTTTACCCATTTCCTATTGTTAAACATTGATTATTTTTGATATTTTACAATTGTAAAGAGTGCTATAAATAATTTCCTTAGAAAAGAAGTAATTGTGTGCATCTTAGGTTACTTTCTTGGTCTCGAAATCCTAGAGGTGACTTTATTCCATCAAAAATTACAAATGTTATTGCTAAGATTTCAGAACTTTCCCCAACTTAATTACCTACCAGCAATTTGTGAGGTTTGTGTTTGCATGCCCTGACCAAAGTAACTTATTAAAAGATTATTGTTATTTAAATATGTATTTTATTTAGAAATGCTTTATATACTAGTGTGATTGATTATCTTTACTATTCTTTTGCAATTTTTTCATTAGCATTTAGTATTCTTTTATAATTTTTATTAGCATTATTTATGTGATAGGTGCATATTTATAGCAATGTTTTCCTTTTCCTTAGTTTTTAAAAGAATTCTCTTTAGAAAAGATGTTAATATATTATTTGTCATAAAAGTATATTTTACAATATTATCTCTAATGTTATATTTTCACTTTTCTTCAATCTATAGAAAATATTATTAGCTCTGTAAGATGAATTAGGTTTCAACATTTTATGGTTAATTACACATCCCATCATATTAATTAAAACTTTATTGACTGCATTAAACACATGTATTTTACCCTGATGAAAAACTTTATCCACTATTTTTATTTTTAGGTAATGATTTCAATTACTGTTTTAGTGAAAACTTCCACAGACCTCCACCACATCTTCCCAACTAGTACCTGTGCCCAACATTCTACCTTTTCTATTATTATGGATGGATTATTCATGCTTCTACCTTGTCCATTAGCCATCCTTTTGTGCAGTAGAGATTATTCCTTGACTACTCCTGGCAATGCCCCAGCAATTCTACCACGTATCTATTATTCTTCACCCTTTACAGATTCATCCCGATTAGCATTCAAACAATTTACCTCAGCCATCTGAAAACAACAAAAACATACATATTTCTGAACTCCACTCCTTCCTCCTGCTGCCACCATATTTACTTTCTTTCCTTTAAAGAAAAATCACTGAAAGAGTTGTGTGTTCTCCCTAGGCTGAATCATTCATCTTAATTTATCTGAGTTAGTCACAGTTTGGTTTTTCCTGAAGAAAATTGTCCTGTATTAAATAAAAAATTGTATGCTAATGCTGATTCTGTCTCCATTGTTTTTCTCCCATTCTTTCTTGAATTCTTACCATTTTGACTTTTTCCCACCACTCCACAGAAAGTTCCTTTACCTATTTCATGACCTCCATCTTGCTAATATCCTTTATTTTTGAACTGTAAGTAGCTTTTGTTATGTTTGATCTCATTTCTCTTTGAAAATCATAGCTCCCTTGTATTGGTAGACACCACACTCTCTCAGTTTCCCTCTTTACTGACTCTTCCTTCTCCAACTCCTTTTCTGGTTTCTCCAAAACTCTTTAACCTCCAAACATTTGGGTTGTCTGGTTCTTAGGCCTTTGATCTCTTCATTATATTTACTTCCCCAGATTTATTAATCCCTTTATGATCAATACATTTATTTCTTTGTGCTCAATATTGTATTTGTTAATGTGCCCAGAAAAATACTCAATACTGAATAGAAGTAGGGAAATGGACATATTCATCTTGTGGCTTTTTGTTATTTTTTTCCTGGAATTACATCCTCTGTTAAACACCTTAGATTTTGTCTCAGTCTTGGGTTTTAGGGAAAGAATCCAAGTTAAGAGAGATGTCTTTATATTTAAGTCCTAGAGCTTCTTTTAACTACACCAAAGATCCCTGTTTGCTAGCTATTCTGAATGCCATTCTTACCTCGATGTCAATTATGGTCATCAACTTCTTGCTTCTTGGTATTAATTACTTCCACTTTCTGACATTCTGGCATTCTGACATCTTCACTAAAATTAGGGAATGGCAGCCTCTCCCATCTTCATTTCCACCCTACAGACGACAATCCCAGTAGTACATTTCAGAGATGCTGATAACCTACTCACCAATGCATATCTCAGTGATGGTAAATAAAGTAGTCTTTGAGCCCTCTCAGTTAGACAAAATTGAAGACTTGCTGACTGGGTAGAACACTTTAAATCTGCTCCAAATTTGCTATCTTAACACTTTATAATATTTACATTTTATTAATAAATTTTTGCAGCTTAGCTTGAATTAGCACAGGCTGCACATAAATGCAAGTTTTAATTAACAACTTGACTAAAAAGTGAAATCTACTCTTTGATGAATGAGCTAGTGCATGAAATCCAGATTCATTACCAAATGTGCTCTATCAGTAGACTCAGTCCAACAGACAATCATATCTTTTTCCTCCTTGGTTGGTCCAGTACCATCAGTATCCATTTCCACATATAACTCCCAGGTTTCTATCACAATAAATCATAAAATTCTTGCAAATATTTTGGTATATAAATCTTACCAGAGTTCAGATTTAATTCTTATCCATCTGAGACAGGGTGAGTTTTTGACTCAAAAAGTCAGAAAGGTGGTAGAGATTAGTCACAAAAAGATTGACATTAACTTGCAAGGTAATTACCTCAAATGAGTTCCTTACAAGTTCTTTAATCAGTGACCAAACAGCCTCATTCTTAACAGAGAACTTGTTTCTTCTGCTTCCAAGGAAGACTGAGGTGCTTAGAATTCAGATTAACCAGTCAGCCAAATATATCAAAAAGTCCGTTTTTCCTTGGGATTTCAATCAAGCATTTCACATAATGACCTGACTAGATGGTGAATTTAATATATGCTATAATATAGCAACTCTCAAAGTCAGATTCTAGGTCAGATCTTCAGGTAATTCTTCCTTAAGATTATGAGAGAAACTTCCCCTTAAATTTGAAACATCTTAGATTCTGCTGATCAAGGAAATATTCTAGAGATGGATTTACAAGAAGAGAGAAGGACTTCAGGCCACAAGAAATATGTAAAGCCATATTATCTTGGTCTTTTAGTGACAAAGAGAGAAAATTATATTTTGTTTAGGCACATTTGAGTCTCTGCCTCATTTAGCTGAATCAGTATCTTGATGCTATATCCATGATTCCTCTAGATTTGCATCTTTTTCCCCCTAAAGAGTAAAATTGGCTCTATTTTATATTGGATTATTTTATTATGCATTAAATTAAGCACAGCACATGTTGCATGCAAATTGATTATTTGAAAATAGATTTCTATTCTAAAAGAAAGCATATTAAAATGGTTCAAATATAAACTTAGTCCTCTTTTACAAATTTCTGCTAATGTGGCTTTAATGAATAGCTGAAACAGTATCTCAAGTTTGTTGGCTGTAAAACCAAAACATAACACAACACAACCAGCAATAAAAGAAAAAAAAAAAAGCCCACACATTTCACAGATCTGATTTAGCTAGAAGCAGCAGTTTTCTAAGCACAAGGGATCTTGAAGTACCATAAAGTACAAGCAATTTATATTCTAGTTTTCTGTTAGTTTAGTTTATATATTTTTTTAATTTTGGGGAAAAATATACAAGATGATAAGAGCCCTGAGTGCATGATCTACTGCACATTTTTAGTAAATAAATTTGAGGATTGTCTTCTGTTTACAGAAAGAGGCACCACTGAGCCTGGCAACGGAGCACAGAGGTAAACATGCCGCTACCTTGCTGTTGGGCTGCACCCCACAGACCTAGAAGCCTTGTAGTTGCCCAGCCTTCAGACCAAAGTAAGAGCCCAGGAACAGTGACAGAGACATCAACAATTCTTTGGATAGGGGATCTTACACATCTGCGGCCAAAGGACCTGGAGCAATACCTCACTGTGTACAGGATATGGCAGCAATCTTGGCTACTCAGGGGAGAAGGAGGGTACCATTTATAGCTGGAATTGACATCAGGTTGGCTCATCTGTTACCAGGGAAACGAGCAGCTGGGGTGTGTCCCTCCCTGCCCCTCAGGTTAACGACCATCACAAGGGCAGATTTTTCCCTTTAAACTAACAAGTGGAGCTATTCTGGCCTAAGAATTAGAACTAGCTGGGGCAGGGGGCAAGAACATTCATGTGAGCAGGGTGTAAGTGAAGCAGGGACTGGTCAAGCAGAAGGCATGCAAAGAGCAAGAGAACAGCCATCTTGAGTGGTCTGACCAAACACTCCACCCCTACATACCCTGCACGACCCTTACGATCTTGATCTGTCCCTCTTCCTTGATATCCCTGACATACGTAGGGGTGCACTGCAACAAAATACCACAAATGCAATACAGACACCAGCAGCTAAAGAGTATAAAGAGTAAGCCAGGTGCTTATTGGGTCAATTCCTCATGAAAGCCCAGAGGAGAACGACAGCACCATTTCACTATAGACCCAGCAATCAGACTCATTTTGCAGTAAGGCAAGAGCATTTTGCAGTGAGACCACCATGGTTGCTCAGTACACAAACTGACTCCCTCCACTCAGACTAGGGACAAAATGTAAGGTGTGTAACAGGCACAATACAGGGCAGATCATTACCATTAAGCAAAATATAAGCAGTAACAGCATTCTGAGATAATACCACACCTGCCTGTGGTTTTTGGCCTGACCTGTGGTACCATACTGCCTGTACACCCTCAGTTCCCACAGCCCTTACGAGCAACTCACAAGGCTCCCCAGCTTACTTCAAAGAAACTAGCACTGACAGAAAGAGGTCAAGTCACCTGCCAGTTAGGTCCCTACCTTGGGACCATTTTGCACTCAGGCATCTTCAGTGTCTTTTCTTGAACTTGGATACCGTATCCTCGTTCTGTTTTGTCAGGTTGTTTTTATGACCTGGGCCTTTTCCTGTTCTCACCTCTCTGTCACCTTCCCACTGGAGCTGGGATGAACCCAGAGTCTAGTGCATAGCTGCAGGCTAAAAGGCCATGGCCCATCCCACCTGGGGTGCTAAATTTTTTTTATCAACCATCTCGAGTTGGTCTCCAACAAGGGCCCTTCTGCTCAGTGTTGTTCTGGCCAACAGAACCTGACTGAGTTTGCTCAGAACCAAAGGAAAACTATTCTTTAATCAGAGAATGGAGAAGTGCGAGGTCAGACTCTAGAGCACAAGCTCTCGCGATAGGCTGTGGGCGGGGCTGCTTTATAAGGCTCTCCTCCGTGGGGAAGGAGTGCAGTTCTCGCTGGGCAGGCGCAGCTGTTTTCACTCCAGAGCGCAGGGCCAGGTGCAGCGTCTCTGCTCACGGCCCGCTGCCGCCTCCATCTTGAATCGAGGTGCCGGGCGCAGCACTTCTGCGCACGGCCCGCTGAGCTGAAGTGCTTGCGGTGCCGTTTCCCATTAGGAGCTCGGGTCTGAAGTGCTGTTGAGAGGCCTGTGAACGCGGCACCCTGTGAGCAAGTGAAGCTAGACTACACACAAAGGAAAAAAGGTAATTCTTTTTCTTTTTTGTTAAGAAGATGTTGGGGGTAGGAGTTTATTTATTAATTAATTAATTTTTGCTGTGTTGGGTCTTCGTTTCTGTGCGAGGGCTTTCTCTAGTTGTGGCAAGCGAGGGCCACTCTTCATCGCGGTGCGCGGGCCTCTCACTGTCGCGGCCTCTCTTTTTGCGGAGCACAGGTTCCAGACGCGCAGGCTCAGTAGTTGTGGCTCACAGGCCTAGTTGCTCCGCGGCATGTGGGATCCTCCCAGACCAGGGCTCGAACCCGTGTCCCCTGCATTGGCAGGTAGATTCTCAACCACTGCGCCACCAGGGAAGCCCAGTTTTCCTGGTAATTGTTAATGGGCTCTGCCAGTGACAAAATGAGCGGTACTTTAGGTGTTGGTAAATTTAGTAATTTTAGACTAAGCTCTTGATAAAGACTACAAGAATTAGTGGACAAAATATACGAAATATACCCTCTTAATAGCACCAAGATAGTGAGGAATTGCAGGACTAGAATCTGGAAGAGGAGGGAAAGGCGATTCTGGTACCTGGGGTCAATTTTGCCCTGTTGGCAGACTGAGTATTATTTTCACCAGAAGATTCTAAATCTTCCTCCAGGTCTTCTCCAAAGAGTCTAGCAGTCATGTTTGAGAGCAGCTGTGCACTAGAGAAACTGGCATAAGAACTTTCAGAATCTATGGGACTCTGCCTTGAACTAGAGATAGAGAATGCTTTATGTTAGTTCAGAGATCAGATAATTCATGAATTTTTCACCAAAACCATTTCACCATATGTCTTTTGGGTCCTATGTTTCCGTTTTGTTTCCAGGCAGGTCTTAAACAAGCAGTTGGAATAGACATATGTGTCAAACCATATCTGATAAATGGAGTAACAGCTATTGTGTGAAAAAGAGCCCTGGCTTTAGCCCTCTTTACCAGGATAGTAAAGCTAAAGCAATGTTTCAAATTACAGATTTATACCACATGGGTAAATTACAGAGCCTGGTGCCAATCAGAGACTAAAATGCAACTTTAGTGATTCCATTCATATTCCCTTTATTTGTTGGTTTATCCTGAGCAATGACAGAGGGTTCTGGAAGACTGACATTGGATTACAGACTTAATCAGGTAGTGATTCTAATTGGAGTTCTGTCAAAATATGATTAATGAAGAGAATTAAAATGGTCCAAGACAACAACCAGTTAAAAAAAAAAAGAACTGTTATCTGGTCATCTTTTCCCACCTCCAGCCCCTACAAGCCATAAGCAGATAAAGGTAGTGACAGCTTGTGTTCATCTGTCATGCACAGAAGTAACATTTCACTTTCATATCTGTCTACATCAGCTTCTCTGCTGTCCTAATTTAATTCACAGGGAAGTTGCTTATCTTGCAAGATCAAAGACCTCAAGCTGGTCATTACATTAATGACATTCTGCTGATAGGAGATGGTGAGCTTGAAGAAATAGAGACCATAAATACCTTAGGAGCATACAAAATTCTGGGGGTTGCAGATAAAGCCTATGAAATTTCAAGGGCCTGTATTTCAGTGAAGTTTTTGGTCTGAGATGTGTTAGAGTATCCCCTTAGTAAAAGATGGATAAATTAATCTTGTATCCACTACCACTAAGAGAATAGTGCAACACCTGCTAGGCCTCAATGGACTAAAAACAGGAGTTTCTTGGAGACTTTTTTAAGTGCTGAGTGTCATTTATGAATTAATTATATAGTTCTTTAAATATTGTCACTGGGACTAACAGTTTATCTCTGCTGAGTCCAGGAAACAAGGACATTTTATTCACTGCCATCAGATTTTGTCTAGAATATTGAAAATTGACAAGTACCTCCTTTTCTGTGTATTTTTAAATTTTTGATAATTTGATTTAATTTTACTTCTTGAATATTTATAATTATTTAAAATCTGGGAATCTCCTGTAACCTGTTTCTATTGTTAATTTTTCTTTTTGGCTTTCACTTAACAAGTATTTTTAATTTCATGTTATTTGTTATTGAGTACCAGATACTATATATGAAAAATTGTAGAGCTAATTCAGCCAGGGGAAATCACCTTAATCAAATCAGGGATTAACCGTCTGTCTTCCATTTAGACCTAACCTTGTAAAATGTGATAGACTAAAAAGAAAAAAAAAAAGGCAACAAACTCTTTGTAGCTCGTCTCATCAAGATATGGAATCTATTTATTTAATCTTTGAATGTAGGCTTGGCAATATGATTTGCTTTTCGCCAACAGAATGTTAATAAATAGTGTATAAAGAGAACTTGAAATGTACTTGCATATTGTCCATGACCTTTTTTTGCTGAAGGGAACCCCACCTTCACAGTGTGAGAAAGCTTGAGTAGTTTATTAGAGAAGACATCTGGAAAATAACCCAGACACCCTGGCTGACAGCCTACCAAACATCAGTCATATGAATGAGGACTTCTTAGATGATGCAGCCTCAGTCTAACTGTCCACTCACTGCAGTAAGCCAAGGGAAAACCAGCCCAAGTTGCCAACCTACATAATGATTGTTGTTTTAAGCTACCAATATTTGGGGTGATTTGTTTTATATCTAGGATTAACTCACTTTCAGAGTTTCTCCTTCTTGGCAGGCACTGAACTCAAATTTTTGTTGCCCCAGATGCATGAAACTGTCAAAAACTCTGTTCCAGCTGCTCTGGTTCTCAGAATCTCAGCTGCTACTTCTTTCTGTCAAGCTTCTCAGCACATTAATCATGGCTTTTGAATAGACCAATACCTCAAGAGAAAAAGTAGCATCAAATATTGGGCTCTCTCTGGCATTTCCTTCTCTCCAGAATTTTACCTCAGCAAGTTCTATCTTTTCTGGCAGCAGTCCAGTACCTTAAAATAGATTTTTTTAAATGTTCAATCTTAGAGAATTTTGGTTTGCAACAAGCCAATATTGAAGAAAACATAGTTATATATAATTAAATTCTACAAGTTTTGTTTCCCTGTAGATTGTGAACTCCTTGAGAAAAAGGGCACATGATTGATTTGAGTTTCAACATATAACTTAATGTCTGAAACATAAAATTCCTTAATTTTTTCTATTAGAATTCAATTAAGTTTTTTATGAGATGGAAGAAAGAGAATGGAATGTGCTGATTAAGGAATGAAAATTAAGATATGTATGTATGGGCCAAGGAGAAGCTTTAGTTACAGATAAGTTTTGATATTTATTATCCAGAAGAAACATTCATTCTTTTTAAGCAGTCTTTGAGCATTCTATTTGGTATGGTTCTATTATAGACATAAGGCATTGAAAGATAGTTTAAAAAATGGTTCTTTCAGGAGCTCAAAATTTATAGAGAACCAAAGAACCATTTAAACTTCACAGAACTGTATAATTTTTAACTCCACAATATATCTCAAATACACTCTTTTACGCCATTGTAGGGCTTCAGAACAGGCCTACCCAAGATGTGCTACTTTGGCATGTGAATTATTTTGCACTAAAGGCAGTGGAGATCCTATAGGCTCAAGAAAAACTACTGCCCCTCCCTTATCTATCCATAAGAGTTTAAATTGGGAATTTTCCCCAGAAGGAGTATTATTACCAGATATAAATTTTATCTAAATGGCTCCATCTGTACGGCAGGGCAAACAACTAATTTCCAAATATCTGCCCCTCTTCTAATTGTCTTGTGAATGACCTTCCTGTCTTTGGAAGCCCTAGGCCCCTATCTCATTCCTTAGCTCAGGGTGGAATATCTACTTCCTTTTACCTTTCTGTATTTAAACTTCTTATGTATGCAAGGTTCCTGTATGTGCAAAATTAAATTTTATTTTCTCCAGTTATTAATTTAATTCTTAGACCAGCCAGAAGAACCTAGAAGCATAGAAGAAAGTTTTCTTTCTCTCCAACACCATCTTATTTCAAACCACAATTGCATCAGCTTGGTTTACAGAAACAACTTCTCAAATGGTCTCCTTCTTTTCAACGAATACCATTCCCTCCAATCTATTCAAGTGGAGAGGTCAGAGTGATATTTTAAAAATTGTAAGTTAGATTGTAAATTATAGACTTTGTCTCCCCTTAAAGCTTTTCCTTGTCTTTTCACTTTTGTTAGACTCTAAATTTCTTAGCCTGCAATACCTGAATAAACGTGCTTCTGCCTTCATTTCCAACCTCTCATCTCATGAATCTCCCCATCTAGCTTAAACATTTACTACTTTCCAGTCTGTTTTGTCTTCTCCTATTAGTTCTAAGTTATATCAAGCTCTCTCATGCTTCTCTCAGGACTTCTGTGCTTTCTGTTCCCTTGGTGCAGAGTGTTCTTACCTTTGTTTTCTCAAGTGAGCTACTTATCATTGCTACAGGACTCTGATAAGGCTATACTTTAGAGAAGCTTTTCTTGACTATGCTGTCTAATATAGCCCCCTCCACTTCCCCACTCCCCTCCCTCAGCATATATGACCACAAGACTGCATATCAGATCAGTCCTTGAGCTTGGACATCTGGTCAAAAAGCTTTCATCACACCCAGGACTTTTCCTAATTTATTTAATAGCAACTTGCTTGGTGAGTCAACTTATTATATTCAAAGAATATACTTGTGTAACTTACATATTTATTAGTTGATTTATCATTTCCACTAAAGCACGAGACCAGCAAGTATACAAGGCTTGTCTCTCTTGTATTCTGTTTAATCCCCAGTGTCAACCATATTGTAGTCAAATAATATGTGCTAAATAAATCTTTATCAAATCAATAAATGAAAACATGAATGTATAATAGGCAGTCTGCCAAGTACTGGGAATCCAATGATCAGCACAAATGATTCTAACCATTAAGTAGCTTTCAGTGTAGTGGAGAAGAAATACCTAGAATCAGATAACAATGTAATAAAAATCCAGTGAGCTAAATGCCATGCAAAAGGAAAGAAATGCTCACTTAAAACTGACCATAGTAGAAAAAACATTCTATTCATATTAAAAATAGTGTCCCACTATTTATCTTTCATCAAAGCACATTTCCTAAGCTTGGGATCACAAAACCTCTAAGAGACACTTAAACACCTAGTATAATGACTATCTAGTAGCAACATATTTGCTTTCTCTTTCAGAGAAGCTGAATTAGTGTGGAAGTAAAACCACTAGTGGCAAGGAATAATGTGCAACGATTTCTGGTAGCTTTGACATCAAGTTTTCTGTGTCTTATTGCAATGTTTTCAGGATCTTACTATATAAAAATTTTATGTATTATAAATATACCTAAGTATATAAGACTATAGACTCTGGATTAAGCCAGAGTCTTAGTATAGTCTCTGGATTAAGCCTAAAGATAGATTTAAATCAAAGATCACTCACTTTCCCATTACAGTGCAGTGTAACCATGAGCAAATTGTTCAAACTTTCTGTACTGTACTTTTATAAAATGGGAATAAGAATAAAACCAATCTCATAAGGTTTTTTTACAAGTTTAATAAGGGCATTTATGTAAAATAATTACAATATATAATAATGATATAACATATGCAAAATATTTAATTTTAATGATTTTGTTAAAAATTTAAAAAGAAAAAATTGAAACCCATGTTGGAGGTCAATTGGATAATATGTTTAAAAACATAAAAAATATGTATACTTTTGCCCAAGATTTTCACACTTTGAAGAAGATATTCTAAAGATATACTTGCATTTCTTAACAAAGGACTACCTGCATCTTTTCAGATAGATATGTATATGTATCTGTATATACATACACATATATATATTTATAAGCATCAAATAGTTTAACATATGTTAAATAAATAGTGCATTTACATATGTAGTCATTAAATGATATGCTAAATGAACACTTACTTTTAGGGATAATCGTAATGTATTATAAGGTTGAAATGTGTTTTCAAACAGTATATTTATTTACTCTATATGCATAGAACACATTCTGATAAAATATGCATCAAGTAATAATTATTGAAACGTATGGTTAATGAAAGAGTGGATGTTTCTTCATATTTTACTCATTTCAGTTTTCCAGTATTTCCACAGTGTACCTGGATTTTGTATATTGATTGTGATTTTAATTGGAGAAAAATAAAGGGTTTTAAATTAAAAGAAGATAGTTTACTAGAAATTCTGTAACCAGTAGGCAAAAAATATAAAATTACTCCTATGGGTTCCTTCTTATCTGCCTATTTGGGAAATAAATTAACAGGAAACAGAATAACAGTGAGATATAAACTGTGCTAGCATGCTAGAATGTTCTCACTACTTGGCTGGTTATGTATATCCTTTTAGGGGAATAAGCTTTGTTGTTGTTGGATTTTTCCCAAATCTCCTAACAGAAAAGACCTATTTTAAACTAATATTGCACACTTGTATCTCTCAGGCATTTAGAGATAGAATTCTAAAAGATTACATAGAGAGATTCTGAAGAAATAAATAACTATAAAATAATGTGTTTTTTTGTTTTGTTTCTTTGTTTTGTAACTTCATGCAAAATCTAATGTCAGAGGTAGGGTAGTCTGGCAGAGTAATATAGGGGATTGATGACAAAGCTGGTGCTGAACATAAAATCAGCACAGCAAGTAAACACAAGTATACGGAATCAGAAAGGGATTTAGTATGAGTAAAGCTTTAAGACCTTTAGTTACACAATACACCATTCTGACATCATGAAATACTGAATAACAAATAAGAAAATATAATATTTAAAGGGCAAAACACCCTTAAATATGTTCATGGCTGCATATAATTTAAATTCAATAGTTCAGAGTCATTGGATGGAGGTGTTCAAAGGCAATATTTTGAGCCACTCATTGAACAATATACTTTTTTTTAGAAAATACAGTTACATTTCCAATGAATGTATGTCTGGTCAATATAATCTTTGCTATGTTTTATTTATATTCTAATTCTATCCTTGTTTTCTTAGCTATAACAGAAGGTTCTCTCTATACCTTTATAACTGAAGGCTTATACTGATACCTAAAGGAAATGGTCATAACAGTTAAAGTTAAGTTATTTGATGATATATTGTCTGGATGCTAAAGAGTGTTTTTAACATTGAATATAATTAAACTGCTTCTCGTGTATCACAGGGAGTATGATTACATTACTGGATAATTTTATGTCTACATATCAATACTTTAAAGCTCATGTACAGGCGGGCTTTGTGGGCATATGACATGTACAGTTACAAGGACCCTACCCTCAGAAAGACCCTGTACTTGGTCTAATGCTCTACTGTTGCTGTCTTGGAATTTTTAATAATTTTTGAACAAGGTGACCCACATTTACATTTTGCCTGACCTGAAAATTATGTAGCCAGTTCTGTGTACAAAAAAATAAACTATAACTAGTCTTATTTTTTATTTTTATTTTTTTTGTGGTATGCGGGCCTCTCAATGTTGTGGCCTCTGTTGCGTAGCACAGGCTCCCAACGCGCAGGCTCAGCGGCCATGGCTCACGGGCCCAGCTGCTCCGCAGCATGTGGGATCTTCCTGGACTGGGGCACAAACCCGTGTCCCCTGCATCGGCAGGTGCACTCTCAACCACTGCGCCACCAGAGGAGCCCCTAGTCTTATTTTAATAGCCGTAATATCCTAATACATCAATCCATTCAAGGCTGTTCTCTGTCATTCTTAATATACCCCAAACTTACGTTTCCAATTATCTATTGATGCATAACATGATATTCCAAAATTTAGTGACTTAACAAAAGCCATTTCATCATATCTTTTGAAATTTTGATAAGGAATTTGGCCAAGGATTGCATGGCTGTAATTGGTATCACTTGGTGTAATTAGGCTGACAGCTGGAAGGTCCAACATGGTGTCAGTTACACACTTGGCACCTTGATGAAGGCAGTGGGAAACTGGGCTTAGCTGGCCCCCACTCCCTTATATTTTTGTCTCAGGGCCTCTCTATGTAGTCTCTTTGGTAGGATAGACAGACTTATACAAGGTTCCCAGAAAAAGTGCAGTGAAAGAAAAAGAGGAAGTAAAAGTTGCCAGTCTCTTAATGCCTGACTAGATATTGGTACAACATCATTTCTGCAGTGTTCTATTACTCAAAGTAGCCACAGAGCCCTCTTATATTCAAGAGGTAGGGTGATAGACACAACCTCCTACAAGAAGAGTGTCAAAGCATTTGCATCCTTCTTTAATCTACCAAACCAGGATTAGGGTAATATAGACAGAGAATTTATTCTTATACATAAATTGTTTTGTGTGTACCACTTTTATGACACTTATGGCATTTTATAGACACAGTTATATACTTAGCTATAACAAAATAAAATAAATATAGATAGATAGACATAAATTGCTACTTATTCAGCAACCATCCACTAAATAGCTTCTTTTGATGAATTAGGAACAGTTAAGACAGAGAAACGTGAATTTGTTTCTTTGCTGACAACAGCAAACTTAGACTTTATTAGAGAAAACAGAAATACAAATAAAGTTACATAATAGCTTATTCTTTTGTGTTTAATATAGAGAGATTGCATTATCAAAATGCAAAAAGGTATATGTAAATCTTATTCAGTGGTCTTTTTATGTTCAAAATGTTGCATTTAATAATCTTTTGAATATTTCTTCAAAATTCTGTGCATGATTCTATATTGTTTTTGATGCGTTTGAAAAAACAATCTTCCAGATTAATATAATGCCATCGATAAATTTCATCACTTAAAAAAGATAACATATTGTCCATCTTTGATTATTGGGAGTAAAAATTATAAGTTCTCTATTACATACCAAAAGACAAAGTCTAAACTTCAAATTTTAGTATAAGTCTTGGATATTGAGATCTCAGAAGTTGACATAAGCAATTCTAAACCAAAAAGTAATAGGGAAAACCCCTTTTTTACAGAAGTCCACAGGAAGAACAGAGAATATGAAGAATTAGAATTCTCACCACCTCTGAATATTATCGGCCCTTGAGGTGGAGTACACTACAGAATATTCCAGTTTGGTTAAGGAATAAACCTTTAAGTATGGAGCTTGTCTTTGTCTTTCTTCATTGGTATGTAGGGAACTAACTCAAAATGTATTCCTGAGCCAATAAGGCTGGGCCACCCTTGATTGGGAATGATACACTGATTTATTAAGGCAGAAGAGAGAGCCCTTAATTCTTCCCTGACCCCTCTGTGATGAGGACGGTATCCAGGTATTGGCGAGTACTCCCACTGAAGGAGGCAAATATAATTTATAGGGCTATTCATTGGCCTTGACAGATAATCACTGCGCTTTAAAAAAAAAAAAAAAAGAAAAAGTAATTCCAAGACAGATACTGCAACATGGACTACTTGGGCCCGTGATGAGATAGAGAAAGCAGCAGAGACTCAGAGGATCTACTGCAGGTCACAGCTAAGACTCTTCTGAATCAATGAACAGGACATTACAATGCTGAGAAAACTAACCACTACAAAAAATATCTTGGTTGTGACTTCAGCAGCATATGTCTCAGAATGTCCCATGAGCAGCACATCTCCATAGTCCCTCTCTTTCACTCTGAGAAGATGTAAAACTTGTTGCAATGAGAAGTAGATATAGTAACCTTCTTTAACATATTTTATTCATAACCTTCTCTTGGGTATTTTTCTATGATAATTGTTTGGTATGTACTGTTTCATTTTTAATGTCTATAATAAGAGATTGATTACTTAATCAATCCTATTTTTAGCTATTAGAAAAAATGTCAGTTTGGATGATTGTGCACACATCTTTTTACACTTGTCTAATTATTCTTTTTTATACATCTCTGTGAGTAAACCAAATGGATCAAAGGTTATCACAATTTAAAACTTTTGATACATTATGCAGATTTTCCTCCAGAAATATTGTTACCAATTAGTATTACCACAAAATATATAAAAGTTCCTGTTATATATACCTGTGCAATGAGGAGATATTTTCATAGATAGATAGAAAAATAATTTTGTGTGTGGGTGTTTTGGGGTTATTGTATCTTTTTTCATGTTATTTGCCTTTTTTTCCATTGACATATATCTGACATCCAAATTTTTCATTTCAGTTAATTTGGAACAGACATTTCTTAAAAATTAAAAGAGTTAGTTTACTTACTTCAGATTAGGTAATATTAAATTTTGAGAAAAAACACAATAGGATATATTACTGAAGATATCTAAAATGTCTTACAGATACAATCCTTATACCAAACTGAATAGGAACAGCCTAGAGAGGAAAGGACTAAATACAAAAACTCTAAACCCTGCACAACAACTGTTGGACACTTGAAAAATAAAATTTTGCCCTGAACGAATATAGAGAAAATGTAGAATACATGCTGGATAATTTGTCTTCTTTTCTTATAAATTTGATTGGTTTTTTTTAATATGATTATCTACAGAGCACTCCAAAATTCTTTCAAGGGCTCATTATAAGTAAATATACTCTCAGCAATAAAACTTATAATGAGCTAAAGGGTGGTAGGCTTTCTTCGAGCAGTTTGAAGGGACACATGTCATAGGTCATAAGCTACCATAGGGAAACTAGGCTTAAAGAGCACTGTTTCTGCATAATGGGCTTGTTCATTGTATATAAGCAATTTATT
Source organism: Mesoplodon bidens (assembly GCF_964165515.1). Classification (NCBI taxonomy): domain Eukaryota; kingdom Metazoa; phylum Chordata; class Mammalia; order Artiodactyla; family Ziphiidae; genus Mesoplodon; species Mesoplodon bidens. The sequence continues at coordinate 129,726,363 of NC_138176.1, read as the reverse complement.
GTTACATTATAATACCATTGTTGACCTTAAACAAATAGATGGCCAGCTATTTCTCCAGCAAAAGCAGGTTTATTCAGAATCAGCAAAGAGTTGAAATTTGAGCTCTGCCACTATGGCAAGCCACGTGCAAGTCCCTGCACAGCAAGGAGAGAAGAACTCTTTTAAAGAGGGGAAAAGGAAGTTGGGAGGGCTCTTGTAAATAGAGTCCATTGGAGGAACTGAGAGTTGGAAGTATATTGACTTTTGATTGGCTGAGTTGTGACAGTACATTAGCTAAACTCTTGGCAGACAAGAAAAGGAAGTCTTTCTTCTTCCTTTTTGGGCCCTGCTATGGTCATAGGGCATGAGAGCTTCTCTTTCTGGTCTCCCAACTGTGTTTTAATTGAGGTTTCTATATATTACATTTTACACTGTATAAAATTTCACAAATATAGGTGTTAGGTTATTTATTTTGAATTTACATTAAATTTATAGCAGAATTTTCCCTCATGGAAACTGAGCTTTTGTGCCAGTTTTATGTATCTGGTGGGGCTTTCCTTGTATATCTGTGATATTGTGATTTATAAGAAATATATATTTGGTCATTTAGATTACCAGATTTTATTTCTCATATATATTTGGCATTTGTCCATGGTCCCTGGCTCCTGATTCCTAAAACCCTTGGAATTTTCTATGATAGGAGTTAAAGAGGTGTCTTTTGTTATGTTAATGAGCTGACTTATGGAAAGCTCTTTGGTAAGCTAAAGATGGGTGCCTGGTTGCCAGGAGAACCAACAGTGTGTTTAGAGGGTTGGAACTTTCAGTCTCACCTCTCTCCCCACCTACAGGGAGGGAAGAAGGGCTGGAGATTGATTTCAATTGCCAACGGCCAATGATTTAGTTAATTATGCCTACGTAATGAAGCCTCCATAAAACCCCAAAAGGACAGGGTTTAGAAAGCTTCCAAGTTGGTGAACACGTGAAGATTTGGGGAGAGTGGCATGCTGGAGATAGCACGAAAGTTCCTTGCCCTTTTCCCATACCCTACCCTATGCATCTATTCCATAAAGTGTTTGAGTTCTGTGAGTGGCTCTTAAACACGAGGAGTGGGTCCTGGGAATCTCTTATGTATAAGCAGTTGTTCAGAAGCACAGGTGATAATCTGAGCTTGCAGCTGGCTTCTGAAGTGAGGAGTAGGGGCAGTCTTGTGGTACTGACCCCTTAAGCTGTAGAATTTGATGCTATCTCCTGATAGGTAGTATCAAAGTTGAGTTGAATTGTAGAACACCCAGCTTGGGTCAGAGCATTGCTTGTTGGTGTGGGGAAACCCACACCCCTGTTGGAACTGTTTCAAAGACAAATTAATATCTGTAATCACTACTTCTTTGATAACTTGGGGGAATGTTGGAGAAATTAATGAAAGAGAAGAGGACTGAATATTAGTTGTGAATTTCTATAAATTATGAGTACTTTCCCATCAAATACTTTGCTTTAGAAGAATAATTTGGCTTTTTTTAACCAGCATAAAACTAAGGTTAACAAGAACAATGTAATAAAGTAAACTTTCAAAAGTTTATTTTTATAAGCATAAATACAAGCTATGACAAATTGTATTAGTTTGATTTTCCTGAAGAACAAGTCAACAAGTTATTTTCTTTAAATAAAATTCTCTTCATATATTCAAATTTCAAAAAATTAATAATTTTACTTTGTATTCATCAAATGGCATCTTGTAGAATGAATTTTGAGAAGTGGTTCATGAATTTAAATAACTCTGTGACTTTTTAAATTACAAGTGAATAGACAGAAGTAAATCAATGTCATTTTCCTTTCAAATATATATTATATATATATATATATATTTAAAATATATATTATATATATATTTAAAATATATATTATACATACATTTTTAAAATATATGTATATATGATTTTCAACACTAACATAAGAAACTAAATAATGACAAGCAAGACTGGGACTCTTGAAAATCCTTAGAAGTTTAGTAAAACCACTGGGATTGGAATTTCAAAAGTAAATAAACTTAAGATTTCTGGTAGAAAATTATTTTCTGGTCGAACACTATTAAAAACTGAACATTTTAGGAATGTTTAAAATCTGTTAGAGAAACATCAATTATCTGGTAGTTACCTAGGAGATAACCTTAGCTATACAGAACATAGATGAGAAATTTTGAGGACAAGCAAAGAACCTCTATTTAATCTAGTCCCAATTATAGCACACTGTTTATCCGCCACTTGCCAGAGCCTTGCATATTAGAAGCAACAAATTAAAAATATTTGAAGGCACACTTACATCCATTAAAAAAAATCTTTTTGAAAGGAAAGGAAATAAGATAAAAAGCTAATCCTTGAACTCAGCAAACACATCGATTTGTGTGAATATATTATAGGAAAAATAGAGATTCCAGAGTGGAAATTCTTCCTGATTTTGCACTTAATCCTCAAGGAGCTGGAACATTGTAAGGATAAAAGCTGAAGGCAAGATCCCAATCTGGCTGTAGCACTAGATGTAATAATTTTGCATGACATATAAAAAAATTCATATTATCTATGTGTAATCATTTTTTTCCTAAGTATTTAAAAATGTCTTTTACTTTTGAATATATACCATTCAGATATTTTTTCCCCTTTTGTACATCTTCTCATTCTTTTTGCCTGTTTTCATTTCCTTGGAATAAGACCTTCCAGGGATTGCTCTTGTTTGAGATACATTTTCCAAGAAAGGAGGGCCAATATTAGTGAATTTGTTGAGTGAGGGAAATATGAAGCTTTGTATTGGAAAGGGAAAGTTTATCATAATATCCAGACGATCTACCAAAAGATTTTTTTAACCCCATGGTCATAAATATTGTATATTTGATTCTCATTGTTTTCAATGACACATTTCCTCATATCTTAGAGAAAGTGACAAAAGTCATGTTAGATAGTGGGTAGGATTCCAGCTCTCTTTCCATTAAAGATGTAGCTATCTCTAGTTAAAATAATAATGTCTTGGGTTAAACCTCAGGACAGTAACTGATGTTTATAACACCCTGAGCTTTCTAGAAAACTTTATTATTTTTAGTCCATATATCCAGCATTTAAGATACAGTGTTGTTAAGAATAGTTAATATTAGCACAGTGGTTAAGAGCACAAAGAGTGAAGCCAGAGGACTTGATCTAGAATCCCAGTTCTGCCATTTATTAGCTGGTCAAGTAACTTACCTATGTACCTTGGTTTCCTTACCCTAAAATGAGCATAATTATAATATGTACCTCACAGGCTTATGCTAAGGATAAAATTAGTTAACATATATAAAACACTCTGAGGGGTCCCTTTCTCTATCATATTGTGCTATATCAGTGTTAGCTGTTTCCATAAGCTGTTCAATTTAGCTTTTCTGAAATATTCACTTGCCAGGTTTATAAGATGTTACTTTATACATTTAAGCTTCTGATTTACATTATTTACATAGCTACCTCTTTTACTAATAATCTCACCTTTCCAAAGTAACCTAAACTAAAGTGATAATTTGAGAAAGGAAAGTTGAACTCTCTCTACTGCTTTATGAACAATGTGTGATGGAAGATCTGTTAATTTTCAAGTAGTTTATTTAAAAGGCCCTTGAAGGTGAGAAGAACATTAAGGTAAAACAAAACAAAACAAAATCTACTTGAGCTTTTATTTGCCAGATCCTGTGCTAAACGCTGTGTGACTATTTAATCCTTACAACAAACTTACAGTTACTAAGAGCTAATGAGGCACAGAGGTAATTCAGCTAATATATCAAGTTCAGTAAGTGGTAACATCTCAAGTTCAGTAAGTGGAAGGAAATCAAGATTTGAACAGATAGATTCAAGAACTAACTCTTCAGAGGAATTTGGCAACTATGACAAGGAATGTTGCCCTAATTATAGAAGTAGAAGACATGAAGAAGACAGGTCAGAGGTACCAAGACAGGAAGATGTCATGTGTTTTCCGAGAAATATACTTGATATAAATAAATATTTAAAAGACTGGTTTGCTAGGCTTTTTTTGTTTGAATTCTGATCCTGACACTTATAAGCTTGAGACTTTTTTTATGTGACTTAACATCTCAAAATCTCAGTTTTGGTTTCTGTAAAATAAGAAAAATAATTTCTCTATCAAGAGGCTATTTTATAGATTAAATAATACAAAGCACAAAGCCCAGTTCAGGATACTTAACATAAGTACTCCATAAGTGATAACTATTATCATTTTTATTGTTATTGATATTTTCATAGCAAGTTATAATTTTTATTCAGTTAAAAGAACATGTATATGTGTAGAAAATGTCTTACATGTGATGACAGAGGGAAGAAAAGGAAAACAAAAAATCTTTCCATATGTTCCAGCTACTTGTTCAGAGCATGATAAAAATAAAATTCGAACAAGCCAGAGACATAAGTATTATCTTTGTCTCCTGCCTCATTTAATCTTCTACCTCTGATTATTACTGTTTAAAGGTCTCTTGAATATACTAATTCAATATACTTCTTTAATAACAGATAAATATTTATTATTGCTTACAAATTAATGGACCAGCTGATGGTTCTGGTCTTGACTAGGGTCACTCATGTGTCTATAGTCAGCTGCAGGTTAAATAGGCAATTATATTGATTTATTTAAATAGACTTTATTTTTTCCAGAGCAGTGTTAGGTTCACAGCAAAATTAAGTGGAAGGTACAAAGATTGCCCACATACCTCTTTTCCCCACACATGCACAGCCTCCCACATTATCAATAATCCCTCCAAAGTGGTACATTTGTTACACTTAATGAACCTACACTGACAAATAATTATCATCCAGTGTCCATAGTTTACATTAGGGTTCACGCTTGGTGTAGTACATTCTGTGGGTTTGGACAAATGTAGAATGACCTGCATCTACCATTATAGTATTACAAAGAGTAGTTTTGTTGCCCCCCAAATCCACTATGCTCCACCTATTCATCCTTCTCTCTCCTCTAACTCCTGGCAACAATTGTCCATAGTTTTGCCCTTTCTGGAATGTCAAATAGTGGAAGTCATACAGTATGTAGCCCTTTCAGATTGGTTTCTTTCACTTAGTGATATACATTTAAGGCTCCTTCATGTCATTTCATGACTTTTTGCTTAGTCTGGATGTACCATAGTTTATTCATTCACCTCCTGAAGGATATCATTGTTGCTTCCAAATTCCAAAATTTTGGAATTCCAAAAATTCCAAATTTTGACAATTATGAGTAAAGCTGCTATAAATATCCACATGCAGGATTTTGTATGGACATGTTTTTTACCTTTGGGTAAATACCAAGGAGCATGATTATTAGATCCTGTGTAAGAGTATGTTTAGTTTTGTAAGAAACTGCCAAACTGTCTTTCAAACTGGGTGTACTATTTTGCAATCCCACCAGCAATAAATGAGAGTTCCTGATGCCCCTCTCCCTCACAGTCCACATACTTCTTTTAAATTTCCAGTCATTTCCCTGGTTTGTTCTAATTAATTTTCACAAATGTTATAATTTTTTATACTCTTGAAGCCCCTCTTGAGTTTTCGAGTCCATGTGCCACATTGTAGCTAGGTTATCTTTTAACTGACAAATGTGATGAGGCTCTTAAATCCAAGTACTGCCATTAGTAAGTGGTCTCTCTACTCCTTAATATAATTTCGCATCATATCACATGACATGAAATGACAGCACAGAACAACATAAGACATAAGACTGTATGATCTACTCTCACTCTAACTTTATTTCACACCAGTACCTGTTTAGGAATTGTCTATTCTCTTTAATGAAAATGCTTTTTATTGTTTCCTCCCTCTTTTTTTCTTTTTCTTACCACTATCACTAGGCCTCAACTATATTTTCAATAAACTACAAGCACCTTAGGGCAAGAAATGAATCTTGTTTAAAACAGATGCCTAACGTGAATACAGAGTCTGATGTCTACTATACCTACAGTTTATATTTATTGAATATAAAAATAAATATAAATATGTAAATATAAATAGATTTATTGAATAAATGATATAGATATATATATAAGCATATTTGGAAAATATTTTCTTCAAAATTAATTTTTAAAATTTTTCAGTCATGTCCAATAAAATCAACTGCTTCTAAAATTTCAGTTGATTTTTTTGGGGCCTTATCAAACTTTACTGTAATATATTGTCTTTTAGATAACTAGATTCAGTTTGGTAAAATTCCATTTCTAATTTTTTCTTAATATTTTCATAAGAGAGAGAACGGATACATATACGTAGATATGTATATATATATATATATATATGTGGATGTTTATATATATATAAAATATCCTTGCCATGTTAGTATGCTGGATACGTACATGATTACAAATAATGACTTTTATTGGTTTGTATGTTGAATTTTGTATGAAATTTCTTTATTTCTTCAACATTGGAATGATATTCTCAGTTCATATAGACTTCTAGCTTGGTCTACAAGGACTTTAGGCAGATCTTATTTTTTGGCGGCAGAGGGGTGTGGGGGGGAGGGATCTATGATTTCTTTTGAGAAGTTTCCTAGCAGTCTTATTTAGCTCCTTTGAAGACAGTGTATTTCCATTTGCTCTCACTGTTTTTTCTTTGTAGTTCATTTTTACTAGTCATCTTATCACACACTTGGAAGTGATTTTTCTTTCTATTTATATCTCATAGATTTCTCTGAATTTGTAGCTTTAAAAAAAATTGGGGGGTGTTACCTCTTAAAATTATTTATCTTCCATTTTCTCTTCTGCTCTTCATGTATTCTAAGCCTGAGTTACAGATATGTAAGGCCTTCTCAGTATTTGTAGTTATTTGCCTTTGTTTTATAATTCTCTATATACATTAGCCTGGACATTTTCTATTGACCTATTTTTCTAGTTCACTAATCCTTTCTACTGTCGTTTCCAAATTGTTGTTACAAGTATTTTTATTTTTTATTATTTTTAATTCCAATTAACACATTTTTTAGTTTTAGAGTTATATTTGATTCTTTTTATACATTCTTATTTTCAAAAGAATTTTCCATTTTAGCATCTGTGGTAGGCTGAATAATGGCTGCCCTAAAATGTTCATGTCCTTCTCCCAGAATTTGTAAATATGTTATTTTACATGATAAAAGTGACTTTGTAGATGTGATTACATTAAGATTCTTGAGAAAGGGAGATTATCATGGATTATCTGGTGGGCACAATGAAATCACAAGTATAAGAGGGAATCAGGAGGTCAAAGAAGAGAAGACAGTGTGAGAACAGAAGCAGAGATGAGAGTGAGGTGGCCACAACCATGGAATTCCAGCAGTCTCTAGAGTCTGAAAGAGACGGGAAATGATTCTCTCCTAAAGTTGCCAGAAGGAACCAACCTAGCTGACACTGATTTTAGCTCTGTAAGACTCATTCCAGGCTTCTGATTTCCAGAATTGTAAGATAATGGCTTTGTATTGTTTTAAGTCTGTGGTGATTTGTCACAGCAGCAATAAGAAACTAACATATGCATCACTTTTCTTCAGCATATTTATTTATAGATGTATTCATTTTAAAGTTTGTCCCTGGTAACCACAATCATAAGGTCATCAATCAGTTAATTTTTATTATCTATATTCTGGGTTTTACTTAATGATATACCTGATAGTTTGAGTTTGAATGCTTAACATTGCATATGAAAAATTATAGACATTATGGATACATTTTATCTTCCTTTACAGAAGTTTCACCTTATACATTGTTGGGTTAATTTACCTGCTTTGTTTTAGGTTTTTTTTTTTTTTGGTGAGGCTCAGGCTATATTTGGTTTCCCCATGGTAGCTTATAGCTCTCCAGTAAATAAATCGCCTGAGGATGTTTACTACCACTCCTCCCTTGACTATCTGAAACCCCTAAAAGCTGTGACACCACTGAAAACTTCACTCTAATTTTCATTCATTTTCTGCTTTTTTACCTGCACAAGATTGGAGCTTAACGATTCAGCAATGTGTTGGACTCACTTTCCTGTGACTCCCTTCTCCCTGGGATTTTGGCCATGCAAGTTCTGGTTACCTTGGCAATCTCAAACTCTGAATTTCTTTTCTTTTTGTTAAGCACCATAGATTTCCGAATGTTTTGCTGGCTTCTCTATTAGATGAAACCCTCTGGCTTTACAGTCACTCACTCTAAATATTTTGAGGACCCAGTCTGATATTATCTAGCTTAAGCTTTCTACACACTGTAAGTTAGAATATTGCTTTCATTTTACATATGTGAAACTTGAGGCTTAGAGGTGATACATAACTTGCCCAAAATGGCACAGGGAGAACTTGAAGCAGCTGTGTATCTAAACTCCAGATGCACTTCCCTCCATAGGAATGACTCTCAAATATAATTTAAAATAAACTGAGAAAAGAAATGGTAACAGAAATGGAAATAGGAACTCAATTTATGAAAGTGCTAGTTAATGTTAACTTCTTTAAACAATATATTTTGTTCTCTAGCTGAAAGAGGTAGGAGATAAAGTGGTTTTGAATATTAAGTATTTTAACTTGTTATTAAAGTTATGAGTATAAGCACAAGCAGTAAACAATTTTTGCAAGAAGACTTATTAATATAGATGACATAAATAGAAATTAATATAATAACCATAATTAGAAGGGAACATAACCTACAGCTCCCATGGAAATTTTTATAATAGTGCCCATCATAATTTGTCATTTCTGAATTTTTTTAACATCTTTATTGGAGTATAATTGCTTTACAAGGGTGTGTTAGTTTCTGCTTTATAACAAAGTGAATCAGTTATACATATACATATGTTCCCATATCTCTTCCCTCTTGCATCTCCCTCCCTCCCACCCTCCCTATCCCACCCCTCTAGGTGGTCACAAAGCACTGAGCTGATCTCCCTGTGCTATGTGGCTGCTTCCCACTAGCTATCTATTTTACATTTGGTAGTGTATATATGTCCATGCCACTCTCTCACTTTGTCACAGCTTACCCGTCCCCCTCCCCATACCCTCAAGTCCATTCTCTAGTAGGTTTGTGTCTTTATTCTCATCTTACCCCTAGGTTCTTCATGACCTTTTTTTTTTTCTCCTTAAATTCCATATATATGTGTTAGCATACGGTATTTGTTTTTATCTTTCTGAATTACTTCACTCTGTATGACAGACTCTAGGGGCATCCACCTCACTACAAATAACTCAATTTCGTTTCTTTTTAAGGCTGAGTAGTATTCCATTGTATATATGTGCCATATCTTCTTTATCCATTCATCCGATGATGGACACTTAGGTTGCTTCCATCTCCTGGCTATTGTAAATAGAGCTGCAATGAATATTTTGGTATATGACTCTTTTTGAATGATGGTTTTCTCAGGGTATGTGCCCAGTAGTGGGATTGCTGGGTCATATGGTAGTTCTATTTTTAGTTTTTTAAGGAACCTCCATACTGTTTTCCATAGTGGCTGTACCAATTCACATTCCCACCAGCAGTGCAAGAGTGTTCCCTTTTCTCCACATCTTCTCCAGCATTTATTGTTTCTAGATTTTTTGATGATGATCATTCTGACTGGTGTGAGATGATATCTCACTGTAGTTTTGATTTGCATTTCTCTAATGATTAATGATGTTGAGCATTCTTTCATGTGTCTGTTGGCAGTCTGTATATCTTCTTTGGAGAAATGTCTATTTAGGTCTTCTGCCCATTTTTGGATTGGGTTGTTTGTTTTTTTGTTATTGAGCTGCATGAGCTGCTTGTAAATTTTGGAGATTAATCCTTTGTCAGTTGCTTCATTTGAAAATATTTTCTCCCATTCTGAGGGTTTTCTTTTGGTCTTTTTTATGGTTTCCTTTGCTGTGCAAAAGCTTTGAAGTTTCATTAGGTCCCATTTGTTTATTTTGTTTTTATTTCCATTTCTCTGGAAGGTTGGTCATAAAGGGTCTTGCTGTGATTTATGTCATAGAGTGTTCTTCCTATGTTTTCCTCTAAGAGTTTGATAGTTTCTGGCCTTATTTTAGATCTTTAATCCATTTTGAGCTTCTTTTTGTGTATGGTGTTAGGGAGTGTTCTAATCTCATACTTTTACATGCACCTGTCCAGTTTTCCCAGCACTAGTTATTGAAGAGGCTGTCTTTTCTCCACGGTATATAAGGTGACCATATGTGCGTGGGTTTACCTCTGGGCTTTCTATCCTGTTCCATTGATCTATATTTCTGTTTTTGTGCCAGTACCATACTGTCTTGATTACTGTAGCTTTGTAGTATAGTCTGAAGTCAGGGAGCCTGATTCCTCCAGCTCCGTTTTTCGTTCTCAAGATTGCTTTGGCTATTTGGGGTCTTCTGTGTTTCCATACAAACTGTGAAATTTTTTGTTCTAGTTCTGTGAAAAATGCCAGTGATAGTTTGATAGGGATTGCATTGAATCTGTAGATTGCTTTGGGTAGTAGAGTCATTTTCACAATGTTGATTCTTCCAATCCAAGAACATGGTATATCTCTCTATCTATGTGTATCATCTTTAATTGCTTTCATCAGTGTCTTGTAATTTTCTGCATACAGGTCTTTTGTCTCCTTAGGTAGGTTTATTCCTAGATACTTTATTCTTTTTGTTTCAGTGGTAAATGGGAGTATTTTCTTAATTTCATTTTCAGATTTTTCATCATTAGTGTATAGGAATGCCAGAGATTTCTGTGCATTAATTTTGTTTCCTGCTACTTTACCAAATTCATTGATTAGCTCAAGTAGTTTTTTGGTAGCATCTTTGGGATTCTCTGTGTATAGTATCATGTCATCTGCAAACAGTGAGAGGTTTACTTCTTCTTTTCTGATTTGGATTCCTTTTGTTTCTTTTTCTTCTGTGATTGCTGTGGCTAAAACTTCCAAAACTATGTTGAATAAGAGTGGTGAGAATGGGCAACCTTATCGTGTTCCTGATCTTAGTGGATATGCTTTCAGTTTTTCACCATTGAGGACGATGTTGGCTGTGGGTTTGTTATATATGGCCTTTATTATGTTGAGGAAATTTCCCTCTATGCCTACTTTCTCCAGGGTTTTTATCATAAATGAGTGTTGAATTTTGTCGAAAGCTTTCTCTGCATCTATTGAGATGATCATATAGTTTTTCTCCTTCAATTTGTTAATATGGTGTATCACGTGGATATATTTGCATATATTGAAGAATCCTTGCATTCCTGGAATAAACCCCACTTGATAATGGTGTATGATCCTTTTAATGTGCTGTTGGATTCTGTTTGCTAGTATTTTGTTGAGCATTTTTGCATCTATGTCCATCAGTGATATTGGCCTGTAGTTTTCTTTCTTTGTGACATCTTTGTCTGGTTTTGGTATCAGAGTGATGGTGCCCTTGTAGAATGAGTATGGGAGTGTTCTTCCCTCTGCTATATTTTGGAAGAGTTTGATAAGGATAGGTGTTAGCTCTTCTCTAAATGTTTGATAGAATTCGCCTGTGAAGCCATCTGGTTCTGGGCTTTTGTTTGTTGGTAGATTTTAAATCACAGTCTCAATTTCAGTGCTTGTGATTGGTCTGTTCATATTTTCTATTTCTTCCTGGTTTGTCATTACTGCATTTTTATACCCTCTCCTGATATTCCAATTTGGGACAAATTTATTTTTCTTATGTTGAGCAGTCAATAAATCGCCTATGTTTGTTTCTATTTGTTTTTTTTATGTTTACAAAGAATAGATTTTGACTAACATACTGGGGAAGTGCATACACTTGTTAGGAATATAAAAGCAAGCAAAGTATATTAAAAGGTTAAGATAAATTCCAAAATAATAGGGTGATAATTTTAACCAGAATAAATAAGAGAGAATCAGTGGTGGAGGTGATAATGCTATGCTGTCATAGTTAAGATTGTAATGCAGTGAGCAAGCAATTCGTTCTATGCTGGAATTTCAAAGTGAACTAAACAGCAAAGCATGTTTTTGTGAAATGAGTACAAGAGTAGTTCGTTGCTTAGTTTTGTTCCTTAATATATTCTCAGACTTTTTCTATAAAATATATTAAAGTGCTAACAAGAATACTATTATGAATACATTAAATCTGCGGTCCCCAGCCTTTTTGGCATCAGGGACTGGTTTCATGGAAGATGAGTTTTCCATGGAAGGATGTGGAGGGGGTGCGGTGTGTGATTTAGGCCATAATGCGAGCAGTGGGGAGTGGCAGATGAAGCTTTGGTCACTTGACTGACATTCACCTCCTGCTGCGAGGCCCCATTCCTAACCGGGTGCGGGCCAGTATGGGTCCACAGCCTGGGTGTTGGGGACCCTTGCATTAACTAATTACAATAGCTTTAATAACATATCAGATATTGTCATTGTTTTAGACCAAACAATATTGTTAACTTGGATTTTGAAGGATGTGGGGATAGGAATTTGAAGTTAAGTTTTTATAACCAATATTTATTATAACCAACATGTTTTTCATATTTCTTACATTTGCAAATAGAAATACCAAACCAAAGAAAACCTCTGGTATTTTAAAGCCATTGAACATTTAAAAATCTTTGTCTTGCCTGACTCCTTGTTATTTGACGTGGGTAGTAACTATTCTCAAAAATATCTGTTCCCAGTCTCTGGATTATCACTCATTTCTCTGACAACTCACACCAGTTATTCTATTCTGTTTTTCCTTTTCTGCCTCTACTATTTCTACTGTTTTTTACTGCTTAGAATTATATTCTGGATTCTTTTCACTCATTTCACAAAGTCTGTATGGTAAATGTCATCTACTTCCAGATGTTTAAATATTTATTTTATGTGCCATTATCCTCAGTGATTTAAAGAGCCAGGGTCTGGAATCAGCTAGATTTGGGTACAATTACTAAACTATTAATCACGTGAGTTACTTAATGTCTTAAGTTTTTAAAAAGTCTTATTGCAAAAGGAAGACCTCTTGCTCTTCTCTCACAGGAATAAATAACAATCTGCATTTCATCACATTCTAAGACAATAACTAGATCATGACGACACGTAAGTTTGATCTCATCACATGGATGAGGGACTATCCTTTTTACATTCTTCTCCCATGTCTCACCTATGCATCCATTTCCCTCCACCATTGTGACAGAACTCTCACTACCTCAGGCTGGTTGTTTCCCTGGGGGGTCTCCAGAAAGCTTGGCATATCCACAAGATACATGATACATGCAAGGAGCTGTGCACTTAGAGTTCCCTCCCCCAGATCTCACTGTTGCTGAGCTTCATGCATATCTTCCTAGAATCTCAGGTGAAGAAGCTACTATAGGCTGATCTGATCTCTCCTTACCAACTCTGTTTCTGACCAGGTTGGTTTATGGGAAAAAGCAAAAGAGGTTTTTCCCTATCCTTCTCTTATATCATAGCTACCTCCTTCGTTAAATATAATTTATCTTTTCACCCAATTTCATGCTATCATAGCAGATGGTATTCAGTTTAATGATGAAGAGCACAGAGTTTTGAGCCAGTTTGCCTAGGTTTGAATTAGAGCTCTGTCAATTATTAAATATATGATCTTGGTCAAGCCACATAACTGTGCCTTAATTTTCTTGTCCTATCATTAAAAATTATTATAGTACCTACTTCATAGGGATATTGAAAGATGAAGTGAGTTAATATAGATAAATGGCTTAGACTAATGCCTTACACTTAAGCATTAAATATATTTTAGTATTTATTATTAGTGTAAGTTATAGAAATTGATACTAAAAGAGCATTTAAATCTTTGAATCTCCTTTGAAGGACTCCCCAGTATGCTTGACTTCCTCCCACACTTTCCAATCTAACTTAGAAGTTCAACTCTTAGCCACCTCAAACTCATCCACATATATTATTAAAACTTCTTCAGATCCAGGAAAAGCATTAGATCTATTTTGTTTCGCTTCATTTGTTTAAATTTGACAGGAAGTATGTGTTAGTCCCTAAGTCCAATCTGATGCCGTGTTCTTTTTTGAGTGAAAAAATCATAATCCAGACTCTGGTCTTAGATTTCTAATTTAACAGTGCGACTGGTGTTGAGGGAGTCTGGTGTGTGGAGATTAACAGTATGGTTTCACTCTGATTTTCCAGAACTCTAGCCTTACCACAGTAAGAGAATTTCTTCCTTTCAACTTTTCTCTTCGCCCCTCTTCCTCTTCCCCCCTCCCTCTCCTTTCTCTCTCTCTCAATGTCTTTCTGATGGTACATCAAATCTGAGGTCTTTCTCCAGAACAAAGTTATTTCTGTCATATCCTTGGCCAATACAGTGTAGCTTGAGTTAGTGCAACTGAAGTGGGGCTTCCTTTTCTGAAAAGCAGCTATATCTCAAAAATGCAGGTTCCAGAGGTGTCTTAAAGACAAATTTCCATGTCTCTCCTTTCCTTCCCCTCTCTTGTGCCTTTCTCTTCCTTTTTATTCTGCCTCAGAGTTGGAATCCGGGCCTCATGATGACTCAGTACTCAATAGTCTATAGCTTTGTAATTAGACTAGAGCTCACACAAATGATGACCAATGATCTTGAAAGCAACTGTGGCTATATCTGTAAATTCTCTGAGAATATATTTCATGATTGGTCAGTTCCACCCAACTAGTCAAACTGGGGTTTCACCTTCTACCTTTACTGCCTCTCTGGTTATCACAAACAATTTTTTTTGTTTATTCTTCAAGTGTACTGGGACTTTTACCAGGCCAAATCTTCACCGTTGCCTATTTAAGTATCAGCAAATATTTTAAAATGACTTATCTTAAGGCCATCTACTATACAAATTATTTTTTTACAATACCTTTAACATAAATGCAGATACCAAACTTGCTAATTTTTGGTATAGTCTTTTTTTTCTTTTGACTTTGCTAACTCCTATCCATTCATCCAACCAACGTTCCATCAAATAACTCATATAAAGAATATAGTATGAAGCACTATAAATTTAATTATTTTAACTATCTAGACAGTACATAGGGTTTTTTAGTCATCTTATGTCTTTCAAGTGGAAACATTTTCACAATCTTTTCTGCTCTTCTCAGTGAACAATATTTTATGGAAATTCTTCCATGTCTACTGGTCTATGTGTAATTCATTATTTTTAATGACTGAATAATACTTCATAGTGGAGATATACTACAATTTATATAGTTATCCTTCAAATAATAATCATCTACTTTCTTTCTGCTTTTTTTCCCACTAAAAACAATGCTAGCAATTAAATTTTTGATACCTATATTGCTATGTAATGTGTTTTATTTCTATGGAGTAGATATCCTGGTACAGGATATTGTGTTTAAAAGGAAAATTTATTTTAATAAATTTTATTTTGTGCTGTTCAATTCCTTGTCTTAAAAATAAATGACGTTTTTACAAGCAATAGATGAGGTTCATTTTCTAGTAATCTCCAAAAGCAATAACACCTTTATGTCTTTTAAATTTTTTAACAGTTTGAAACATGTAAAACATAAAAATGGACAATAATGAGTCAACATTTGTTTTATTTGCATTTTTCTGAATATTGGTGTGTTTCCTGATTTGGATTTATTTTTTTGGTGAATTTACTCTTCATAACACTTGACCATTATTTTTTGTTAGTGTTTCATCTTTTTCTTTTCAACATGTAAGGACACTTTGCTTATTATCTGTATTACAAATATGTTTTCCATTGCCATATATTTGTTATTAATATCTATGTAGGCTAGTACTACTATCATTCATTTTATCTGATGGTCTCTTTTTCAGTTGTTATTGTTCTTTGCCTATTTACTGTAGTTTAATTTTAGTTAAGGTTGTGATGATATTACAGTGGCGGAAATCCAAGCCCTCCCCATGTGAACCATCAGAAGAAGGGAGACTGTATTCCCCTGCAAATGTACATAAAGGAACATTCCCACCTCTCTCTTTTCCAGGTATTCCCCAAGAATTACATAGAGGAAGAGGATTCAGCTAACCTACTCAATTCATTTTTGTGGGTTAGTGAAATTACTTGATATTATTGTTAAATATTGTTCAAATTTCAGGTGAGGATACACAAGAGGCAAAGCTCTTTAATCTATTTTCCAGGCACCTGCCAAAAATACTGAGGGAGAAAGTAAAATACGAGCTCTTTTTTCCCTAGAACTCAAGACTTTATTTGCGTGTAAGCTCAAATTATCATTTGGCTCAGAAGAGGAAGATTTTATTATGTTTTTAGCATAAAGGAAAGGAGACAATTTCTGATCATAGTCTTCACAGAATCCTTTCTTTAGTCCGTGTCTCTGTGTTTAAAGCTATTTTGTTGTTGCTAAGGGGAAAAAATGCCATGGGATTGATTATGGTTAATTAACATTCTCATGAAATAGTTCTAATCAATTATTCCACTGCTATTAATATATGACAGAAGTACATTTATGAAACACTGCCTAAGTCTTCTAATCAATTTTATATAAATTACACATTTTCCTTAAATTTGGAAACTAGGAAAATTAGGTCTATTTTGTAAAAGGAATATATTTATCCAAGGTCACACATGACTTGATATTTTGTTGTATGTATTACCTGTGATGAGCAAGAATTTAGGTTGTCACCATTCCTTTCAGTGATGAAAAATACAATTTTATTAAAAAATACAATTCAGTAAATCATTAATGCCTCCAAAACTGAACAACTCAGCTAAAATGATTTCCTTATGTGAAGAAAAATGACTGATGTGATCCAAAACCTTTGAATTTGTATGCATTGAAATTACTGTTCTAGATATGGTGAGGAAGGGATGAGAGGAATTAATCAATTTTATTAATATGATATTCAAAAAAGTGTGCTTTTTCCTCATTTTTAGGACTAACATATCATATCTGACACATTTATTTTTGTCCTTCACAGTGAGTTACATTTCATCTTTTGGGTTATTGGCACAAAGAAAAAGAGATAGTCTTGCTGAGGGCCATTAATAGTTTCATATATCACTTTTTTGCTGTGACTCAGCATTGCCATTACACAAGTTCAGTTTCTGCTGTTCAGTATTATTCATACCTTTGCAGCACAATTCAGAGAGGTCAACATTTATTCTCCTTCGACCATAGATGATTGCCTGAAAAGATCATTCTTCCCATGAATCAACATAGAATAGTTCCTGAAACATTTTAACTGTGATAAACACATTTCACATCATAAATATACTTACATATAGTAATATAATTGTGATCTTGGCCAGATCACAATATCCTTTGACTCATTTTATTTATGTATAAAACTATACATACTACACACTATACATACATATTGATTAGACTATAGATGTTCTAGAGAAACTTTCTTTTAGAAAATGTTACATATCTGCATATCCTAAAGTTAGTATAAAAAGCAGAATTTGACTTTTACCAATGAATATCAATTTTAAGACTGGTTAGCAAACAGAGAAAAAACAACTTCTATTTTCTGTTTTGCTCTGTCTAGTCTCAGTAAACAGTGTCTTTACTTCTGCGGTGCTATTGTCATTGATGTTACAAGAGTAGAACTGAATTTTATGACTTTTGTAAAAGAAGAGATATCATTGTTTGTAATTTTATAGCAGTTGTCATAAGGAAACACTATACTTTTTGTATGTTTCTGTGTATGCAAACAAAATATTTTATCAGTTCTAATAATTTGTACCATTATGATTTCAATTTTTGAATCTATGATATGTCAAACATTAGTTACCAAATGGATAGAATCTGCAGGAAAATAGGGAATAGAAACTTATATTTATGATGATTTTAAGCTCTGCCGTTCAATACATTATATACCAACACTGTCTTAAGACTTAGAACACTCAGCTTTTATAACTCTGTATTATTTGATCCATAACAAGAGTAATTTACAGGAGTTTAAAAATTGCATCAGTAAAATAAGCTATGTGATTTTATTTTTTTCTGATTTTAGAGTAAGTGACTTTCCCAGTTACCTTTTTATTCATGACTGAGGTTGTTAAAAACACATCTGGTTTTAAAATGAACACATCAGATCTTTTTGATAATGAATGAATTTATTAGATACGGTGGTTTAATCAGTGAAGACTTCCATGTGTACTTTATACATATCACAAAAAGTTGCACAAAAACTCTTTTAGAGATGTATTTTTTTTTTAAGAGCATTAAGTTCTTAGAAATACCACATTATCTGTCTTATAGGCTAACTCAAATCTGGTGTGGCAAATTGCATTTTTGTGGTATCATTTACTTAGTTTCTCTATTCATCATATTTCCTATAAAATGGCAAATATAACTAGAGGTTTGATTAGAGTTATTATCAACTTTGGGGGATAAGAATAATCATGATTCTTTGTACTTCCTATTGTGTTAAATTATGAAGCATAAAATGTCGGTTGTTCCATGTTTATTAATGTAAACATTGATTAGTGGATAAAGTGCCTTAGCCTGATCGCTCCACTATAAAGTTTCCTCACTAAATTTTCATGTAATCATTTAATATCATATTGATTATTATTTAGATTCATTGTCCCATTATAAATTGCAAAATGGTAATATTTTAATTCCATTTTTACTTCTGAATTTATTAGATAAATTTTTCTGTAAAAACATTTTTTCTGTGAAAAAATTTTAAACTGGTTTTGCTGAAATAAAATCAGTAAGGGTAGATGAGATAATGCTTGATTTTATTCTTAAATTGTCTATTTTTAAATTAACACATTGCTATCTTAACAACCTTAATATTGAATTATTATGAATTCATGAATTTCTTAAATATGAATTATTATCTTTCTGATTCTCAGATTGTCTTATCTTGGGCCAGGGGCAGAACCTTTGAGTGGCCTTTTTGTTCTTTGGACAAGGTGCTTTTAAAATTTGATAGTTTTCTTGCTTTCTAGTTTAAGAAAATGACCATCTGGAACATTTCTTCTCCAGATCTGAATTAAAACATTTCTTAAAAGATCCCTCATTATTTTCACTTGGAAATGATGTTTAGAGGTTGTAGTCGAAGATCTAGAAATTCAATCCACTGTTTAAGAAAAAATATTTCTAGGCTTTTCAATGAAAAGATCAAGAAATTAAATATGTTTTAGAAAATACTTTGTGTATATGTATAGCTGTCCCATTAATTTAATATATAGTTAAGTTCATTTGTTTTATTTGTTTCCAATTTTAAAAGACTTCTCTTTTCTTTGTGACTTACATTTTAAATTATTCCAGGTAAATTTCGTACTAAAAAAATTAAAAGAAATAATGAAAAATGAAATTGCAGGCTAATTTTGTTCATAATATAAATTTTAATTCTAAATAAAATCTACAATGAAGCTTCTATGAAAAATACATTACTTAATGACCCAGTTCAAATTATTCCAGATTATGTTAAACTAGGTTATTACTTAAAAACTTCAATGTAAGTTACTCATTAATAGATAAATGAGTAAATGTATATGATCATTTTAATAAGGGCATAAAATATTTTAAAATAAATATCCATTTCTAATAAAAAATGAAAACTCTTACAACTAGGAATGGAAGGAAACTGCTTTAAGTGGCAAATTAATATATAAATAATTAAAGCAAGTATATTTAACAGTGAACATTGAAAACCTTTCCTTTACATTGTAAGTGAAGTGATTATTACTACTATCACATGAACAGTCAGTTCAGAAAGACAAGATTATTTTATAAATTATATGCATTATAATTCAAACAAAAATGTCAGTTTCAAATGATATGATTATATACATAGGAAATTCAAAATAATACACAAATGAATTCTTAGAATTAACAAGATATATTTACAGTTTTGTTAGGTAAAAATAAATTAAAATTATATTTCTTTGTGCACTTAGGAAATAAATTTACAGTCATACTTCAGAGATATTGCAGGTTTGATTAGAGACCACTGCAATAAAGTGAATATCACAATAAAGCGAGTCACAAAACATTTTTAGTTTCCTAGTTCATGTAAAAATTATGTTTACATATACTGTAGTCTATTAATTGTGCAATACCATATGTCTTAAAAAGCAATATATATACCTTAACCAAAAAGTAATTATTTTGGAAAAATGGCACCAACAGACTTGCTCAATTCAGGGTTGCCACAAATCTTCAATTTATAAAAAATACAAATTTTTGAAAGAAGGTGGTCAAAAGGCGTAAACTTCCAGTCATAAGTAAGCAGTAGGTATGTAATGTACAACATGATGCCGATAGCTGTATAATATAAGGTAAAGTTGTTAAGAGAGTAAATCCTGAGTTTGCATCACAAGGAGAAAGTTTGTTTCCTTTATTTTTTCCTTTGTTGTTTTTTTTCTCTTTTAAATCTGTATGAGAAGATGGGTGGTAGCTGTACTTTGGCAATTATTTCACAATATATGTAAATCAAACCATAATACTATACTCCTTAAACTTATACAGTGATGTATGTCAATTCTTTCTCAGTAGAACTGGGGTTGGGGGAAGACTATGAAAATGTAAAAGTCTCTAGCAAGACTGATCAAGAAGAATTAAGAGGGGACATTAATAATTCTTAGTGAGTGGATAAGGGAGCTTTGCTACAGATCTTACAGACATTAAAAAGATAAGAGAATATATAAACATCTTTATGCAAACAAACGAAAATTTTTATGAAATAGACAATTAGAAAAACACTTTACAAAACTGTTAAAAATAGAACTTTTAAATATCTAAAAAATT
Source organism: Mesoplodon bidens (assembly GCF_964165515.1). Taxonomy (NCBI): domain Eukaryota; kingdom Metazoa; phylum Chordata; class Mammalia; order Artiodactyla; family Ziphiidae; genus Mesoplodon; species Mesoplodon bidens. The sequence continues at coordinate 129,705,790 of NC_138176.1, read as the reverse complement.
CCAATATCTATTTAAGAAATTGAATCAATAAATATGATAATGCTGGGTGGTGATGATATTTGAAGAACCTGTTAGACCTTGGCTTCATTTTTTTATATTGTGGGATTTTACTTAGCCTAACACCTGGATTCTCTCCCCATCTCTTATTTATTCCTCTTGAGAAGAGAAGGGATTACCTGATAGAGGAGTTGAGAGAAGGAACTAGGCATGCTCAGTTCAGTCTTTCCATCCCTTTATTCAGTTCTGACTTCCCATTGAGATGAAGACTTCTGGTCTCTTTTCTCTGCAGCTAATAACCTGCTTGCTTTTCCTGAGGACACCTGCAATTGTCCACTGATGTCCATAAGTGGGAGGGCAAATTGTCCTCTGGGACAAAATATTAGCAAGGCTGCCAATCTGAAGATCTTTTCTCTGATTGACTATATCAATAATAAAAGTAATATTTAGAGCTTCATCTGCCTTAAAAAATAATAGATGTGTAAAACCCATATATCTGAAAAAGAATTAATATCAAAATTATGTAATGAAAAATAACAATAAAGAAAAGAATCTATAAGCAAAAGACACAAAACCTAATAAAAATAGACAAAATACATACATCAGCATTTAACAGCAAAGAAAACTTAAAGGGCAAATCAATCTATTAGAACTACTAATAGTTGTAACATAGTATCTAACAGCTAATATACTTGTCAGTTACCAGGTAAATGCAAAGTATTACCATAATATGAAACCATTTTATTGCATCTAGATAGCTAAAAATTAATAAATTGGACCTTATCAATTGTTAGTGAGAATTGAACTATGTTATACAGTGTTCAACTGTACATACACACATATTTGGTGTGAAGTATCCCTCTGCAAGGTAGAATAAAGCATCTCTTTCCTGTTAAAATAGGCATGGTGAAACAACTTGTTTCGGCCTATGAAATATGAGTGTAATTTGAGATTGGGGATACTCTGTGCACTAGATTTCCAGAGTGATGTTATCGTGGAGTACAGCCACAGCCATACCATAATAGAAATGTAACGTGAAAGTTCTAAGTTGCTGAGATTTGGGCATCATCTGTTATTTTTTGTATAAGTTTGTTAGATCAATGGCTGTTGATGAATCATGCCTTCTGGTGTTTATGCCCTCATGTAGTTCCCTTCCAGATTACTCAGGGCATGGGTATGTGACCTACTTTGACCAATGGGAAATCAATAAGTATGAGGCTTGATAAGGCTTTAACTCTTGGAACACTGCCGTCTTTTTAACAAACCTGGTCTATCTTCCGTAAGGATGTGGTCCCATGTGGAAAGAGACCACCTGGGGGGAGAAATCAGCTACTTCATCCATTCTAGATATCTGAGCTGAGAAACTAGACATGTGATTGAGGCCATTTACATCATGTAATTTTAATGCAATAGGGAATGAAAAAAATAACTGAGCTTTAAAGCTCAAGATAGAAACACTTATTAAAATCAATACATTTATCTACTTTTTGTGCCAATATTCTATATTGATAGATTTGGCTACTTACACATGTAAAGTTGTATATATTTTTAAGTATTGCTCTTATAAACTAAAAGCTACAAAATATCAAGGAAAATTACAGAATACCACATTAAATGGGGAGATAAAAGATGTTCATTATTGAAAGACTCAATATTGTTAAGATGGCAATTCTCCCAAAATTGATCAAGATGTTAAAGGTAATCCCAGTCAAAATGCTAGTAGGCTTTTTTAAAGATGAGAAGTTGACTTTAAAATGTGTATGTAAATACAAAGTATCTAGAGTAGCCAAAACAATATGAAAAAAATAAGACATTTGAAGGGATTATACACCTATTTTTGACACTCAGAGCAAGACTACATTAATCAAGTCACTATGGTATTGGCGAGAGGATAGATTTACAGATCAAATGAACAGATTAGAGAATTCAGAAATAGACTTACTCTTAGATGGTCAATTTATTTTCCACAAAGGTGTCAAAGTATAATGCTTAATGAATAAAAATTTGAATATGATTATTTTTATTTTACTAGGGTTATAAAAAGTAAAAAAAAAAGTTAAAATTTTTGGCTTGAGATAAACTAGGTTTTAAATTTAAAAATTTTAGAAAGCAGTTTCTGATTGAAAACACAAGTAATTGTTAATAGTTATCACTATGTTCAAATAGGCTTTTAAAACTTGTGTTTTAAAAATACTCTTATAGGCTTTTTAAAACTTATATTCATTCCCACAGCTGCTGGAAATGTTGGCTGCTGCCAGCACCCAAATGAGTCCCTCGTTGAGAAATACCCTGGGCTAAATAATCTGCACCAATCATTGACTGGTGTGGGGATATAAACGTGTAGCCTCACCACAGTGCAGGGCAACTATGTAGTGTCCTGCCAGCTCCAGAGCTTCTTGGGCTGCCTTCACTCCCTCTTGGTATCAACCCCAACAACTTGCCCCAGTAAGCCCTCTATATGCAATTTCAAGTGAACCTGATATACAACAAATTCTATTCTGCAAGAAAAACTTCAAATCTCAATTCCTGTGTCTTAGTATTCACAGATCAGTTACACTTTTAAACGACTGTGAGTTAAAGAGAAATTTATAAATCTCCCACTCCATATGTAGCTTTTTGCTCTTAAACACAATGGCTTAATTTTTCTTACCATTTGCTCCCAGTTACTTATGTCACTGCTTAATATCACAGTTCACTGTTTCTAGGCACACAGCCAGATTACAAGTCCAGCTATAGTTTTTAATATTATCCTCTCCCAAGACAAATACACTTAAATAGTATTTAATTGAATTAATTAGAAAATTACCACTTAAAGTAACCTAATTGTTCCCCACATTGGCAAGAATCCCAGCATTTACAAACTGATTTAAATGTGTGTTACCAAGAATAGGGCAACACAAATCCAACTCAGAATGTTAAAGTATAAATGAAATGTTGTTCAAAGAACTATAAATTTACACATATAGATAGTATAAGAAGATATATTGTATATAAATATTAAGTGCACCAAAAAGCAAGGGTTTATAACTAAAAGGTATGATGTTTCTCTTTTGCACCTGACATTTTTCAGAAAGTACAATTTATTTCTACAAAAATTAATGTCTATAACTAAAAGTGCAGTTCTTTATATGTTCTTTTAAGAGCTATATAAAGTATGTCATTGTTATATTTCAAATTATAAAATGTTTTGTGCAGATGAGTTTTTAATTTACAAAAATATTATTCAATAGATATAATTCTATTTAATATTATTACACTCAAAACTGTGTTTCTTAAGTTCTACGTATATTACTGTCTATAAAACCAACTTACTATTTCTGAGAGTTTAATAATACTCTTTTTTTTTTAATTGAAGTTAATTTACAATGTGTTTTTGGTGTACAGCAAAGTGATTCAGTTATATATGTATATATGCATATATATATATATATATACACACATATATATATATACATTTTTAGATACTTTTCCATTATTGGTTATTATAAGATATTGAATATAGTTCCCTGTGCTATACAGTAGGACCTTGCTGTTTATCTATTTTATATAAAGTAGTGTATATCTCTTGATCCCTAGTTCCTAATTTATCCCTACCCCCTATGTCTATGAGTCTATGTGTTGTACACAGTTCATTTGTATGATTTTTAATATTCCACATATAAGTGACATCATATATTTGTCTTTCTCTTTCTGACTTACATCCATTTTGCTGCAAATGACATTATTTCATTCTTTTTTATGGCTGAGTAATATTCCATTGTGTGTGTGTGTGTGTGTGTGTGTGTATCACACCTTCTTTATCCATTTATCTGTCAGTGGTCACTTAAGTTGCTTCCATGTCTTGGCTATTGTAAATAGTGCTGCTATGAACATTGGGGTGCATGTATCTTTTCAAATTAGAGTTTTGTGTTTTTTGGGTAAATGCCCAGGAGTGGGATTTCTGGATTATATAGTAACTCTATCTTTAGTTTTTTAAAGAACCTCCATACTGTTCTCCATAGTGGCTGTACCAACTTACATTCCCACCAACAGTGTAGGAGGGTTCTTTTTTCTCCACACTCTCTCCAGCAATTATTATTTGTAGACTTTTTGATTATGGCCATTCTGACCAGTATGAGGTGATACTTCATTGTAGTTTTTATTTGTATTTCTCTAATAATTAGTGATGTTGAGCATCTTTTCATGTGCCTGTTGGCCATCTATATGTCTCCTTTGGAGAAATGTCTATTTAGGTCTTCTGCCCATTTTTGGATTGGGTTTTTCTTTTTTGATATTGAGTTGTATGAGCTGTTTGTATAGTTTGGAAATTAAGCCCTTGTCCGTTGCATTGTTTGCAAATATTTTCTCCCAGTCCATAGGTTGTCTTTTCATTTTCTTTGTGGTTTCCTTTGCAGTGCAAAGATTTTAAGTTTAACTAGGTGCCATTTGTTTATTTTTGTTTTTACTTCCATCACTCTAAGAGATGAATCCAAAAAAGTATTGCTGTGATTTATGTCAAAGAGCATTCTGCCTATGTTTTCCTCTAGGAGTTTTACAGTATCCAGTCTTACATTTTAGGTCTGTAATCCATTTTGAGCTTATTTTTGTATATGGTGTTAGAGAATGTTCTAATTTCATTCTTTTATATGTAGCTATCTAGTTTTCCTAGCATCACTTATTGAAGACACTGTCTTTTCTCCTTTGTATGTTCTTGCCTCCTTTGTCAAAAATTAATTGACCTTAGGTGTGTGGGTTTATTTCTAAGCTATCTATTCTGTTCCATTGATCCCTATGTCTGGTTTTGTGCCAGTACCATGCTGTTTTGATTAGTGTAGCTTTGTAGCATTGACCGAAGTCTGGGAGAATTATGCCTCCAGCTTTGTTCTTTTCCCTCAGGATTGCTTTGGCTATGCTGTATCGTTAGTGGTTCCATATAAATTTTAGGATTACTTGTTCTAGTTCTGTGAAAAATGTCATGGGTAACTTGATAGAGATCCCGTTAAATCTGTAGATTGTTTTGTATAGTATGGCCATTTTAACAGTATTAATTCTTCAAATCCAAGAGTGTGGGATGTCTTTCCATTTCTTTGAACCATTTTCAGTTTTCTTTTATCAGTGTTTTTTATAGTTTTCAGTGTGTAAGTCTTTCACTTCGTTGGTCATGTTTATTCCTAAGTTTTTTGTTTGTTTGTTTTTTGATGCAATATTAAAATGACTTTTTTTTAACTTTCTCTTTCTGATGTTTCATTGTTAGTGTAAAGAAATGAAACAGATTTCTGTATGTTAACCTTATATCTGGCTACCTTGCTGAATTCATTTTTCAGCTCTAGTAGTTTTTGTGTGGAGTCTTTAGGGTTTTCTATATATAGTATCATGACATCTATATATAATGACAATTTTACCTCTTCTCTTCCAGTTTGGATACCTTTTCTTTTTCTTGTCTGATTGTTGTGGCTGGGACTTCCAATCTTATGTTTAATAGAGATGGTGAGACTGGGCATCCTTGGATTATTCCAGATTTTAGCAGGAAAGCTTCCAGCTTTTCACCATTGAGTGTTACATTTTCTGTGGTTTGTCATAAATAGCTTTTATTATGTTGAGCTATATTCCCTCTGTATCCATTTTGGTGAGAATTTTTATCATGAATGGATGTTGAATTTTATCAATGCTTTTTCTGCACCTATTGAGATAATCATGTGGTTTTGTGTTTTCTTTTGTTGATGTGGTGTATCACATTGATTTGCATATGTTGAACCATCCTTGTGACCTTGGGATGAATCTAATTTGATCATATTGTATGATTCTTTTTATGTGCTGTTGGATTCAATTTGCTAATATTGTGTTGAGAATTTTTGTATCTATACTCATCAAAGATATTGGCCTGTAATTTTCTTTTTTGGTAGTGTCTTTGTCTGATCTTCATATCAGGGTGAAGATAGAATGACTTTATAGAATGACTATGAGAGTATTCCCACCTCTTCAGTCTTTTGGAACTCTTTGAGAAGAATTGGTATCAGTTCTTCTTTTTATGTTTGGTAGAACATCCCAGTGAAGCCATCTGGTCCTGGACTTTGCATGAGTTTTTTTTTTGTTTTTTGTTTTTTATTACAGATTCTCTTTCACTTCTTGTTTTAAGATAAACAATAAACAAACAATAAATAATACAATGAGTGGGCATAAATTGAATTTTGAAAATGAGAATTTTGCAGTAAGTTTTGACTTGAATTAAGGCATTTATTTGAAATCTATTTTGATGGAAAAAGGACTAAAGGGAAGTTGTTTTGTACTTCAGTGCTATTGCATACAGTATTTCATTTAACAGTCATATTTGAGAGAGGTGCTAAAAACATTTTTATTTTACAGAAAAGGAAATATAACATGAGAGGTCCTTCTCGACCAGCCCAGTATTAAAAGTCAGAGTCCACCAATGTTTCTGACTGCAAAATTCAACACTAACCTCTATGTTATATAATGGATTATAGAAAACTCTTTAGGAGCCTAAGTACGTTTATATTATGAATATTCTATAACTTTTGTATATAAAAGAAAGATGTTAACTATATCTAAAACCAAAGCAAGCATATTTACTATCCAGCAGGATAATAATAATGAAATGTTGCTTTTCACCTCTCTGAAATGTGGACCTCATTTTTAAATAAAATCTGCATGTGCAGTTTCTGTTTCTTCCCAAATCAATGAAAGTCATCACTTTTATTTTTAAATCTGTTTGTTGGAGCTTAAGATGTAAGAAAAGAATTTTACTTTACATATTTAGAGATCAAGGATAAGACAAAGAAATGATGTTTTGAGGACATAGAATTCTTCCTCAATGTACAAAAATATGAATTTGTCAAAGTATCACAGATAGATTTATAAATCTGAAACCACTGTAATAATCACTTTCAGCATATCTTCTCTAAATGTATTGAATATTTTTATGTCCTACCTAACTGAATTCCTAACTGAATTTGTTAACTGAGTAGAACTCTTATAAACTTGATGTAGATCAATAACCATGCATGGTCTTCTACAATAGTAGAAAACTGATATGACAAGAAATTTTTTGGTCAATCCTCATGGATTAAGTAGATTTCCCTAAAATCTGGTTTTAGCATTACTTTTTTTGCAGCCAGGCATAGTATTCAAACTAATGCATTTTATATTCCTGATGTGACATTTTAAGCAATTTTGTTTGCTATTCCTAGAAAACCCTTAAAAGCATGAAATAAAATCTTTTGCATTTCTAAAGAGCTCAAATTTTGAAGGATTGATGATTCTCTTCTTGAATTCAGCCTGCCTGGGTTTCAGCACATGTTCAACAACTGGAGCCTGACCAGTAAAAGCAGTCAGACTTTTCTTGGCATTCTTGGCAGATATAATTGCCTTAGTGAACAGTTATTTAAACTTCCTCATTTAAGAAGGCTTCATTTGAAAGAATCAAAGTCATACAGTTAAAATAACACACATTCTGAAACATAAACCACACAACATATTTTATGCTGAAAAATAAGATTGACTTTACTAATAGATTTGACTTATTTTATCCTTACTAAAACTTGATTCTGCATTTTAATGACTCTGAACCCTGCTCCATCTACTACTACTCTAAAATATTACAATGAATATTATATAATTAACAAAGTTACCCAATGACCACACTCACATCTTTGCCTTGTCACTTTTGCCTCAGTTTTAAAGTGCTTTTATTGATAAAATAGACTTCAGTCTATTATTACATTGCAAAACATACTGTTTATGCAACACTAACTTAAACATTAAGTTAACCTCAACTAATCTTACTTTCCAAACTTGTTTTACCATGTGTTCCTTGTGTCTGTTAATCCAGTTTTGTTTCGGTTACTTTTTTTTCTTCCTCCCCAGCCCACACTCATTTTTCATTTAACCTGTTGCCTAGGCTCACCTATTCCATCCATGGTTTCTTCCCTCTCCATCCACATGATCAATAACCTAGTCTCACTTTAGCAGTCTTTCCCATCAAAAACTATTCTTGAAAATGCTACAAGAGTAACCTTCCTGTAACACAACTCTGTGTATTCCAGAACTCCAGTGGCCTACAGAATCAAATGTGAACCCTTAGGATTTCAGGACATAGTTATCATCTTAAAATATTCTCTTATAAAGTGATTTAACATATTCTTGGCTTACATATTACTTACTCTAGGACTTGCCCTGTTCACATATATGCCATGCAATTCTAATTTCCATAATAGATTTTTCCCTGCTGAGTTTTTTTTAATAAGATTAAAAGATTGCTAAGATTGCATTTGAACAGTTTGTATCAGATACTTGACTACAGTCTTATTAACAAAACATAATTTTTTTATTCACCTAACAAAATATAAGGTTTGTGCTACTGCTTGAGAAAGTTAACAAAGATCCCGCTTTTATATTCTTCCCAAACTCACCATATCCTTCTCAATATTAACGGATAATCATTACCCTTAAGTTTGGAAGATGGTGCCTTCATGAATCTTAGCGAACTCTAGTGAGGAAGAAAGGGAAATAGACGAATGGTCCATTCAAAACTAGTTCCTATATACAACCTTTGTTGTAAGGACATCTGGGGAGCTAAGTATGTTTAATGTTGTCCATTGTTGTTTTTCACTCCAAGGGGGGAAAAAATGGTTTCTCTTAAGAAAGGAGGAGAGCGTGTATATTAGACAATGTTGTCTTCAATATACCTGCTCTCCACTCCAAAACTATATTTTCAATTCTTATCCATCATTTAAGTTCAAATTAAATTCAGTCTTTAAAGTGAATCCTATCCAAATCCTAAAATCTAGAATCATCTCTCTATATCCTGAAGTCTCATAGTAATTTCTTCCATGATACCTCTTCTCTTTTAACTCAAAATAGTATGTGCATTTCTGTGTACTTATATATGTTTATGAAGTAAAAATACAAACATAAACCTGCTCCTCTGCTTTTTTGTGAAGCACTCTGGCACTCCATAGGCTTAGTGAGTTTGCAATGTCTATCAGATTCCTTGTAGTTGAATCTTGGTTAAAGATCCAAAATTTCCCTACATAGATTCTCCCTATAAGTTGTTCAGGTGTTCGTTCCTTAACAAGATAAATGAAAATGACCAATATTTCACTATCTTTTCTAGTGTCCAGGAGTTCTGAGTTTTCCATTTCTTTGGACAGGGTTTGTTCCCACAGACTGAATCTGATGGGGAGCTGTGTAATATCTTGATTCATACATAGAGACAGTCCCAAAAGACAGTCAGTGGGTAGTTCTCACAGGATACTTCAGTGACAGGCACAAAGTTTCTTTCTCAAACTCAAACAGAGCAGTTTCAGTTTTTTTGCTGGTTGAAAAGAGGGCCTGCTTATGCCTATATGTGCATGTGTGCAGGTTGGGGAAGATAGGACCCTTTATTTTATAAAGGAAGAGTTTGGTGAAGACAGTGAGAGAGCATAACATAGAGATTATATGCATGCATATACATCATCTTTATTAAATTCTCAACATATACCTCTTGGAAGCACTGAATGATACCTAAAATTTATCAGTAACTATTCCTACTCAAAAAGTTTTAGGATTGGTAAACAAGCAATAAATCAACCTGATAATCTCTGCAAATATGTATTGTTTACAAATTTCTAATATAAAAAATCTTGTATAATATTATAAAAATAAATTTCTCAGTATTTCAGATTTCACATTGAATTTTGACTTTATTTTTTGTACAAACAAATGTTTTATGAAATGTACTTTCCCAAACAAAAGAACTGATTTCTACCGAGGATGATGCTTATCTCCATCTCAACAAAAATAAAATGATTTAACTTAAAAGCCAATTTTCAACTAAGAAAAATATCTGCCTGTCTCTGATTAATCTAAAATATATTTATTTATGTGTAAAAATTATACATTACTAAAATATATAGAAATTAGTTATATATTTTAGGGAACATATATCTCGTTTGGCCTGGGATAGGCTTGGTTTATTCCTGCTGTACCTGCATAATTATTAATAAAGTCTCCTTTTCACCATCATAAAAGTGCCATTTTTGAAGTAAATTAACTGGTCATTTTGTCTGCTTTCAACCTAAAATTAAATATTCAGATTCTCAAATTAAGTATATTTTTTTCAGTTAGCTGAATCTTCATTTCAGTGTTCAGGTCATTATTTGCTTTAAATATATTTAGTTGAAATATTACTGGGGAAAAAAACCAACACTGAATAAATTCCTTTCTTCTTAAAGAGTACCCAGAAAATAAATTAGTTATGTTTTATTTTAATGTAGTCCTTGGATAGTATTGTATTATGCCTTTGTCCCTATTATATAAACTTGATTTTTAATTCTCTGATGGTTGATATTGCTAACATTTTATTCTTAGCGATTAACCTTTATTCCTATCACAGTGTATCTACTTTTAACAGCTGTTTTCTAATGCATTAATTTTAACCAGTTATGGCTTCCATATGTTCTGTCTTGAAGTTTAAATTTGCAGATAAAAGACCTATGTGACTATTCTGATTTGGCAATTTTTTTATCCCTGTAATTTTAAGTACTTTCCTAAATATTCTGATTCTTAGCATCTTCATTAAAAAAAATTTGTTTTGAAAGAAGATGATCTCCAGTATCTTGTTAGCAATAATTTATTCATGAGATTACCAAATTTCTTAGAGGAGAGTTTAGAAGAAATAGTTAACGTATTTAGATTGTGACTCTCTTTAATGAAATCTATCACAATATTAGTTATCTATCTCTAGAATCATATCACTTATTTTTTATATTCTAACTACAATGGTTGATGCTGAAAAAACATTATTTATTGACCTAATGTTTACACCTGTCACTGTTAGGTGCAATGGATATAAAATGAAAATATATGGTTTCTATTTTCTTAAACTTTCATAGTATAATGGGGAAAAAAGTGTAAAATAATGTCAATTTTTTTGTCAAAGATATGCTTAGTGCTTAACATATGTTTCTACAAGCATACATTCGTGCATACATGTAAGCCACACACATACAAACATACTTCACTCCTATATTGTCTAACATTAAGTTTGGACAACAGGAGGACTCTTCATCTATATGCTGTCCTTGCTGATTAACTAAGGTCCAAAAAGAGCTTTTGTGGATATTTGAGAAATTTAGTAATGCTTAGTAAGTTGAAAGTATAGAAAGCAAAACAGAACTGAAAGAAAAACTCTAAATTATAATGCCTTTATGGGATGGTATAAATAATTTGTTTCACCCAGAAATATATTGAAGCTAGGGGCTACTCACCTTGACCTGGCTAATCAGAGGTATCTGTATCTCCAGGAAACTAGTTGACTGAGACACATAAAATGTGTGGCTGATTTATTGGATGGAGGAGCCATATTAATGATATGCCCAGATGTAAGAGTTCTTGCCCTATGATGACTTAAAGATGTTACCTTATCATAATTGTGTATATTTTTAATAAGCTGTCCTTGTTAATGGTCAATCCACAGATTTCTCTTCTAGATACATAGCTGAAATGAACAACCCGAGATAATATTAAATGATACAATAAAAATATGTTCAAATATTATGAGATAATAAGAATAATCATTTTTTTCTGAATGAATCACAGAAGACCTTACAGAGAAGCTGATATTGTAGCCTTAAGAGTGCAATTTTCCAGATAGAGGAGGGACAAACATTTTAAGAGGTATTCCTAGAGCTTGGCATAGCTCAGGCCACTTGACATGAGGTATTCCAAAATCATATGGATATACAGGCAAATACTTTCATATATTTTTATTTAATAATGTATAAATTTAAAATCTTTCTAATATTCCAAGAGAGAATGACACTTTATTTGAAGGTTAATCTAATTTAAAATCTTTACACACAAATGGTATACTATGTTGCGTCAAAATTGGCATTTTCAATACTAAATTTTGTTTTTATTTACATTGCTCTTGGCATGATTTCACATTCAATAGAAGATTTGAGAAACAAAATATGGAAAATTTGAAAATATGACCTTTACCCTCCATCTTATTTAATCTTATTTGTATATATTTCAACATATCCAAGATCCCATTTTAGCTTTCTCTTTCTATTTATGGCCCTGAGTTTTGCCTTTCATTTCCAACATACATCTTGAAATTGAGAGCAATAAATAATAATTATTCTGAGAAATATCATTTAACTTTATTAATTTAAAATAACACTAATAAATGCTTTAATGGTGTTGCCAGTACCTGGCACATCACATTTGCTTCATTTTCTCTAAAAATTATAGACTATAATATTAGTCAAGATGAAACAGTTTATTTTCCATATTAAAGTATGTTTATTTAAAGGGGAAAAAAGTTCTTTTTTCTGTATACACTATTCTCACTTTCCAGTGTACTAAAAGTAAATTGCAATTGTCTTCTCTGATTTTCATTTATTTATTTCCTTCCCTTTGGAGCACTTATTTTCATTTATATTTTCACTACAATGGATTGAGTTTAGAAATTTCCATATCTTGACTAGTTAATGAAAATACAGGTAAATCTAGCTCTTATGTTATTAAATTTCAATAGTTCCAAATGCAGTTTAGAAACATATATGGATGTTATGAAAACTTCAATATGAAAACTTCAATATGGATGATTTTATTTCATTTCCAACAAACAGATGTATGATAACAAGAGGGAAATAGAAACCAACTGTTCTATCTACTGAACCTACTTCATTAAGAGGTGATTAAGTTATGTAATTTGTCCTAATTTATATTACTTTTATATGCCATAGGCTTTGACCTATCACAAATCTTTATTCAATTGTCTTTTAATTATTCTAAAATCATTATTCATTTATCTTTAATGGTCCTATAGAAACATCAGTATGATTTGTTTTTATTCTTCACATCCAGGATCTACCTATGAAGTTATTGTATTCACTTGTTATCTCTCTTTCATATCCTTTAATATAGAAATGCTTGAAGTGCCTCTCTGTGTGTGTCTTTAATGACATCAGTATTAAAAGAACAGCTGTTTTGCAGAATGTCACAATCTGAATCTTAGTGAGTCTTTTCTCATGATTAGATTCAGGTTAAATATTCTTTTCTAACAATACTACTAAAGTGATATCATTTCCTTTCCACTGCATGACATCAGGAGGCACACTATGTCATCTTATTACTGGTGATGCTACATTTGATTATTTGATGAAAGTGGTATGTTTCAGAGCCTCTATTATAAAGGTATCTTTTTTATTCCATTTGTTATGTATAAGCAATTGAAGGGGTGATAATTTTGAAAATTTACAATGATGATTTTCTAATTATATTGTTCTTTCTACATTTACTTTTTTTTTTTTTTTGCGGTACGTGGGCCTCTCACTGTTGTGGCCTCTCCCGTTGCGGAGCACAGGCTCCGGATGCGCAGGCTCAGCGGCCATGGCTTACGGGCCCAGCCACTCCGCGGCATATGGGATCCTCCCGGACCGGGGCACGAACCCATGTCCCCTGCATCGGCAAGCGGACTCTCAACCACTGCGCCACCAGGGAGGCCCTACATTTACTTTTTATTTATTTTTTATTCTTTAAACATCTTTATTGGAGTATAATTGCTTTACAGTGGTGTGTTAGTTTCTGCTTTATAACAAAGTGAATCAGCTATACATATACATATATACCCGTATCTCATCCCTCTTGCGTCACCCTCCCTCCCACTCTCCCTATCCCACCCCTCTAGGTGATCACAAAGCACCGAACTGACCTCCCTCTGCTATGCGGCTGCTTCCCACTATCTATTTTACATTTGGTACTGTATATATGTCCATGCCACTCTCTCACTTTGTCCCAGCTTACCCTTCCCCTTCTCCATGTCCTCAGGTCTATTCTCTAGTAGGTCTGCATCTTTATTCCAGTCTTGCCCCTAGGTTCTTCATGACCTTTTTTTTTTTTTTTAGATTCCATATATATATGTGTTAGCATACAGTATTTGTTTTTCTCTTTCTGACTTATTTCACTCTGTATGACAGACTCTAGGTCCATCCACCTCACTACAGATGACTCAATCTCTTTTCTTTTTATGGCTGAGTAATATTCCATTGTATATATGTGCCACATCTTATTTATCCATTCATCTGTCGATGGTCAATTAGGTTGCTTCCATGCCCTGGCTATTGTAAATAGAGCTGCAGTGAACATTGTGGTACATGACTCTTTTGAATTATGGTTTTCTCAGAGTATATGCCCAGTAGTGGGATTGCTGGGTCATATGGTAATTCTATTTTTAGTTTTTTAAGGAACCTCCATACCGTTCTCCATAGTGGCTGTATCAATTTACATTCCCACCAGCAGTGCAAGAGGGTTCCCTTTCCTCTACACCCTCTCCAGCATTTATTGTTTGTAGATTTTTTCTGACTGGTATGAGATGATATCTCATTATAGTTTTGATTTGCATTTCTCTAATGGTTCCATCTAAATTTTAGAATTATTTGTTCTAGTTCAGTGAACAATGTCATGGGTAATCTGGTAGGGATCTCATTAAATCTGTAGATTGCTTTGGATAGTATGGTCATTTTAACAATCCAAGAGCATGGGATATTTTTTCATTTCTTTAAATCAACTTCAGTTTCCTTTATCAGTGTTTTATAGTTCTCAGCATATAAGTCTTTAACTTCCTTGGTCAGGTATATTCCTAAGTATTTTTTATGTGATTTTTTTACGTTCCCTTTCTGGTATCTAATTGTTATTATAAAGAAATGCAACTGATTTCTGTATGTTTAAACAGCACCTTGATTTTGATACTTATGTGTGTCTAAAAAAGAACCTTAATTATATTATCATTTTCTTTTTCTTTTTAATTTATTTTTTTATGCAGCAGGTTCTTATCAGTCATCAATTTTATACACATCAGTGGATATATGTCAAACCCAATCACCCAATTCTTCCCACCCCCACCACTCCGCCGCTTTCCCTGCTTGGCATCCATACGTTTGTTCTCTACCTCTGTGTCTCAATTGCTGCCCAGCAAACCGATTCATCTGTACCATTTTTCTAGGTTCCATATATATGCGTTAATATACGATATTTGTTTTTCTCTTTCTGACTTACTTCACTGTGTATGACAGACTCTAGGTCCATCCACATCACTACAAATAACTCAAATTAATTTCTTTTTATGTTTGAGTATTATTCCATTGTATATATGTGACACATCTTATTTATCTGTTCATCTGTTGATGGACATTTAGGTTGCTTCCATGTCCTGGCTATTGTAAATCGAGCTGCAGTGAACATTGTGGTACATGACTCTTTTGAATTATGGTTTTCTCAGCGTATATGCCCAGTAGTGAGATTGCTGGATCATATGGTAATTCTATTTTTAGATTTTAAAGGAACCTCCATACTGTTCTCCATAGCGGCTGTATCAATTTACATTCCCACCAACAGTGCAAGAGGGTTACCTTTTCTCCATACCCACTCCAGCATTTTTGTTTGTAGATTTTCTGATGATGCCCATTTGAACTGGTGTGAGGTGATGCCTCATTGTAGTTTTTTTTTTTTTTTTTTTTGAGATACGCAGGCCTCTCATTGATGTGGCCTCTCCCATTGTGGAGCACAGGCTCCAGATGCTCAGGCTCAGCTGCCATGGCAATGAGACCAGCCGCTCTGTGGCATATGGGATCCTCCCGGACCGGGGCACAAACCCGTGTCCCCTGCATCAGCAGGTGGACTCTCAACCACTGTGCCACCAGGGAAGCCCTCACTGTAGTTTTGATTTGCATTTCTCTAATAATTAGTGATGTTGAGCAGACTTTCATGTGCTTCTTGGCCATCTGAATGTCTTCTTTGGAGAAATGTCTATTTAGGTCTTCTGTCCATTTCTTGATTAGGTTGTTTGTTTTTTTAATATTGAGCTGCATGAGCAGTTTATATATTTGGGAGATTAATCCTTTGTCCGTTGATTCATTTGCAAATACTTTCTCCCATTCTGAAGGTTGTCTTTTTGTCTTGTTTATGGTTTCCTTTGCTGTGAAAAAACTTTGAAGTTCCATTAGGTCCCAATTGTTTATTTTTGTTTTTATTTCCATTACGCCAGGAGGTGGATCAAAAAAGATCTTGCTGTGATTTATGTCAAAGAGTGTTCTTCCTATGTTTTCCTGTAAGAGTTTTATAGTGTCATGTCTTACATTTAGGTTTCTAATCCATTTTGAGTTTATTTTTGTGTATGGTGTTAGGGAGTGTTCTAATTGCATTCTTTTACATGTAGCTGTCCAGTTTCCCCAGCACCACTTATTGAAGAGACTGTCTTTTCTCCATTGTATATCCTTGCCTCCTTTGTCATAGATTAGTTGACCATAGGTGTGTGGGTTTATCTCTGGGTTTTCTATCTTTTTCCATTGATCTATGTTTCTGTTTTTGTGCCAGTACCATATTGTTTTGATTATTGTAGCTTTATAGTAAATTCTGAATTCAGGGAGTCTGATTCCTCCAGCTCCGTTTTTTTCCCTCAAGACTGCTTTGGCTATTTGGGGTCTTTTGTGTCTCCATACAAATTTTAAGATATTTTGTTCTAGTTCCGTAAAAAATGCCATTGGTAATTTGATAGGGATTGCATTGAATCTGTAGATTGCTTTGGGTATTATAGTCATTTTCACAATATTGATTCTTCCAATCCAAGAACATGGTATATCTCTCCATCTGTTGGTATCATTATTAATTTCTTTCATCAGTGTCTTATAGTTTTCGGCATACAGGTCTTTGTCTCCCTAGGTAGGTTTATTCCTAGGTATTTTATTCTTTTTGTTGCAATGGTAATTGGAAGTGTTTCCTTAATTTCTCTTTCAGATTGTTAGTGTATAGGAATTAAGTGTTTCCTTAATTTCTCTTTCAGGTTTTTAGTACATCATTATTGTATAGGAATGCAAGACATTTCTGTGCATTTATTTTGTATCCTGCAACTTTTCCAAATTCATTGATTAGCTCTAGTAGTTTTCTGGTGGCATCTTTAGGATTCTCTATGTATAGTGTCATGTCATCTGCAAACAGTGACAATTTTACTTCTTTTCCAATTTGGATTCCTTTTATTTATTTTTCTTCTCTGATTGCCCTAAGACTTCCAAAACTGTGTTGAATAATAGTGGTGAGAGTGGATCTCCTTGTCTTTTTCCTGATCTTAGAGGAAATGCTTTCAATTTTTCACCATTGAGAAAGATGTTCACTGTGGGTTTGTCGTATATGGCCTTTATTATGTTGAGGTAGGTTCCCTGTATGCCACTTGCTGGAGAGTTTTTATTATAAATCGGTGTTAAATTTTGTCAGAAGTGTTTTCTGCATCTTTTGAGATGATCATATGGTTTTTATTCTTCAATTTTTTAATATGGTGTATCACATTGATTGATTTGTCTATATTGAAGAATCCTTGCATCCCTGGGACAAATCCCACTTGATCATGTTGTATGATCATTTTAATGTGTTGTTGGATTCTGTTTGCTAGTATTTTGTTGAGGATTTTTGCATCTATAATCATCAGTGATATTGGTCTGTAATTTTCTCTTTTTGTAGTATCTTTGTCTGGTTTTGGTATCAGGGTGATGGTGGCCTCATAGAATGAGTTTAGGAGTGTTCCTGCCTCTGCAATTTTTTTTGAAGAGTTTGAGAGGGATGGGTGTTAGCTTTTACCTAAATGTTTGAGAGAATTCACCTGTGAAGCAATCTGGTCCTGGACTTTAGTTTGTTGGAAGATTTTTAATCACACTTTCAATTTCATTACTTGTGATGGATCTGTTCATATTTTCTATTTCTTCCTGGTTCAGTCTTGGAAGGGTATACCTTTCTAAGAATTTGTCCATTTCTTCCAGGGTCTCCATTGTATTGGCTTAGAGTTGCTTGTAGTAGTCTCTTAGGATGCTTTGTATTTTTGCGGTGTCTGTTGTAACTGCTCCTTTTTCATTTCTAATTTTATTGATTTGAGTCCTCTCCCTCTTTTTCTTGATGAGTGTGGCTGATGGTTTATCAATTTCGTTTATCTTCTCCAAGAACCAGCTTTGAGTTTTATTGATCTTTGCTATTGTTTTCTTTGTTTCTGTTTCATTTATTTCTGCTCTGATCTTTCTGATTTCTTTCCTTCTGCTAACTTTGGGTTTCATTTGTTCTTCTTTCTCTAGTTCCTTTAGGTGTAACGTTAGATTGTTTATTTGAGATTTTTCTTGTTTCTTGAGGTATGCTTGTATAGCTGTAAGCTTCCCCCTTAGAACTGCTTTTGCTGCATCCCATAAGTTTTGGATCATCGTGTTTTCGTTATCATTTGTCTCTAGGTATTTTTTAATTTCCTCTTTGATTTCTTCAGTGATCTCTTGGTTATTTAGTAACAGATTGTTTAGCCTCCATGTGTTTGTGTTTTTTTATGTTTTTTTCTCTGTAATTCATTTCTAATCTCATAACGTTGTGGTCAGAAAAGATGCTAGATATGATTTCAGTTTTCTTAACTTTAGTGAGGCTTGATTTGTGACCCAAGATGTGATCTATCCTGGAGAATGTTCCATGTGCACTTGAGAAGAAAGTGTAATCTACTGTTTTTGGAAGGAATGTCCTATACATATCAATTAAATCTATCTGGTCTGTTGTGTCATTTCAAGCTTCTGTTTCCTTATTTTCATTTTGGCTGATCTGTCCATTGGTGTAATTGAGGTGTTAAAGTCCCTCACTATTATTGTGTTACTGTCGATTTCCTCTTTTATAGCTGTTAGCAGTTGCCTTATGTATTGAGGTGCTCCTATCTTGGATGCATATATATTTATAATAACTATATCTTCTTGTTGGATTGATCCCTTGATCATTATGTAGTGTCCTTCCTTGTCTCTTGTAACATTCTTTATTTTAAAGTCTATTTTATCTGATATGAGTATGGCTACTCCAGCTTTCTTTTGATTTCCATTTGCTTGGAATATCTTTTTCCATCCCCTCACTTTCAGTCTGTATGTTCCCTAGGTCTGAAGTGGGTCTCTTGTAGACAGTATATATATGGGTCTTGTTTTTGTATCCATTCAGCAAGCCTGTGCCTTTTCGTTGGGGCATTTAAACCATTCACACTTAAGGTAATTATCAATATCCATGTTCCTATTATCATTTTCATAATTGTTTGGGGTTTGTTTTTGTAGCTCCTTTTCTTCTCTTGTGTTTCCCACTTAGAGATGTTCCTGTAGCATTTGTTGTAGAGCTGGTTTGGTGGTGCTGAATTCTCTTAGCTTTTGCTTGTCTGTAAAGCTTTTGATTTCTCCATCGAATCTGAGTGACATCCTTGCTGGGTAGAGTAATCTTGGTTGTAGGTTCTTCCCTTTCATCACTTTAAGTATACCATGCCACTCCCTTCTGGCTTGTAGAGTTTCTGCTGGGAAATCAGCTTTTAACCTTATGGGAGTTCCCTTGTATGTTGTCATTTTTCCCTTGCTGCTTTTATTAATTTTTGTTTGTCTTTAATTTTTTCTGTTTTGATTACTATGTGTCTCAGCATGTTTTTCCTTGAGCTTATCCTTTATGGGACTCTCTGTGCTTCCTGGACTTGGTTGGCTATTTCCTTTCCTATGTTAGGGAAGTTTTCAACTATCATCTCTTCACATATTTCCTCTGGTCCTTTCTCTCTCTCTTCTTCTGGGACTTCTATAATGTGAATGCTGTTGCATTTAATGTTGTCCCAGAGGTCTCTTAGGCTGTCTTCATTTCTTTTCATTCTTTATTCTGTTCTGCAGCTGTGAATTCCATCATTCTGTCTTCCTGGTCACTTATCCATTTTTCTGCCTCAGTTATTCTGCTATTGATTCCTTCTAGTGTAGTTTTCATTTCAATTATTGTTAATCTCTGTTTGTTTTTTCTTTAATTCTTCTACATCTTTGTTAAACATTTTCTTGCATCTTCTCTATCTTTACCTCCATTCTTTTTCTGAGGTCCTGGATCATCTTCATTGTCATTATTCTGAATTCTTTTTCTAGAAGGTTGCCTATATCCATTTCATTTAGTTGTTTTTCTGTGGTTTTGTCTTGTTCCTTCATCTGGTTACTTAGCCCTCTGCCTTTACATCTTCTCTGTCTTTCTGTGAACATGGTTTTTGTTCCACAGGCTGCAGGATTGTAATTCTTGTTGCTTCTGCTGTCTGCCCTGTGGTGGATGAGTCTGTCTAAGAGGCTTACGCAAGTTTCCTGATCTATCATTTTCCTGAGATGATAATTAATTACCTATAAATGCATGTTTCTCCAACTATTGAAGTAAAATAGCATAGAAAAACACATCTCAATCTTTAACACATAGTCACACAATTTTGAAAAAGTATTTTATATTTTTAAAGTTAAAATTTTCATAATTATGAAATTATTACATAATTTGTGGGGTTTTTTCTATGTTATGGAATAATGGTCAGTAAGCAAATAAATTTAAAGCATAAAATCACAAAATAGAATATACTTTGTTTTCTTTCTTGGAGAAATATCTGTTTTCTTGTGCTTCCCAATCTCTAGGTTCTTGACAACTGTAAAAGTATCTGAAATAGATTTCTTCATATTAAATTAATTTATTTATATTTTTGGAAAAAATGGGAAGGGAGAAAATTCAAAAGGAAGAAACAAAAATAGGGAAAGTTTTTTTTTTTTAACTCCCTTGTAGTAACTGTAGGTATAATCCTGAGAAGAATTCTCTTATCTCCTACTCCTGAAGAATTTTAGGGTGCAAAGATTTTTCTCTTAATTAAACTGAATATAGTTACCTATAAATTTAAAACCCTATGGATAGAGTTTAATAAAATGCCAATAGTCAAAGAAAAAATATCCTAATTGACTCATACCAGTTAAAAAAAACTTCTCAACATCTCCTTTATCATGTACCTTAAGAATACAGAATAATTCTCCTCAAGAGCACATGGATATATTACAATAAATCATATGCTGTCTGACCATAAAAGAAGTTTCAACAAACTTAAACTTCTCATATCATGATGGAAATAAACTAGGTAGAAATGCTATAATTAAAAATACACACGTGTTTGAAAATCAAGCAATAGTCTTGTAAATAAGTAAAAGAAAATTAGTAATGAAAATTAGAAACAAATTGAAATGAATAAAAATAAAAATATGACCTAAAAATCTCATGGAATGAAGCTAAAGTATTGCTTATGGAAAATATATGATTTTAATGAATATATTAGAGACACTACATGTTAAAAATATCAAATTCTGTTATCTAAGTTTTTTAAAAAGTCTATTAAAAAATGTCTAATGAAACCCAAAGAAAGTAGAAGGAAGGAGATAATAAAAATAAAAAGCAAAATCAATGAAATAGAATACAAATATATGTTAAGTAAAATTTTAGTTTTTAAAAAATATCAATAAAACTAATAAACCTCAACAAGAGGTTTCTCAATAGGAAATTAAGGCAAAAATATTACCAGAGTGAGGTATAAAGAGGAGGATATCAATTCCTGAAGATATTAAAAAGAAAATAAAATAGTATAATATGTAGCCTAATGTCAGAATTTGACAATATGATTAAATGAGTAATCACTTGAGAAGCACAGCTTATTTAAATTGAAACAAGTTGAAAAAAATATCTGAGTAGCTGTATATCAATTAAAGAAATAGAATCTCTAAATTTCTTTCCACTAAGAAATGTCTTTATCCTGATAATAATATATTCTCTCAAAGAGTAAATGAGGAATCTAAGAATTTTTTTCAGAAAATTGAAAGGGAACATTTTCTGACTCATTTTATGAAGTCAGTATAAGCCTAATATCAAAACCTGACAAAGTCATAATAAAACTGGAATATTAAATATCTCTCTTACCAGAACAGATGCAAAAAATTAAAAAAACAAAAAGAAAAACACTTTAAAAGTAAACCCAGACATGCAAATGAATAAACTACTGGGTATTATTTCAGAAATGCAATGTTAGATTAATATTTGGAAATCACTTAATATAATTGTTTATTAACTTTAAAGAAGGTAAACTATATGATCATCTCAATAGATGCAAAAAAGAAAGCACTGGACAATATCCAACACCTCTTTCTCATAAAAATATAAAACTCTCAGCAAATTAGAAAAAGAGAGGCTCAGTAAACTAGTAAAATGTGTCTTAAAATAATCTTTTACTTAGAATCGTAATTAATGTATTTGCAACTAGATGAGGAAGTAGACAAGGGTTTGTAACATCACCAGTTTTTCAACATTTTACTTGATGTCCTAGACATGTAAAATGTACACAAGGATAAACAAGTAGACCAATGGAGCAGAATACATTGTCCAGAAACATACTCATATTTTTATGGAACACATGATTCATGTGAATATGCTATTATATTTCAGTGGGAAAGGATAATCTTTTCAACTGATGGAACTGGTTCAAATAAATACACATAGAAAAAGAATGAACCATGACCTCTACATCACTCTAAGCCTCAAATTTAATCAAGAAGCTTTCTAGCCCTATATGTGAAAGATAAAATAGAGTATATAAGTATTTCTTTTAAATTATCCATAAAACATTGAAAATTTTGATTAATAAAGAATAAGAATTTTTGTTCATAAAAGGATACTTATAAGAATGATAAATCAGCTTCAGACTGATAATATATATTTGACACAATATATGCATATGTACACATTTGCTACATTCATATGTATGTGTAAATATTAATGTGGATATATTATTGATCTGTCTAAAACCAACAAATGAGTTCTATTCAGAATATTTAAAGAATATCTGTTCATCAACAGGATGACAGCAAATCCAACAAAAATTGGCTAAAATCTTGTACAGGAACTTCAGAAAAACATACTTATAAATAGACAATAAGCATGTGCAATTATGTTTAACATCAAGAGTTATTAGAGTATGTAACTAAAACCACAATGAGGTACCAATCACTAACTGGAATTTATAAAATTAGTCTAAAATATAAAATGTCAGTAACGGTGAGGAGCAATCAGATTTCTCTTACTTTGCTAGTGGGAATATAAACGAGTACAGCAAGTTTGGAAAATTTTTTGGTAGTATCCACTAAAGATAAATCAATTCCTAGCCTATCACTTTGCAGTTTCACTCTTAGGTAAGGACTCCTCAAAAATGAGTGACAATATCCACTACAAATTTGTAGATGAATGATCATAGCACCTGTATTCAAAATAGCTCAAAACTGGAAAACTACCCAAATGAACATTTATAATGGAATAAATAAATTAATTGTGGTATATTCATTGGAATACTACACAACAATAAAACAAAGCAGTGCTACACACAACATTGTTGGACTTCACGCACCTAATGTTGAGCAAAAGAAGCAAGATGCAAAAAGGTAAGTGCGACACAATTCTACTTACATAGATTTCAAGAGTAGGCAAAATTTTTCTATGGTGATTGGAATCAGAATAGTGGTTACCTCTGAGGATGTTTGATGAGAATATGGTACAGGGAAGCCCTTTGAAGTGCTACGTGCATTCTACATATTGACCAGAATGGCAATTTTACCCTCACATTTGTGTTCCATAGTGTATTATATCTCAATACACCTTTATACAAAAATCCATTCTGGATGTCATATGGAGAATTGATTACAGAGAAACAAATTGAGAAATTCTAGTAGCAATCCAGGTGATAGTTGATGGTGGCTTGTACTGAAGTATCAATAGAAATGGTGCAAAGTAGGAAAATTCAGAAAGTACTTTTGAGATGGAACTGTCAGGACACTTGCTTTGGAATAACATAGGATAGGCAGATTAATATGGGAAGGTTCAGATAGGGCTAGAAACAATGGACATATTTTTAGAAGAACAGAAAACAGTAGGTAGCAAGTCCTTAAATTATCTTTAAGTAGTTATTTCCCAGAGTGAGCACTTACATAAAATAGTAGAAAAGGAGGAAAGTGGTAAAACAACTCCTAATTCCAACTTTGATAACATATGGATTCTAATATATTCTGGTACTTAACTTGTATTCACAATGTAATTAAAATTTCTGTGTGCCTAGTTATGTGCTTAGTATGTTTATATCTTTTGTGATAAATTATCAAACACACTGCACAGCTGGCAAAAACAATTTTTTTTTACAAAAATGCCTCATTAGAAATCACCAACTTATCTTTAAATTCTCTGAACATGTGGTGCAAAATCTGAATTCATGCAGTTATGTGTTAGCTGCAGGCAGCCTGCCTCATTGATCTTGCTGTGTGATAGATATATTTTAGGAGTGAGTTGTGGAGCAAGATGATTTTTTGCCTAGCTATTTAAATATTTTATGATTAAAAGATGTCTTTTTTGTTCACAATAAGTACTCAGTAGAATATTTTCCAAAAGTTCTTGTTTTTTCATAATGTTGATAAGCTCTGATGCACTTTAAAAAACGTAGGTTTCTTTTTTTCCCATTTTCTATATTTTTCATCTCTTTTTTTAGAATTACTTTTAGAATGAATATATTATAAACTATTGCTTTAGAATGACAGTATTATGAACTTTTGAGGTTTCTAATTAGTTTTTCTTCTGATAAGTAAAGGTAAATTTAGATACACACCTTTATCAACAGAATGTTGTCATATAAGTAAAAATATTTTTTAATCATTCCAAAATATAGTTAGCCACTCTACTTATTGTAACATGAATGTAGCCCTCTATTAAAACACAACAAATCAGTTATTTTTCTGATTGAAAACATTTTTTTCTTTTGTTTAAGCATTTTTTTTAAATTAATTAATTAATTAATTTTTTGGCTGCTTTTTTGGATCTTCGTTGCTGCCTGTGGGCTTTCTCTAGTTGTGGCGAGTGGGGGGTTACTCTTCATCGTGTGCGCGGGCTTCTCATTGTGGTGGCTTCTCTTGTTGCGGAGCAAGGGCTCTAGGCACGCAGGCTTCAATAGTTGTGGCACACGAGGTCAGTGGTTGTGGCTCACAGGCCCTAGAGCGCAGGCTCAGTAGTAGTGGCACACACGCTTAGTTGAAAACATTTTTAATTATTTTAGTATGTGGTTAGATTTTCATTATAGGTGCCATTTGACAAAAATGTTTCCTTAAATATGACTGAGATGTTTTTATATTAAAAAATCAGTCAATTTTTCAATCTGTTCCTTATTCAGATTGCAAAGCATTTATTATCTTACAGCTGCATATGCTGTCATAATTTAGTAATATAAAGTTGATTTATAAATCTAATTTCCATATTAAGTTATTAGAACTTAGTGCCTACATATTATTAATGACAAATAGAAGAGCTTTATGGAACTGTATTCATAATTTTGACACTTAAAACAGATCTCAAGTCTTTTATCCTCACTAAATGATTTCAAAGTCTGAAGGTTTGTTCATAGTTTCTGCTTTTTTCTTAGTCTTGCAATATTTTACTTCCTATGTCTAGCATTAGTCAAAAATAGAACTGCATATATATGAATCCACATGCTCTTTTTACTTCTGGTTTTCACAACTGTATTACATAAGAGTGAATGAAGTTATCATTATCTACACTACTGCAATTTTCTGCTAAATAAAATATCCTTGTTGCACTAACAATTTCCCCTCAGAACAATTTTTTCATCTAAAAGCAGGAAGGCTCTTTTTTAGATTTCAGATTTGATCATGTCATTCTTCTGCTAAAAACCTTTAATGTCTTTCCACTGCTTTAAGAAAAAATAAAATATTTGACAAGTTCTCTCAGTATAATCATACCAAATGGCAGGCTGTTGTACATCCTGGCCTGTGTCTGTCTCTCCAGCCAATCTCAGTTCACTCTGCCTCTCTCAATGTTCTAATAATAATGTTTGAGATTCTTTTTCTTTTCATATTCTGTCCCTTTTTTTTGCTTTTTGTGTTATTATAGAGTAATAATTGACCTACAATATTATATTAGTTTCAGATATGCAACATAGTGATCCAACAGTACATTGTGCAATAGACACCACTATAAGTCTAGTTACCAACTGTCACCTTACAAAGTTTATAGAGTATTAGTGAGTATATTTTCCGTGATGAACATTACATCCCCATAACTTATTTATTTTAAACCTGGAAGATTGTACTTCATAATCCCCTTCACCCATTTCAACCACCCCCCCAACCCCCTCCCCTTTGGCATCAGACACAGTCTGTTCTTTGTGTCTATGGGTCTGGATTTTATTTTGTTTTGTTTTTTGTTTTTTAGGTTCCACAGATAAGTGAAATGTTGTGATATTTTTCTTTCTCTGTCTGACTTATTTCACTTAGCTTAATATGCTCAAGGTCAATCTATGTTGTCACAAATGAGAAGACTTCATTCTTTTCATGGCTGAGCAATATTTCATTGTGTGTGTGTGTGTGTGTATACACATATACATATACATATATTTTTATTCATTCATCTATCAATGGGCATTTAGGTTGTTTCCACATCTTGGTATTAAAAATAATCCTGCAATGAACATAAGGACGCATATATCTTTTTGAATTAGTGTTTTCATTTTCTTCAGATAGATACTCAGTAGTGAAATTGTTGGCTCACATAATAGTGCTATTTTTAATTTTTGGTGGACCCTCCACACTGTCCTTCGTGGTGGCTGCACAAATTTATATTCTCACCAGCAGTGTACAAGGGTTCCCTTTTTACCATGTTCTCACCAACACTTGTTTTTTTGTTGTCTTTTAGTCATTGTAACAGGTGTGAGGTGGTATCTCATTGTGGTTTTGATTTGCAAATACCCTGATGATTAGTGTCATTGAACATCTTTTCATGTGCCCACTGGCCATCTGTCTTCCTCAGAAAAATGTCTATTCATGGCTTCTGCCCATTTTTTGATTGGACATTTTTGTGCATGTTATTGAGTTGTATGTGTTCACTTTATATTTTGGATATCAACTCCATATCTAATATATGATTTGCAGATATATTCTTCCATTCAGTGGGTTGCATTTTCATTTTGTTGATGGTTTCCTTTGCTGCACAGAAGCTTTTAGTTTGATGTAGTCCCATTTGTTTATTTAAGCTTTTGTTCCCTTGTCTTTGGAATTAGATCCAAAAAAAATAACACTAAGACTGATGTCATAAAGCTTACTGACTATGTTTTCTTCTAAGAGTTTTATGATTTAGGTCTTACATTCAATTTTGTATCCTGAAACTTTATTTGTTTTAATAGATTTTGGTGAGCTCTTTAGGGTTCTGTATATAGTGTCATGTCATCTGCAAATGGTGACTGTTTTACTTCTTTCCAATTTATATGCCTTTAATTTATTTTTCTTTCTAATTGCTCTGGCTAAAATTCCAATATTATATTGAATAAAAGTGGGGAGAGAGGGCGTCGTTGTCTTGTTCCTGATCTTAGAGGAAAAGCTTCCATATTTTCACCGTGGAGTATGATATTAGCTGTGGATTTGTTATATATGGCCTTTATTATGTTGAGGTACATTCCCTCTATAAGAACTTTGTTGAGAGTTTTTATCATAAGTGGATGTTAAATTGTGATAAATGCTTTTTCTGTATCTATTGAAATGATCATATTATTTTTATCTTTTGTTAATGTGATGTAGCATGTTGATTGATTTGAAGATATTGAACTATCTTTGTATTTCTGGATAATTCCAAGTCAATCATGATATATGATCGTTTTAATGCATGTTAAATTCCATTTGTTAATATTTTTTGAGGATTTTTATATCTGTGTTCATCAGAGATAGTGGCCTGTTTTTTGTTTTGTTTTGTTGTTGTTGTTTGATGTCCTTGTCTGTTTTCAGTATTGGGGTAATGCTGGCCTCATAAAATGAGCTCCAAAGCTTTTCTTCTTCAAATTTTTGGAAGAGCTTGAGAATGATAGGTATTAGATATTCCTTGAATACTTGGTAGATTTAACTAGTAAAGCCATCTGGTCCTGGATTTTGATTTGTTGTGAGGCTTTTGATTACTGACTCAGTCTCCTTACCAGTAATTGTTCTATTCAGATTTTCTATTTCTTTATGATTCAGTCTTTAAAGATTGTAAATTTCTAGAAATTTATCCATTTCTTCTAGGTTGTCCAGTTTTTTGGCATATAATTGTTCAGAATAATCTCTTATGAGCCTTTGTATTTTTGTCATATCAGTTGTAATTTCTCCTCTTTTCTTTCTGATTTTATTTATTTGAAACATCTCTTATTTTCTGGGTGACTCCAGATAAAGGTTTGTTAATTTTGTTTATCTTCTAAAAGAACAGTTCTTGGTTTTATTGATCTTTTTATTGTCTTTTTAATCTCTATTTCATTTATTTCTGTTCTGATCTTTGTGATTTCTATCCTTCTACTAACTTTAGACTTCATTGCTCTTCTTTTCTAGTTACTTTAAGTGTAAAGTTTTTCTTTGCGATTTCTCTTCTTCCTTGAGGTAGGCAGGCCGTATTCTTATGAACTTCCCTCTTAGAACCACATTTTGCTGAATCCCATAGATTTTGGCATGTCATATTTCTGTTTTCATTTGTCTCTAGGTATTGTATTATTTTTCCTTTGATTTTCTCTATGACCTAGTAATTGTTCAGTAACATGTTGTTTAATCTCTGCATATTTTTTTTCTAGTTTTCTTCTTGCAATTGATTTCTAGTTTCATACCACTATGATCAGAAAATATGCTTGATATAATTTGAATCTTCTTGAAGTTATTGAGACTTGTTTTGTGACCTAACATGTGATCTATCCTTGAGAATGTTCCATGTGCACTTGAGAAGAATGGGTATTCTGCTACTTTTGAATGGAATGTTTTATATATATCAATTAAGTCTATCTTTCTAATGTGTCATTTAAGGCCATTGTTTCTTCATTGATTTTCTGTCTGCATGATCTATTTATTGATGTAAGTGGGGTGTTTAAGTCCCCTACTATTATTGTATTGCTGTCAGTTTCTCCCTTTAGATCAGTGAATATTTGCTTTAAACATTTTGGTGCTCCTTTGTTGGGTGCATATTATTTATAAATGTTTCATCTTCTTGATATATTTATCCCTTTATCATTACATATGCCCCTTTTTGTCTTGTATTAGTCCTTTTTCAGTCTACTTTTTCTGATATGAATATAGTTATACCACCTTTCTTTTTGTTTCTATTTGCATGGAATATTTTTGCATCCCTCCACTTTCAGTCTCTATGTGTCTTTACTTCTGAAGTGAGTCTTATGTAGTCAGTATATTGATGTGTCTTATTTTTCTATCCATTCAGCCACTGTGTCTTTTGACTGGAGAATTTAGGCCATTTAAATTTAAAGTAATTATTGATAGGTATGTATTTACTGCCCTTTTATTAATTGTTTTCTGGCTGTGTTTATAGTTTCTCTCTGTTCATTTCTTCTTCTCTTTCTCTCCCATTGTGGTTTGATGACTTTCTCCATTGTTATGTTTAGATTTCTTTCTCATTTTCTTTTGTGTATTTACTATAAATTTTTGCTTTATGGTTACCATGTGGTTCACACATATGATCCTATGTATGTAACAGTCTATTTTAAGTTGAGAGCAATTTAAATTTGAACGCATTCCAAATCTCTACATTTTTACCTCCTGTCCCATGTTTTATGTTTTTCATGCCACTTTTTACATCTTTTTATTTCATATTTATGTTAACTATTATTATAGTTTTAGTTAATTTTACTACTTTCATCTTTTAACCTTAGTAAATTTATAAGTAATTAATCCCCCCATCTTTACTATATATTTAACTTTTCCAGTGAAATTTTTACCTTCACATGTTTTCTTATTATTAATTTCTTATTATCAATTATACCTTTTCAGGTTAAATAAGCTCTTTTAATATTTCTTGTAAGACTCCTTAGTACTGATGAACTTATTTAGTTTTTTCTTGTCTGGAAAACTCTCTCTTTCCTTCAAATTTGAATAACCTCGCCAGTTAGAGTATTCTTTTATTTTATTTATTTATTTATTTATTTACTTTTTATTTTTTATTTTTGCGGTACGCAGGCCTCTCACTGTTGTGGCCTCTCCCGTTGTGGAGCACAGGCTCCAGACGCTCAGGCCCAGCGACCATGGCCCACAGTCCCAGCCTCTCCACGGCACGTGGGATCCTCCCGGACCGGGGCACGAACCCGTGTCCCCTGCATCGGCAGATGGAGTCTCAACCCCTGTGCCACCAGGGAAGCCCTAGAGTATTCTTGATAGGAAGGTTTTTTTGTTTTTTTTTTTCCTTTTAGCACTTTGAATATATCATGCCACTCCCTTCTGGCCTGCAAAGTTTTTGCTGAGAAATCTGTCAATAGCCTTATGCGTTTTCCTTTGTATGTAAAAATTTGTTTTTCTGTTGTTGCTTTTAATATTCTATCTTTAATTTTTGACATTTTTATTATAATGTGTCTTGGGGTGGATCTCTTTGAGTTCAGCTTGTTTGGAACTTTCTGGGTTTCCTGGACCTGGATGTCAGTTTCCTTCCCTAGGTTAGGAAATTTTCAGCTATTGTTTCTTCAAATAAGATTTCCGCCCCTTTCTCTGTCTCCTCTCCTCTGAACCTTATAATGAATACTATTCCATGTGCTGTTATTCTAGAGGTCCCTTAAATTATCTTTATTTTTTAAAATTCTTTTTTTCTTTTTGCTACTCTGTCTGGGTGAATTCCATTGCTTTATCTTCCAGCTCACTGATCTGTTCTACTTTATTCAGGCTGATGTTGAACCACTCTAGTGTATTTTTCAGTTCAGTTATTGTATTTTTCAACTCTGTGAATTCTGTTTGACACTTTATGTTTTCTCTCTTTACTCTTCTCCTGAGTTCAGTGAGCATCTTTATGACCATTACATTGACTTCTTTATTAGGTAGATTATTTATATCTATATCATAAGTTCCTTTTCTGAGGTTTTGTCTGATTCTTTAATTTGAAACCTATTTATTTGTTTCCTCATTTTGCTTGACTTTCTGTGTTTCTATTAGATGAAGCAGATACCTCTTTTAATCCTGAAGGAGTGGCCTTATGTAGGTGATGATTCCTCTCATTCAAACTTGACCTAACTCTTAGTTGTCTCTCAAACCTTTGTGATTGTCTAAGCCACTAGTTTTATTCTTGTTATGCTTTCTTTGTTGCTGGTGTGCCAAGATCTAACAGTGCTCCAAAGGGAGGAATTTCATTTAGTACCTAGTTTCAGACTGATTGGATGCCAGACCCTCAGGCAGCAGCTTTTAGGTATGTAAATATATACTGTCCTGGGGGGCTGCAATTATAATCCCTGCTGGCCTCAACATCAGGAAATCTAGAGGTGTCCCCTGGGTGACAGTTGAGAAAATCAGGGCTCCTGAGAGTGTATTAGCTCCTTTCTGTGAAGCCTTGTTGAGCTGTAGCAAGGCCAAGGGGGTGCACAAGGATTGTGTCTCCCTGCTTAGTTTCACTGGGCTCACCTCCCTAGCCACTATCTGATGTGTGCGAAAACCTGAAGCCTGTTCCTCAGGCTGAAGTTCCAGACTGAATAAATAGTCCTTTTTCACAGGAAGTCTGGGTTTTATTTCACTCTGGTATCTGTGAAATGCCATGGGGTGGCCTGGCAAGAACTGTCTTTCCAATTCTCATACTTCTGTGGAGCTCAGGAATGCCAACTTCCTTGGCTACTAGAGCCAGGCCATCAAGGGGTTTTCCCTCTGTGGATTGCATATACCTACTGGCTTTAGCAAGGCGGCTGGAAGGTGTGGGGAGTGGGCTTCAGCAATGAAGCAGGGGAATACCTTATATATGCTTGCCTACCAGCTTTAGGCTGGGAGTGGCTAAATGTTGCAACTGCTAATGCTTGCCAGCCTCAGCCAGGGGATGGAACAGTGTCATAACCACCCATGCTCATAGACTTTAGCTATAGAGCAGTAAAATGCTGCAACCAGGGACTCACTGCTCCTCCAGAGGACACTTTTAGGTTAGCAAATGGATCTCCACTTATAGACAAGGTGCTTTTCAAGCTGCTGCTTTTTTGCTGGGTGTCAGGGTGAGTGAGTCTGCATGCAAGCCTTTAAGAGGGGAATCCGTTTCCTATAGCACTTTGGGTCCCTTGGGCTTCAGCCCCATTGTTTTTTTAAGCCAGATGTTTTGGGGGCTGTTCTGTCTGGTGAAGATCTCAGGGGTTGGGGTGCCTGATGTGGGGCACCAATTCTTTGCTCCTCCAGGAGAAGTGCCTTTCTGGTGAGATCCCTCCTTTTGTGTGTTGCCACACTGGGGATGGATATTTTTGTGAGACAGTGTCTGCCTGTCCTACCCATCTTGATGTCATCCTTTTGTCCTTTGTTGTGGAGAGCATCTCATCTAATTTTGAGATCTTTTGTAGAGAAAAATGATCCATATGTAGCTATATATTTGGTGTGTCTGTGGGAGGAAGTGAATTCAGGATCTTCCTATGCTGCTTCCAGTGCTTATTCCAGCATCTTGAGCTTTCTAAGTGTTGTTCCCAGTACCTCCAGCCCATTGTGTCCATCATTTCCAGATCCATCTTGACCTAATTAACTTCTCCTTAGCCTTCATATTTAAAAGCAACATTTCTGTTCTTAGGAAAGCTTCCCATTATGCTGCAAGTTAAATCAGGTTTCCTGTTAATGCATTTGTAGTAATTTGCAAGCTTCCTTACAGCATTTACCATTTTTGCTTATATTTTTTTGTTTTGATTATTGCAAACTTCATGAAGAGAAGAAGTTTAGTTGTCCCTTTGGTTGTCATTTTCTCTCATAACTATTATAGTATTGTTATCGGAGAGTAGGTTCTTATCTCATCACTGGAAGAATTCAGAGATGAGACATGGAGGCCTAGAAAACAAAACAAGGAATTATTAAGCAATAGTACACTCTCAGGAGGAAGGGTGGGCAGGCTCAGGTGAGCAGCTGAACCCAGTTCCTTTGGCAAGCTGGTTATATCAGATGTGAAAATGATTGGGTGGAATATTCATTGAGGAGGCAGGAGATTGGGGTCATATTTCCTGGTTTTTGTCACAGTTCCACTTTCCCGAGGAGAGGGGGAACTTTGTCCTTATTTGGTCTTGATTGGAAGTGTCCTGGCATTGGTACATGATGGGTACTTTTTATTTGCAAGACTAATTATATTGTAATTAAGGCATAATGAGTAAAAGATTACATTCAGATGCCAGAGATTCCCACATTTTCCCACCTTTGATTCTAGGACCCCTGTCACCACAAGATGTATGTTTTCCTGCCACCTGGCCCATGCCCCCTTTCTCTGCTCACATCTAGCTATCTGCCTGCTCTAACAGTATCTGCTACATTTTAAATGAATAAATTGAAATCACCATGTGATCTAAATATTTTTCCCCAATTTTTTTAATACTATGGTATAGCAATATATGTAAGTAGGAAAAGCACCCTATTTTTATATTAACAAAATTTATCTAATTCTTTATATCAATAATATAAAGTCAAGTTGTGTCAATTTTGTCTGGAGATACTTAGATAATTAATATCAAGATACCAGAAATATATAGAACCTACTATTAGAATTTTTAAGTAATCCAATGTAACCCAAAAATATATAGCATATGGAACAATGTCTATAGGAAGCACTGAATAAATAAATTTAAGGTCTTGACTTTTAAAAATATATCATTTGGAGTGAAAACAGGGACTATTATCATAATAAAGAAGCATTTTCATTAGGTGGTTTACTCTACAACTCTGTTTCTATTTAGTTTGGAGTATACCTTCTCTTTCCCTGCAGTACTTCTTAGAAAAGTGGTCCTTTGTGTGTAAATAATGCTTTCTCAGCTCCAACTATACAGCACTGAACGCTGCAGTGCTCCAGATCAATCGGTTCATTGATGAATGGCAATCAAGGAGGTTATAGTGGATATACAGCTTACCAGAGGAGAGAAAAGTTGAATGTTATTCTACCACCTCAGCTATTCAGGCAAAATACCGAACACAAGGTGAACCCTGAGGGTACCTGCTGTGTGCAAACAGTAAGTGCAGCATCAAAGGACAACTGTGGAAGGCCTTACAAGATGGCAGAGGAATAAGAAGTGGAGATCACCTTTCTCCCCATAAATCCATCAAAAATACATGTACATGTGGAACAACTCCTATAGAACACCTACTGAACGCTGGCAGAAGACCTCAGACATCCCAAAAGGCAAGAAAATCTCCACATACCCGGGTGGGGCAAAAGAAAAAAGAATAAACAGAGACAAAACAATAGGGATGGGACCCGTACCTCTGGGAGGGAGCTGTAAAGGAAGAAAAGTTTCCACACACTAGGGGGCCCCTTCACTGGCGGAGATGGGGGTTGGGCGGGGGCAAAGCTTCAGAGCCACAAAGGAGAGTTGCAGCAACAGGGGTGCACAAGGCAAAGCAGAAAGATTCCCACACAGAGGATCAGTGGCGACCAGCAGTCACCAGCCTGAGAGGCTTGTCTGCTCACCCTCCAGGGCGGGTGGGGGCTGGGAGCTGAGGCTCGGACTTTGGAGGTCAGATCCCAGGGAGAGGACCAGGATTGGCCACGTGAAGACAGACTGAAGGGGGGTAGTGTGCCACAGCTAGCTGGGATGGAGTCTGGGAAAAAGTCTGGACCTGCCAGAGAGGCAAGAGACCTTTGTTTCAGGGTGCACAAAGAGAGGGGATTTCTTCTCAGTGTACCCACAGAAGGCAGAGCATCGCCTAAGTGAGCTCCAGACACAGGCGCGAACCACAGCTATCAGCTTGGACCCCAGAGACGGGCATGAAACTCTAAGGCTGCTGCTGCCACCACCAAGAATCCTGTGTGCAAGCACAGGTCACTATCCACACCACCAGGAGCCTGTGCAGCACGCCACTGCCACGGTCCCAATTTCCAGGGACAACTTCCACAGGAGAACATACAGCACACCTCAGTCTGTTGCAACATCATGTGGGCCTCTGTCAGCACAGGCTCACCCCACATTCCACTTATGACTACTGAACACCTCCCTCCCCGCCGGCCTGAGTGAGCAAGAGAGCCCTAATCAGCTGCTGCTTTAACCCCCTCCTGTTTGGGTGGGGAACAGACACCTGAGGGCAACGTACATGCAGAGGCAGGACCAAAACCAAAGCTGATCCCCAGGAGCTGTGCAAACAAAGAAGAGAAAGGGAAATTTCTCCTTGCAGGCTCAGGAACAGCAGATTAAAGCCCCACAATCAACTTGATAAACCCTGCATGTGAAGAATATCTGAATAGACAACAGATGTTCCCAAAATTGAGGTGATGGACTTTGGGAGCAACTGTAGACTTGGGGTTTGCTATATGTGACTGACTAGTTTCTGATTTATGTTTATTTTATTTATTTATTTATTTATATTTTTTGCCCTACGTGGGCCTCTCACTGTTGTGGCCTCTCCCGTTGTGGAGCACAGGCTCCGGACGCACTGGCTCAGTGGCCATGGCTCATGGGCCTAGCCGCTCCGCGGCATGTGGGATCCTCCTGGACCGGGGCACGAACCCGTGTCCCCTGCATTAGCAGGCGGACTCTCAACCACTGCACCACCAGGGAAGCCCATATATGTTTATTTTAATTTAGATTTTAGCCCTTGTTATCACTGGTGGATTTGTTTATTGGTAAGGTTTCTCCTTTTTTTAAAAATTATTTTTTAAATTTAATATAATAATATATATTTTTAATTTTTTAGTTTAATAGCTTTATTTTATTTTATTTATTTTCTCTTTCTTTCATTTTTTTTTTCCCTTTTCTTCTGAGCCGTGTGGCTGATAGGGTCTTTGTGCTCATGCTGGGTATCAGTCCAGCACCTCTGATGTGGGAGAGCCGAGTTCAGGACATGGGACCACCAGAGACCTCCCAGCCCCACATAATATCAATCAGCAAGAGCTCTCCCAGAGATCTCTGTCTCAAAGCTAAGACCCAGCTCCACTCAATGACCAGCAAGCTCCAGCATGGGGTGCTGGACACCCCATGCTAAAAAAATGGCAAGACAGAAACACAACCCCACCCATTAGCAGAGATGCTGCCTAAAATCATAAGAAGTTCACAGACACCTCAAAACGCACCACCAGATGTGGTCTTGCCCACCAGAAAGACAAGATCCAGCCTCATCCACCAGATGAGGTGGATGAGATGACAGCCACCAGTTCCCTCCACCAGGAAGCATAAAGAACCCGCTGAAACAACCTTATGCACTGGGGCAGACACCAAAAACAAAGGGAAACACGAACCTGCAGCCTGCGAAAAGGAGACCCCAAACACACTAAGTTAAGCAAAGTGAGAAGACAGAGAAATACACAGCAGAGGAAGGAGCAAGGTAAAAACCCACTAAACCAAACAAATGAAGAGGAAATAGTCTACCTGAAAAAGAATTCAGAGTAATGATAGTAAAGATCCAAAATCTTGGAAGTAGGATGGAGAAAACAAGAAACGTTTAAGAAAAACCTAGAACTAAAGAGCAAGCAAACAATGATGAGCAACACAGTAAATGAAATTAAAAATATTATAGAAGGGATCAACAGCAGAATAACTAAGGCAGAAGAACGGATAAATGACCTGGAAGATAAAATAGTAGAAATAACTACCACAGGGCAGAATAAAGAGAAAAGAATGAAAAGAATTGAGGATAGTCTCAGAGACCTTTGGGACAACAGTAAACGCACCAACACCCGAATTATATGCATCCCAGAAGAGGGAGAGAAAAAGTGTCTGAGAAAATATTTGAAGAGATTATAGTTGAAAAGTTTCCTAATATAGGAAAGGTAATAGTCAAATCTAGGAAGTGCAGAGAGTCCCATACAGAATAAATCCAAGGAAAAATACGACAAGACACATATTAATCAAACTGTCAACAATTAAATACAAAGAAAAATACTAAAAGCCACAAGGGAAAAGCAACAAATAACATAAAAGGGAATCCCCATAAGGTTAACAGCTGATCTTTCAGCGGAAACTCTATAAGCCAGAAGGGAGTGGCAGGACATAACTACTAGAGCTAATCATTGAATTTGGTAAAGTAGCAGGATACAAAATTAATGCACATAAATCTCTTGTATACCTATACACTAATGATGAAAAATCTGAAAGAGAAATTAAGGAAACACTCCCATTTACCACTGCAACAAAAAGAATAAAATATCTAGGAATAAACCTTCCTAAGGAGACAAAAGACCTGTATACAGACAATGATAATACACTGATGAAATAAATTAAAGATGATACAAAGAGATGGAGAGATGTACCATGTTCTTGGATTGGAAGAATCAACATTGTGAAAATTATTATACTCCTCAAAGCAATCTACAGATTCAGTGCAATCCCTGTCAAGCTACCAATGGCATTTTTCACAGAACTAGAACAAAAATTTCACAATTTGTATGTAAACAAAAAAGACCCTGAATAGCCAAAGCAATCTTGAGAAAGAAAAATGGAGCTGGAGGAATCAAGCTCCCTGATTTCACACTATACTACAAAGCTACAGTCATCAAGACAGTATGGTACTGGCACAAAAACAAATATAAAATATAGATCAATGGAACAGGACAGAAAGCCAAGAGATAAACCCACGCACATATGGTCACATTATTTTTGATAAAGGAGGCAAGAATATACAATGGAGAAAAGACAGCCTCTTCAAAAAGTGGTTCCTGGAAAATTGGACAACTACATGTAAAAGAATGAAATTAGAACACTCCCTAACACCATACACAAAAATAAACTCAAGGGCTTCCTTGGTGGCACAGTGGTTGAGAGACTGCCTGCCGATGCAGGAGACACGGGTTCATGCCCCGGTCCGGGAAGATCCCACATGCCGCAGAGCGGCTAGGCCCACGAGCCATGGCCACTGAGCCTGCGTGTCCTGAGCCTATGCTCCACAACAGGAGAAGCCACACAGTGAGAGGCCCGCGTACTGCAAAAAAAAAAAAACAAAAAAACCCTAAAAATAGGACTACCATATGACCCAACAATCCCACTACTGGGCATATTCCCTGAGAAAACCATAATTCAAAAAGTGTCATGTACCACAATGTTCATTGCAGCTCTATTTACAATAGCCAAGACATGGAAGCAATCTAAGTGTCCATCAACAGATGAATGGATAAAGATGTGGCACATATATACAATGGAATATTACTCAGCCATAAAACGAAACGAAATTGTGTTATTTGTAGTGAGGTGGATGGACCTAGAGTCTGTCATACTGAGTGAAGTAAGTCAGAAAGAGAAAGACAAATACTGTATGCTAACACATATATGTGGAATCTAAAAAAAATAATTGTTCTGAAGAACCTAGGGGCAGGACAGGAATAAAGACTCAGATGTAGAGAATGGACTTGAGGACACAGGTGGGGGCAGGGTAAGCTGGGACGAAGTGAGGGTGTGGCACTGACATATACACTACCAAATGCAAAATAGATAACTAGTGGGAAGCAGCTGCATAGCACAGGGAGATCTCGGTGCTTTGTGACCATCTAGTGGGGTGGGATAGGGAGGATGGGAGGGAGATGCAAGAGAGAGGAGATATGGCGATATATGTATACGTATGGCTCATTATCTTTGTTATACAGCAGAAGCTAACACAAAAATGTGAAGCAATTATATTCCAATAAAGATGTTAAAAAAAAGTAAAGCTTTACCTTTATAATAGTATTTTTCAGTCATAAGTAAAGTTTAATTAACATTGACAACCTCAAGGTTGATGTAGGTTTTAAGGCTTTCTATATCCTTCATTTTAATAAGAATCAATAATACATATTTTATAGCACTATATGGGCTTAAAACATTCACTAAGAGTGTTAAGAATGGGAGAGTTGCACTCTAGGTCCATCCACCTCACTACAAATAACACAATTTCATTTCATTTTATGGCTGAGTAATATTCCATTGTATATATGTGCCACATCTTCTTTATCCAGTTATCTGTTAAATCAGTTTTAAATTTAAGAGATTTTTCCTGCATTCTCTTTGTATAACAGGCTTTGGATGATAACTGTTGAAGAAAGGGAACAACTGCAAAAGTCAATGTGAGAGATGACAGTGAGGGTGGTGGCAGTGCTGAGGAAGTACAAGCATACCTTGGAGATATTG
This sequence comes from Mesoplodon bidens, assembly GCF_964165515.1. NCBI lineage: Eukaryota > Metazoa > Chordata > Mammalia > Artiodactyla > Ziphiidae > Mesoplodon > Mesoplodon bidens. Next base: position 129,666,897 of record NC_138176.1, on the reverse strand, counting down.
TGGATTCAGTTCCAGATCACTGCAAAATAAAGCAAATATCACCATAAAGTGATGCAGTGAAATTTTTGGCTTCCCAGTGCATGTTAAAATTTTGTTTACACTATACTGTAGTTTATTAAGTGTGCAGTAGCATTATGCCTAAAAAAATACAAACCTTAATTTAAAAATATCTTACTGCTAAAAAATGCTAACCATCCTCTGAGCCTTCAGCAAGATGTAATCTTTTTGCTGGTGGAGGGTTTGAAATATTTTGAGAATTATGAAAATGTGACACAGATGCGTGAAGTGAGCAAAGGCTGTTGGAAAAATGGTGCTGGCGGCTGGATATGAGGTTGCCAGAAACATAATTGTAAAAAAACCAGTATCTGTGAAGCTCAATAAAGTGAAGCATAATGAAACAATGTATTCCTGTAACAGATTTAGGACATAATTTGCAGATAGGCATAACAGAATTTTCTGAGGCATTGGATATAAAATATGAAAGAAAATGGGATTCAAGGATGATTTCAAAGATTTCAGCTTCATTAATTTATTTTTGCCTAAAAATACTTGAAATGAATGGTTCAAAAAGATTACACACACACTTACACATATATTCAAAATATGTACTAAAAGCAACATATCACTTGTCTTCTTTTCCTGTCATTTCTTGCCTTTCTTGAAGCATGATAATTGCTCTATGAATGTATTAGTTGCTCTTGGATTTTCAGAAGATATGGATGATGATCATTAAAACATCTATATCCCTCATATATTAAAATTCATGTCCCCAGCTTTGGAGAACAATTTGTTACACTAATTTAGGAAAAGTGATGTGGCAATAAGGTATCAAGATTGCTAATGAGATTTTGCCAAGTAATTCCATAAGTGGGAATTTAACCTATATAAGTAATTAGTATATTAGCTAGTAGAGTTAGTATATTAATATCAAAACTTTCAAAAATCTAAATGAAAGTGATTACTATTAAGCTAAATCTCAAGTGTGAAGGTAAAATAGCTCAAATTTATGCAAATTTTTAAAATACTTGCTCCCACACTCATTTTTATAAAATAATAGTATAGGAGGTAGTGGGAATAGATCAAAAGAAGACGCAGAACACAAATTGAATTCACTTGATTATAGCGAAAAGACTTCTAGAAGTGCAGCAGTGCAACATGACTAAAGTAGTACACCTTCCAGATTGGATTAGGAGTCCTGAAGCTCCAAAAGGGATGACTCCTAAAAATTAAAAAATGAAACAAAATTTGCGTTGTGTGTTTTAGCAGGTTGAGAAGTGTTTTAGAAAATGTAGGAAAGTCTGGCACTAAATTATTAATGGGTATACAGAAAACTAAAGACAAAAATATAAAACAATATTAACTTCAGAAAGGTGAAAGTTATATAATAAAATTAATTTAGTAACACTCTTGTAGTGGGTTGAATAGTGTCCTCTAAAATAAATATCAATGTACAACCTCAGAATGTGAACTTATTGGAAGTAGGGTCTTTGCAGATGTAATTAAGGATTAAGATGAGGTCTTATTGTATTAGGATGGACCCTAATTTCAATGAAAGTGTCCTTATAAGAGAGAAAATGATGCATAGAGCGACACAGAGAAGAAGGCTATGTGAAGATGAAGATGGAAAATAGAGAAATGCATCTACAAGACAAGAAATGCCAAAGATTGCAACCAATTACTTAAAGTTAGGATAGAGGCATGGGATGGGTCTGCCTTAGAGCCTTCAGAAGGAATCAACACTGCTGACTCCTTGAATTCAGATTTCTGGCTTTCTGAGCTGCGAGAGAATACATTTCTGTTGTTTTAAGCCACAAAATTCATGGTAATTTGTTATGGCAGCCCTAGGAAAGTGATACAGTCCTCTATTCATTCTACGTGTAAATATTTCTTACAACTATGATGTGATCACTAGCATTATTTTGTTACAATTAATATTGGGACCTGTGGGTGACTAACATCTGTGTGCATACCTGGGAAAATTGATAAAAGTTTTCAGCCCTTATCTTCCATATGGAATACAGCAGAGGCTGGTTAGATCTTCATTAAGCACATGCTCTTTCTGGCAAACAGCTAAGCATCAATTTGTAGTCTTTTTATAGGTGGGGGGGGTCATTTGACTATTTCTGTCTATTGAAACATGGCAGCAAGTGAGGTACATTTTGCACTCCTGCTCCTAAAAACACCCCATGCTTTAGTACTCTCTCTCCCTTCTTCCTTCATTAACCAGCCTTGCAGACAATTCAGCTTCTGAGCTTTTGCTTAAGATCATGTGTAGAGAAACCGCCAGGAGACCTATTCAACTAGGTGCAACTATGAGTTGCCCTATGCATGAGTATGATAATTTATCAGCCACAGGTAATATATAGTAAGATTTTGGATGCTGTCAGTTAAAAAATTGATTTTTTTAGTCATGGTAGGGATTTATCAGGCAAGGTTCAATAAGAAAAGGCATGTGAGTACCCTAACACTTATGATTTTATACAGAGGTGTACTGTAGCCTAAGAGATTTCTTGGAAATGGAGTTTTTCAGCAACTCTAGCATTTTTTGGCGAGTGAAGTATCTTTGCCTGTTTCCAAACTCCTCCAACTTGCTTTCCTTTCTTAAGGGGAAAGCAGAGGAGCAAAGTGGTCAGTTGCAGTACAAACGGACCACATGAATCTAAGCTGTCTGGGTTAAGGTACCTGCTGTTAATGGGAATTCACTAGGATTATCCAACTGCTTAGTTTTTGGAAGACTTGGAGGCTTGCAGATGTTGCAGCCTCTTCTAACAAAGAAAGTAAGCAAGGGTTGAAGAGTGAGAAGTTGAATTTGAGTGCAGTCCCTGCCACAAGGAGAATAGGGGCCCAAGTCCCAATTGGCTCCTTGTCCAGTCAACCAACAGTAAATTCCAAGAATCATTTTTGGAAAATCCTGCTTAGCACAATGCACTGGAAAAAAAAATATATATATATATATATATATATATATATATATTTCTTTAAGCATTTGAGATTTGGGGATTGTTGATTACAATAGCTATTCTTTGAATGATAGGAGAAATATTTAGATAGTTTCTTCAAATGAAAGATCAAAAGAGAACAGTATTATTACACTGTTTAAACTTCTAGCTAAAACCAGAAGAAAATGCAGACACAGCTAACAGATTTGGAAATGGATGATTCTTCAGTATGGGACAAAGGGGAGAAAAATGGGGCACTGGGTAGCTGTGTTTGTATAATAGGCCTTATAGAATTGTTTGACTTTGAAACCCTTATTCACATTTTGCTTTAATAGCCAACATTGTGTTTTAATGGGAATAAAATGTTTGTAACAGTTTTTTTTCACAAAATTAAAAGTATTCATACGCTCTTAATTCTTGTAACAGAAGTATTATATGTATTTCTGAATACCCAAATAATGGACTACTACAGAGGGGAAGTATACTATTATGAAATAGAATTATTATTATTGATGTATGCTAACAGAATAAATCCTATGAAATTATACCAAAGTATAATTTAGGATCTTTCTTGGATTTAGGTTATGAATTGTTTCTGTTTATAAACACTTTTTTATTTTCAAAATTTTGCGATACCGTCTAATCATGTATGCACATGAGATTTAGAAATCAAGGACAATCTAAATTTTCTTTAGAGATCATCAGGCTAGTGGTTGAATAAGTAGCTATTAATGGCCAAAAAAATGACTATAATTGAAAGAAATGGCATATTTAGATCTCTGCCTTTTATAAGAATTTATATAGTTTTCGATATTAGTACATGGAAGAATGATCTGTTTAATGGAGCACTGAGTTGCTAAACCCATTATATTCTGCTTAAAGAAAAAATGTCTTTTATTTCCAGATGTCTTGCATGGTTTGTTGGCTGGTTTTACTAGAAAATGTTGAGTAGCTCACCAGTTGAAGATTCTGTGAAATGAAATGGCAGTCAAACAATTCTTAGTTTCAGTCAAGGACATAATTATGTAGCACTTTTGCATTTGAATGAGTTATGTCAATATCTGGATGGGGTGACATTTTGCAAGGATGTAGTTTTCTTAAATGTTTTGTTCAATCATCTCAAATTAAATATAAGTTGAGCGTCCCATATATTTGGATTTAGAAAATGACCTAACACAATTAAAATATGGAAAGAGAAAGGAAGTAATCGCATACAACAAAACTACAAGCCTTCTAAGAGATGTATACCAGGGAGGGAAAAAAAGCAATATGAAACCTTAGTCACTTGTAACTTCAGAATCTGTAGTGATGTATGGAAAGGAGACAAATTTGAATACCAGAAAAAAACAAAGGAAAAACTTGTTTATCTGAATATTGAGCTGACTGCAACATTGCATTCAATGCTGGAAATCAGAGTAATAAAGTAATATTTAAACTAAAATATTTGTGCATTTCAAAACTCTCACTTGGAAACTTGCTTGTTTGATCCTTTCCCCATATACTATCTACTAGAAGACTGTCGTGCCTAATTATTTTAGAGCCAGCTGAATTCATCAGACCTCACATTCCCATTAACTATTGTGCGATTAACTGCCCCAGTTCTCACCCTTACTATCTTCTTGTTGATTTCCTCTGTTACCCTCATTCACATGTTACTCATGTTACTCTGGATTTGCTATTCTCTAACTCAATCCCACATTAATTCCCTTTACAAAACTTTTCACTGTGCCATCTGGAGCCCCTTTTTCATTGTTATTAATACCAACTTTAAAAAATCTCAATTTCCTCCTGATTTTTGCTTTCATTTCCTCCCCTCTTCTGGAATCTGGGTTTCTTCTAAGCCCAATCATTATTCTTCTACCTTAAGTAAAACAAACAAAAAGCAAACAAGACTCATGTTTTAGGCAGTTCATATATAACATTTCCTACTTTATTTTACTGTTATCTACTACATTATTTGAATATCTTGCTACTTAAACTGTAACTTTCCTCTCTACCTAAGTCTGTCCATCATCCTAAGTGGTTCTATGAATGTGGATAAATTCAATATTCAGCTATGTCCGTTACCTGGCCTCCTTTTAAAATAAATTTATATCCATTTCAATTTTACCCCTCCCCCATTCACTTAGCAATAGCATGGATCTTGTTTTCAGTTGAGTCTTTTCCACCCAGAAACAATTAATTCAGTCATTCTATTCTCTATTTTTAGTTGTTTTTCACATTACTAAGATTCACTTACTTTTTAAAACCTCATGTTATTAAATCTCCTGATAATTTCTCCCTAGTTGTGACCTCTTTTCCTACTGACAGTACCCAGTCTAGACTCCATGTTCCATGACTGTAATTGCTCTCTTATCAATATGCTTAATTTATTTGCCAGATTGTGCTGTTGTTTTGCCTATGGGCTATCTGCCAACATATGCCTAAAGCTTAGCTATAGGATCATGTAGGCTGGCAAATCTGTAAATCCTGCAAAACCTGCATTACTCTCCTCTTATTTTCAGCAGATGAACTTTCTTTTTATGTCACAAAGAGAAAGGTGAATGAGGACCAGAACAGTCTTACCTTGACATTATCAAAGCTATGTATTTAGTTTCAGGTTTTTTTTTTAAACTTTTCTTCAAATGTAGCATTTTTCTAAAAGTTTAATTTTCTTATACCTAGGCCCTGATAGTCCCTCTCTTTGTCTGGAACTCACAAAATCTCTAACGTATTCTATGGTATTAGTAAGAAATCTACCCTGGATCATCTTCTAATTCCACACATTTTCCTCAACCACTTCCAAGTGGGAATCATGCAATTTATGAATGCCTCTGTCAATATCATTGATCATATTTTAGTGTTAATAAGCAAATTTTAAAAATTAGTTTAATAGTACAAGTTATTTAGGTATATTAATCATAATTTACAGTTTTAATGTCACAATGAGGAAAAATAGCTTCATAAATGCTAAAGCTATTTGCTAAATGCACAATATATTCTGGTAAAAGGGGTTAGTATAACATCTGCTAACATCTCTGATAAACAATATGTGTGTATGCACGTGTGCAAATGTATATATATAAACACACTCATATATTCAATATCAATACCATGTATAATAATAAAACTGAAAATAGTCCCATTACATCCTATCATATTTAAATATAACATTTTTGCTTTCATTATTATTATTTGATATTTTTTCAAGTATTCAAATCAAATTTAAAATATAATAAAATAACATATTTTACTATTAATATACTCACTGAAAATGAATCAAAGTATTTCTTTCTGAAAACTTTCTTCTATAATAGGTTTTATGAATATTTTAAAATTCACCAAACAAATATACTGAACTAGAAATTATATCTTACTTTTGTCCCAGTCTGAAATTTTTTGAACATAGTAAAATGTCCATTATATTTTTATTGAAAAATGTGGTTGTAGATTGATAGGTATTATGATCTCAATGTCTATTTACTACATGTTAATTACATGAAAGTTGTATATGACTCATTAGGCCTGTATTTGTTAATTTTCTACTCAGGTGCTAGTGTGTAGCTTGGGAGTACTGCACAAGTAATAGCAATAGCATAGTCACTATTACCATTTTGGGTTTTATAAAGCTGTGAATCGTTGATGTACATTAAATAGCATAGTTCCATAAAAATTTGTGTTCATAGAAGTGACTTTTTTCCTCTTGTGAATTAGGTTGAATAAGCTATATACAAACACAATTATCATTCTTCTGGTTATAAACAACTGTCTTCTGCAGTAGCCTTAAATAAAGTAGTTTAAAAGTTGGCATGATTTTGATAATGTGATGGGAAAAAAAGTCTCTTTGTGTTGTTCAGTAAACATCTTTGGAATAAATGGACTTACACTGTGATATAAAAGAAGTCTGCAGGAATAATAGTGAAGTAATATTACTGTTTTTGCTTTAGGAGAAGTAATGAAGCACTAAGATTCTATAAAAAAGATGCATTTTTTTTCTTTGTTGATGTCACTACTGGAAATAACGTGCTTAGAGCAATAATTGCTTCAAAGAGCTGGGAATGTCAGGCTCTAGCAGGTGTCAGTAATGTAATTCTTTGATGTAAGACAGATTTTTATAGCTTCCATTTCAGCTGAGTTTCCTCAATGTGCATATCCTCCTAAAAATTTAAACAGTAAAATTATAGATTCCTTTTCACTCAAGCAAACAGTTTTAAAACCATACAAAGGCAGTGAATTCCTCTTTTAAAAAATGTTACAGTATTAGATATCACAGTTTAGATAATATATATAAAACTTTTCTTTATCCTATTTAATTTATTTATTTTTGCTGTGTTGGGTCTTCGTTTCTGTGGGAGGGCTTTCTCTAATTGTGGCAAGCGGGGGCCACTCTTCATCGCGATGCGCGGGCCTCTCACTATCACGGCCTCTCTTGTTGCGGAGCACAGGCTCCAGACGCGCAGGCTCAGTAGTTGTGGCTCACGGACCCAGTTGCTCCGCGGCATGTGGGGTCTTCCCAGACCAGGGCTCGAACCCGTGTCCCCTGCATTAGCAGGCAGACTCTCAACCACTGCGCCACCAGGGAAGCCCCTCTTTATCCTATTTAAAGCCTTTTTTACTGAAGGCTTTAGAATAAGGAAGGCTTGCTTTTTAATTTTATGAGTTAAAGAACTCTCTAACCTTCAACAATGGGAAACAGGACAATAGTGTATAAAACAATTCAGTAGCACTATGCAGGATTTTTTTAAAAGCCTATTTATATTAAAGATTGTACAAATTTAATTTCTCTTATAAAATTTAAAGTATAAAATGCCATAGAGAATATGGAGGGTAACATTTGAAAGTTCTCTTTTATAAGTAGGTCTTTTTTCTCAGATTTAATTGTAACCACTATTACCATTTTGATATGTATCATAAAGAGCTTCATAAAACACACACAGACACACACACACACACGACACCCTCTCTTTCACCATTTTGCTCTCTAACCTGTGAGGATGACACAGATGGATCACATCAGTCAGTCATTAGCCTGCTACTGGCTGATGATCAGAAGGTGGGAAGAGTGAGGAGAGTTATATTTCACTACCTCTTCCCTGGCAGGTGGACAAGGGCTGTCTCACTTCCTCTGTGAAAGTCTCTACAATTTCCATCAGGTTGCTCTCTTCACTATATTGCTCTTTTAAAGGTTCTGTTGGTAAGAGCTCTTAGTAACTATCTTACTGCCCCCTCCCCATTTTTCCCTAGATCTTCTTACACATTAAAAAATAGTCTTTTTATTATGTTATCTTCAATTATCCAGTTTTGTTGTGGTATGTGTTCCTTGCAGGGACCCTTACATATTTGTGCATAAATAGTTGTATTCTATCCTATTATATATTTTTAAAATTATTTTATAGTATATATGCACATATATCTCTATTTTCCCCAGTCTTTTCTAATACAATAGGTATTTCTACAATGTAAATTAGCTCACAAGTGATTAGAATGTATGGGAAACGTCATTATAAGCAGAGCTCCTATTTTTCATATGTGGTTTCTCATGGGCAATGGTTGCAGAAGAGCAGAAATCATATTATATTCTTCATTAGGAAAGGGAGAAACAACAAAACAGCTTGACTGCTGTACTGGCAGTGGGGACTGTTTGGGCTATACTTTTAGAAAATTACAGTCACATGCCTGTATCCAGAAATCCTTCTTCAGAAACATTTCTGTGAAGTTTAGAAAACTTTGGACTCATGGAGATTACACTGCCAACCTTACCCACCCTAATCATGACCCCATGGTCTAGGGGCCAAGTTTATCTGCCTTGCCTTAGAATCTGCCCTGCTTGAGTTAAAGGACTACCAAAACTTCCACTCTGTTGATTCATTTATTCTACTTGGGAGTCAAGTTCATAGCAGCAACCTCTACAATCAATACTGGCCCAGAAAGGACAGTTACCACCAAGATTTTCAATAATGCTGTTGATCCTCTCATTAGTCCATTCCTTATCACTATAGTGATAAAGGGAGGGTCATCTCTGCTGTCCCTGGACACATAGTCATTTGGTAGATTTTTTGGCTTTACAGGTTGAAGTCCACCTCCCTGGGCTTTTAAAAACCCTTTCTCTTCCTCTTCCAAGGAAGTTCCAGAATCTCCATTTTTCTCCCAAGCTCCAAAGAACTATTCCAGTAGCAAATTAAGATTGATACAACATGACCTTACCAGGTTATTAAATCCTGATTTCTGCGAGTTATTAGATCCTGATTTCTGCCTCTTAGACAAATAAAATATGATATACAGTGTTATACTCTGACACCCCACCTGTTCTATCCGTTTCAAAATTTAGTCACATGTATGTTCTGCTAATTCCAGCTGGTGCATGCTAGAGGCTGTTACAGCTCTTTGATGAAAAATCCTTTTCCTCACATAACATGAACAGTACTTCCTTAATTAGGCCATGGCCTGAATGACTTCTACATTATGGAATGCATTGGAAATTTCTTTAAAGCCTGATATATGAACATCTAAATTTTCTTTCATTATTCTTTGAAAAATATATGTATTATATATATATATATATATATATATGAGGTACAAATTATCATTCTCTGTATATATTAGGAAATAAATACAATGAAATTATGCAAGACATTAGTTGAATAACTATAAAATATTGCAAATGGAAATTTAAAACATTTAATTAAATAGACAGTATTATCCTCATGGATTAGGAGAGACAATATTTTGTAGAAGGCAAGTCCCTCCAAATTGATCTAGAGATTCAATACAAATCCTATGAAATTCCTAGACAACTCATATAAAGTTGTTTTTAAAAAATTCTATCAGCCTTTCTAAAGAAATTGACAGTCTTAATTCAAATATTGCTTGGAAAGGCAAAAGACTTAGGAGAGCCCAAATGATCTTAAGGCAGAGGACATGATGGATGGATGGATACCGCATGATTACAAGATTTGATATAAAGTTAGAATAATCAAGATAATATAGTACTGGTGTAAGGATAGACATATGGATTAATCAAACAAAACAGAGTACAGAATAGACTCACACTTAGAGGTTCAATTGATTTTCAAGAAAGTTGCCAAGTTAATTTGATGCCATGATACAAAATAACCTAAAGTTAAATATTTAAAATTACTAGGTGATTTATTCAGACTTGCTGGTTACAAGATCAATATACAAAAATCAACTGCATTTCTATGAATGCAAATGTATTTCAGGCATAAAATACATAAATAGTAGTACAGTCATACAACAAAATATTATACAGCAATTACAATGAACAATGTCATAATATTGCAGAAATATTAATAAATCTCACAAGCATACTGTGGAAAAAAAGAAGCCTGTAACCAAAGAATAAATATACTCCACTCAATTTAAATAAAGTTGTAAACAGTTCAGACTAAAATGTGGTGTAAGATATCAGGATAGAATTTAATTTGAGAGATGAGGAAAGGGTGAGATTTGGATGATACCACTTCTTGGGGACCCACTTAGTTGCTGGCAATATTTCATTTCCTAATCTGGGTTTGTCTACTTTTTAATAATTCATTGAATTCTTAGAGTTTGTGCAATTTTCTGCAGGTACTTTATAGATCAAATATTTTTAAGTAGGATCGTTTTCACATATCAGATTATTAAAATTATTAAAAAGTTGAAATTTCCATCTCAATTTTTGGCAAAAATGTGTAAAATAGATATTCATATGCTATTAGAGGTTCTCTAGATTGGTATGACCACATTATCTGGTAATTTAGATGATCTATTAAATTCAAAACTGATCATTAACCTTTACTTAGTAATGAGATGTTTACTTCAGCATTTTTTGTAATGATAAGATAGAGAGTTGTCTAAATACAGTATATTCTTCAACAGTTAAAAATAATAGAAACTTTGTGGACTGGCACAAAAAGAATTCCAAGATAAACTGTTGAATGAAAACTGCAAGGAGCAGAATGATGCAAACCTTATAATGCCATGGGGATAAACTGGTTCAAGGTACAAGATATTCTAATAGTTTATGCAGCATTATCATGTTCATCAAACATTTGTACATTTCACATTTTATATTACACAATTAAATAATTTTACAATAATATGTTATCCCATACAAAACCACTAGAAAGTAAGTAGACAGTATTAATTAATTTCAATTTGCCAATGAGGAAACATATTCATTGGAGTTGACAGAGAGGACGAAACCGCGTAGTGATGGGATGAAGGTTTTAGCTTTACAACTTACCAACTAAAACAAGAGCTGTATGTATTATACATGTGTGAAAAGACTTCAAATTCTGTCTGAAAGGGGGCCTCCAGAGAACATCAAATCTCATATACAGGATATGGCATCTTGAAATACATTTAGATTTTTACTGTGTAACCTAAGAGTCTCCACCATCACTACTTCTTTAGAATATTAGAATTCTAGACATAATTATTTCCAAATTCATGTAAGAGTGAGGGTGTTCAGTTTTTATTGGTGATAGCAAATACATCACCAGGATAACATATAGATATAACTTATTTACACTGATCTTCTCTATTACCTTGACTCCAGATATCTTTTCCCCCTCAAAAAAGGGGTAGCAGGGACCCTTTTCCTAAGCAACTTGGGTGATTCTGTTCTTACTGTTGCAAGGGGAATGCTGTTTTGAAAGATAAAAGACGGTGATGAAATTTCATCTACAGAGATCTTAGAAAAAAATGTTATGTTCAACTTATTGGTTAAAAAAAATTACAAAGATATAACCTTGGCAAAAGTATCTCCTAAACAATAGAAGGTCAGGATTTAAGATTTATACTTCTTCCTGGTGGCCTTATATTGTTACCACAGGCTGACAGAATAACTGGAAGGCATTTCTACAGCTTTTGAAGAGATAATTACTTACTCTGATATCCCAATCTTATTGTTTTACACCTAAATGGCAGATATTATTCTTAAGAGCCAATTCCATTTAAAATTACAAAGTACTTGTCTGAACTTTTGGCGCAGACATTTTAAAAACTCAGTAAAATAATTATTATAAAAGCTAAAAGTCCTAACTCTTTTCTTCTTTGCAATTTTTACAAGCTTGTTTTCTTTCTTTGTATAGAAAATCCATTCATATTATCTGACTTCTTTGAATTTTCATTAGTATAAATTATACCAGGGCAGTATACTAATATTCTTTCTGGTAAAGTGTTGCCACCTGTGACAAGTGGAGAGTGACTGAAATAACTAAACTTGCTTCCCAAATTGAATTTGCTTATTGTGTCTTCTGATTGTTATGACTGTGGTTGTCACATTTTATACATTGAGAGTAATCATTACATTAAAAAGAAAAGAATATCTTAAAAATGCATTAAGTAAGATTTTAAGTTTACTTATGGGTCTTGGATATAAAAAGAGGTAAAATTTATTTTGATTGACTTTATTCTTTTTTCCTGTGAAAATTAAGAAAAATAATGTCAAACGTAATATTCTACTCCATACTACCTTTATGCTAAAAGTTTAAATTCCTGTTTGTGCCTATAGATAATAATCCAACTTTAAAAGTTTCATTCTGTCTGCTTAGCTTTCTATTTACATCACACAGTTTAAAACAAATTTTAAAAATAGCATGCAAATAATGACAGTTATTTTCAGAGGACTGGTCCCAACATACCACAAAAGAAAACCACTTTGATATTTTATAGATATGATGACCTTGGTCAAAATAGGCTAAATGAATTGACTGGGGTCATATTGTATGTGCATTTTTCAATTAGAGGATCTCAAGCCTTCTAACCCTAGGTATTAGGAATTCTTTTTCTTTTTTTTTTTAATTTTTATTGGAGTATAGTTGATTTACAATGTTGTGTTAGTTTCAGGTGTACAGCAAAGTGAATCAGTTATACATATACATATATCCACTCTTTTTTAGATTATTTTCCCATATAGTCCATTAAAGACTATTGAGTAGAGTTCCTTTGTGCTATACAGTAGGTCCTTATTAATTATCAATTTTATATATATAGTAGTGTGCATATGTTAATCCCAGTCTTCCAATTTATTCCCCCCTCCCCCCTACCCCCTGGTAACCATAAGTTTGTTTTCTACACCTGTAAGTCTATTTCTGTTTTGTAGGTAAGTTTATTTATATACTTTTTTTAGATTCCACATGTAAGCAATATCATATGATATTTGTCTCTGTTTGACTTAATTCACATAGTATGACAATCTCTAGGTCCACCCATGTTGCTGCACATGTCATTATTTTGTTCTTTTTTATGGCTGATAATATTCCATTGTATAAATATACCACATCTTCTTTATCCATTCCTCTGTTGATGGACATTTAGGTTGCTTCCATGTCTTGGCTATTGTAAATAGTGCTGCAGTGAACATTGGGGTGCATGTATCTCTTTGGATTATGGTTTTCTCCAGATATATGCCCAGGAGTGGGATTGCTGGATCATATGGTAGCTCTTTTTTTTTTTTCTTTTTGCGGTATGCAGGCCTCTCATTGTTGTGGCCTCTCCCGTTGCGGAGCACAGGCTCCAGATGCGCAGGCCCAGCGGCCATGGCTCACGGACCCAGCTGCTCCACGCATGTGGGATCCTCCCGGACAGGGGCACGAACCCGTGTCCCCTGCATCGGCAGGTGGACTCTCAACCACTGCGCCACCAGGGAAGCCCTGGTAGCTCTATTTTTAGTTTTTTGAGGAACCTCCATACTGTTCTCCATAGTAGCTATTCCAGTCTACATTCCCACGAACAGCATAGGAGGGTTTTCTCCACACTCTCTCCAGCATTTATTGTTTCTGCACACCCTCTCCAGCATTAACGGCCTTACATTTAGGTATTTAATCTATTTTGAGTTTATTTTTGTGTATGGGGTTAGGGGGTGTTCTAATTTCATTCTTTTACAGATTTTCAATCTGCATAGAAACACAAAAGACCCCAGATAGCCACAGCAATCTTGAGAAAGAAAAATGGAGCTGGAGGAATCAGGCTCCCTGACTTCCGACTATACTACAAAGCTACAGTAGTCAAAACTGTATAGTACTGGCACAAAAACAGAAATATAGATCAACGGAACACTATGGAAAGTCCAGAGATAAACTCATGCACCTATGGTCACCTAACCTATGGCAAAGGAGGCAAGAATATACAATGGAGAAAAGACTGTCTCTTCAATAAATGGTGCTGGGAAAACCAGACAGCTACATGTAAAAGGACTTATTTTTCTATTTACTGTTCCTCTAAATAAAATATCATGTAATCTTATTATTTTTTCTCTTTTACGTTTCTAATTCATTTTCATTCAAGCTTGCAAAAATTTCTCATTACCTGGCAAGTTCTACCATGGATGATGAGTGAAATGTATTTCAGTGTTTACTCATTTCATCTTAAGATATCCCTGTCAGTATTTAATCAGCAGTATTGCCATCCATAGGAAGCTATTTACCTTTATTTAGTCTCCATTTTTTCATGGTTAATTTTTTTTGTTGTTGTTACATCGACAGTTCTCCTTTGGAAATAAAAGGAGATTATATAACACAGATCTTGGGAAGAGGCAATATATTAATAAGCATTATTCAAAATATACCTCATTATTCACGGTAATAAAACCAACTACAGATTTTGCTTGTAACATCCTGCAAGCAAGACTTCAGTCTTCCCAAACTCATATCATGATTAACCACGTCTTAGTTCTGCTTCCCTAGATGTAGCCTCTGAGACCAGAGTTCTTGTTTAAGCAATATATTGGGGGACTGCCTTCTGGAGAAGTTGAGTAAAGAAAACACAGGAGGGCAATGTAAGAAACTAAGCAAGAATGGGGCCTCAGCTAGAGACTACATTCAGGCAGATTCTATGAGAATAAACTGGAGTGCACAGTATACCAAAGAGTTAGGCCTACCTGTAGGAGAGACGATCAGTCTTATGTACCCCATGATGGTCAGTCATTGACTGAGAGATGGCCCGGTATGTGTATGGCAGATACAGTCTTGTGAGCATGGTGCATCCATTTGGCTAATGGTTTTTCTCCAGAAAAGGCAGCAGCTGTGAGTTGTCATCAGTCAACACTCACAGCAGCTGGAGGATGGGTGAATCAGCTGATAAAAGGGACTTGAGTGGAGCACCACAAATACCACTGTAGCCCATGACCTGCCCCACATAGATTTTCTTCTGTCTTATACTAAATTACACAATCAAGGCAAACCTTCTCCAGGTTTAGAAATTTATGGCGGCCATAATTTCAGAAAAAATATAAAAGAAGAGAGTTAGTGCGACAAACAATAAACCTTGCTACTCCAGTTGTTCCCAAAGTCTTTATTAATATTCATCATTTCCTTTCTCCAGTATTCATTCTTGATAACTTTCATTCTCAATTTGCATTTCCATTGGTTTACGTGGCATGCCTGGTGAGTTGAGCAAGATTCTGCTCTCTGAGGGCTTTAACTTCTGGTTACCATGCCTCTATCAGGCACGTGGTTGCTGTATTTGTTGATTTACACTTAAAACTGGACACTAGAGTTCCAAGAGTTATCCTAGAAGATCACCTGTGTGCCTAATATATTCCTCTATATCTCCATTATAAACAACAGCCCAAAACCTTAGGTAAGGGTCAACTACTGCTGCTAGAAAGGTAACTTCTTTATTTGCTTTTGATGGTCTACTGGCATGAAGTAAACACATTGACCGTGGTTTTAGATTTAGAGGAACTCTCACTCTGTTTCTTTTTGAAAATGCTGCTCTACCCCAAACATATGGACTAGGACATATAGACCCACAGAGCCTAAAATTGCAGGGACAGATTTCCCACAGTAGTGTTGGTAAGTGGGGACATTCATTCCTATACCATAATTCCTGAGTTCATATATTCTACCTACTGGCCACTATGTAGTGATCATTGGTGTAAAGTGTATGCTGCATTCTAAAGCACCCATGTCCTATCCTTGCAGGGTGTTGTCTGTAACCTGGAACCTAATCTATACCTTCAAAAATCTGTTTTATCACCCCTATCAAGCCATCCACTCTGGATGGTGTGCTGTTTAGTGAATTCTTTCACCATTTCACTTCCTCTGATGTAAACCTATTCTTGGACTTAATGTCAGCAAATCAGATATTTTTGGAGCCCTTGGATTGTAGTGCTGACTAAGGCAATGAGGTCAAGAGAGCACAAACATAGCCAAAATGTGTATCAATACTGGTTGTGTAACAATTCAGGACGAAATATGATATTCCTCTTCCCAAGTTTGAATGGGTCTGAGATAATCCACTTTCCACCTGGTAGTACTTAGAAACCTGTCGGGGAATTAGTGTTGTCACTCCTTTATTCATGTTTTTTTTTTTTAATTGAAGTGAAATTCACATAACAAAATCAGCTTTTTTAAAGTGATTGATTCATTGGTGTTTAATACATTTATAGTGTTGTTCAACCACCTCCTCTGTCTAGTTCCCAAACATTGCATCACCCCCAAAATAAAATTCTGTACCCACTGGGCAGTCATTCCGCTTTCCTCCTTCCCCTATCCCTATGCAGCTAGCAATCTGCTTCTACTTCTGTGGATTTACTTATTCTGGATATTTCATATACATGGAATCATACAATATGTGACATTTTATGTCTGGCTTCTAATATTTTTGAGGTTGATTCATTGAGTAATGATAGCCTGTATCATTACTTCATTCATTTATGTCTGAATAATATTCCATTGTATGTACATACCACAGTTTGTATATCCATTAATCTGTTGATGGATACTCGATATTTCCACCTTTTGGCATAATGTGAGTGGTGCTTCTCTGAACATTTGTGTGCAGGAATTTGTTTAAGCACCTGTTATATTCTTTTCAGGTGTATATCCTAGAAGTAGAATTGCTGAGTCATAATTCTATGATTAAATGTTAGGAAACTGCTAAACTATTTTACACAGTGGCTGAACCATTTTGCATTTCCATCAGTATTCTGCCAGGTTTCTCATTTCTACACATCTTCACCAGTATTTGTTTTTTCCCCTTTTAAAAATTATAGCCATACCAGTTGATGTGAAGTAGTATCCCATTGTGGTTTTAATTTGAATTTCACTAATGATTAATGATGTTGATAATTTTTTCATGTGCTTCTTGACCATTTATATATCTTCTTTGTAGAATGGTTATTCAAGTTATGTGCCCATTTTTTAATTGGACAGCTGTCTTTTGTTATTGAATTGGAAAAATTCTTTGTATATTCTAGATACTAGATACTTATCAGATGCATGATTTACATATAATTTTCTCATTCTGTAGGTTGTTTCCCTTTCTTATTAATAGGCTTTGATGTACAGACTTTTTAACTTTTGATAGTGTCTAATTTATCTATTTTTTCTTTTGTTACTTGTGTTTCTCGTATCATTTACTTTTCTACTTTTCTTGAGATGTCTTTGTCTGGCTTTGGTATCAAGGTAATGATAGTCTTATAGAATAAATTAGAAAGTTTTCCCTATTTTCGTGTTTTGAGAAGAGTATAAGAAGGATTAGTGTTAATTGTTCTGTAAATCCTTGGTAGAATTTATGAGGAAGTCATCTGGTCTTGGACTTTTCTTTGTTAGTGTATTAGTCAGGGTTCTTCAGAGAAATAGAACAAATAGGATATAAATCTCTTTTTTTTCCTCTCTCTCTCTTTTGCTCTCCATTTATTTATTACATATAATATATAGTAAATTAATATATAAATATATAATTAATATACTATATAATAATATTTATTTTTTGTGCATGAAAGCCTGAGAAGCAGGAGAGCCAATGGTGTAAGTTCCAGTCTGAGTCCTAGTCCAAAGGCAGGAGGAAATTAACATCCCAGCTCAAATATAGGTAGGCAGAGAGATCAAATTTTCCCTTACTCAGCCTTTTTGTTCTATCCAGGCCTTTAATGGATTAGATAAGGCAATCCATTGAGGAGGGTACTCTGCTTTACTCCATCTGATACAGATGTTAATCTCATCCAGAAAGAAATGCACATACACAACCAGAACAAAATACCTGGGCTTAACCAAACACATGGGCACCCTGGGGCCCAGTCAAGTTGACACATAAAATTAACCAATTAACCACCACAGTTATGATAGCATTGTTACCTTTTACTGACAGGTTAGACAAATGGCAGGAGCAGTACTCCCTCAGTCTTGGAGCCATGGTACTGGGCCCATGCATCACCTCCATGTCCTCCATCACCTCTGTTTCCTTTGATGTGATACTCAGGTAACTAATAACAGGTGTGCTGACATCTTCTCCATTTAGTAATTTAGTACCTCTTCTACAGTGAATACATTCTGGTTGAAATTCTCTTGTGATATAAAGATCCTTACACTTTTTGCCAACTCCCGTAGCATCATCCATATATCCATATATCTCTTTCCCAGATCACTTTGCCTCTGATCTTTCAATCCTGCTCCTTCCAGGCCCTTTACCAACCAGCTCAGCCATTTACCTCTGCCCTTGATTCTTTCTTCACAGAAAATGGGTGCCAGTGCATAGTCCAAAGCTTTGTACTTTGGTTTTAGCCTCACAGCTATCTATCAGGGCTACCCTTGGATGAGACTGCAGTGCAATAGCAGTTCATTTTTTGGTATTTTTTCAAATACATAGCTAATCCTTCGGAGCCAAGTTCTGGATTTTTCATCTCAGTCAGCTTAGACAAAAGGACTGCTTCATGATATTACAGATCTGAGATGTGGGAGAAACTTATGTGCAACAGTGATAGGGCATTTGTGCACCTAAAGCCCCATTTCTGGAACTTGTTGCTGCATCCTGCTATTGAGTTTGACCCTTCCATTCTATAATTTATTGCCACAGGACCTGCTTGACCTTATAACTTGTTGGGTCAGACATTACCCAAATCAAGATGGGTTCTGCCACATGATCCTTTATGAGATGCTCAGGTTCTTCCAGGGTACAGTAGCTTGCAAGCATCTTTTTTTTTTTTATAGTATTTAGTTTTCCACTATAAATGGCATAAACTTCCTCCAAAACACTCAGGATTCCTTTCTGTGACTACTCTTATTGGGGCTTGCAAAAGGCTCTAAATAGTATCTCTCCTTACTACAAATAACTCTAGTCCATGGAATTGAGGGACCATAATATCATGGTTTTTTTTTTGTGTGTGTGTGTGTGTGTGTGTGTGTGTGTTTTTTTTTTTTTTTTTTTTTTTTTTTTTTACCATAGCCTATATCTCATGCAGCGTTCTTTCTTTCTCTGGAGCCCTATCAAAGCTAGAAGTTTTCCATTCACTGATCAATGGGTTTTATGTACCTCCCAACGTATATTAAGAAAATGAGGAAGTAATGACTTGTAGGTCCATGGACCCAGAGTACACATTGTGAGAGAGATCTGAGCCTGTAATCTATTATTAACAGACCTTCTGCTTTATCAAGAAGCCTATGATGATACTCTGGTACCCCAGGTATTAGTGGTAACTTTGTCTCTATAACCAATAATTATTAAAAACATTGAGATATTTCTTTTCCCCCAGTCTATGGTTATCTGATAAAAGGATCATAGATTCTGTTGGAAGTACTGAACAAATTACTACTTGTACTCTTGTCCTAGTTTTGTAAATTGCATCTCTTCAGTCAGTGGGTTCTGAATCAGAAAATGAGTTAATTTTAGTAATTTGGCAGAGGATTATGACTTACTTTTTAATTGTAGTAAGAACATTTTAACATGAGATCTACACTTCTAATACATTTTTAGTTGTACAATACAGTACTGTTAACTATAGGCAGTATGTTGTATAGCAGATCTCTAGAACTTATTCATCTTGCATAACTAAAACCTGATACTACCTGCATAACAACTCCCCATTTCCCCCTTCCCCCATTCCCTGGCAACCAGCATTCTATTCTCTGTTTCTATGAGTTTGGCTATTTTCATACCTCATATAACTAGAATGATACAGTATTTGTTCTTCTGTGATTGGTTTACTTCACAAAGCATAATGACTTCCAGGTTCATCCATGTTGTTGCAAATGACAGGATTTCTCTCTTTTTTAAGGCCAAATAATATTCCACTGTATGCATATACCAAAATTTCTCCATCCATCCATTCATTCATCAGTAGACATTTTCTTTGCTTCCACATCTCAGTTATTGTGAATAATACTGCAATGAACATGGGAGTGCAATGTTCAAGATCTTAATTTCAGTTCTTTTAGATAAATGCTTTGAAGCAAGCTTGCTGGATCATATGATAGTTGCATTTTTAATTTTAGAGAAACCTTCATACCATTTTCCATAGTGGTTGCACCATTTTACATCCCCAAAAAGAGTGTACAAATGTTCCAATTTCTCCAAATACGTTTCGATGCTTGTTATCTTTTGTGATTTTTATTTAAATAATAGCCATCCTAACAGATGATAGGTAACAGCTTATTGAGGGTTTGATTTGTACTTCCTTGATGATGAGTGATGTTGAGTATCGTTTCATATACCTGTTGGCCATTTGTATGTCTTCTTTGAAAAGGACATGTCTATTCATGTCCTTTGTCCATATTTTAATCAGGTTTTATGTGTTTTGGGGTTGTTTTGTTTGTTTTGTTTGCTATTGAGCTATAGGAGTTCCTTTTATATTTTAGATATTAACCCCTTATTAGATATATGGTTTGCAAATATTTTCTCTCATTCCAAGGGTATCCTTTTCACTCTTTAATTGTTTCCTTTGCTGTGCAGACAATTTTTAGTTTGATGTAGTCCCACTTGTTTATTTTTGCTTTTGTTGACTGTGCTTTAGATGTCATATCCAAGAAATCATTGCCAAGACCAATGTCATGAATATTTTCCCTTATTTTTTTCCTAGGAGTTTTAGAGTTTCAGGTTATATTTTAGTCTTTAATCCATTTTGAGTTGATTTTTGAGTATGGTGTTATTTTATATATGGATATCCAGTTTTTCTAGAACACTTTGTTAAAGAGACTATCCTTTCCCCACTGTGTATTCTTAGCACCGTTGTCAAAGATCAGTTTGACCATATATGTGTGGGTTTATTTCTGGGTTCTTTATTCTTTTCCATTGCTCTATGTAGCCGTATATATGCCAGTATCATACAGTATTGATTGCTGTAGTTTTGTAGTATAATTTGAAATCAGGAAGTATGATTCTCCAGTTTTGTTTTCCTTTTCAAGATTGTTTTGGCTATTGGGGGTCCTCTGTGGTTTTATATGGATTTTAGGATTGTTTTTCCTATTTCTGTAAGAATGTCATGGAATTTTGATAGTTGACTGTGTTGAATCTGTAGATTGCTTTGGGTAGTATGAACATATTAACAATACTAATTCTTCCAATCCATGAACATGAAATATCTTTCCATTTATCTGTACCTCTTTAATTTCCTTCATCATGTTTTGTTACTTTCAGTGTATGGGTCTTTCATCGCTTTAGTTAAATTTATTCCTAAGTATTTATTCTTTTTGATGTTTTGCTAAATTAGACTGTTTTCTTAATTTCCTTTTTGAATTGTTTGTTGTTAGTGTAAATAAATGCATCTAATTGTTGTATGTTGATTTTTTATTCTGCAACTTTATTGATTGGTTTCTTAGT
Organism: Mesoplodon bidens; assembly: GCF_964165515.1. NCBI lineage: Eukaryota > Metazoa > Chordata > Mammalia > Artiodactyla > Ziphiidae > Mesoplodon > Mesoplodon bidens. The sequence goes on along the minus strand of NC_138176.1, from coordinate 129,645,436 downwards.
CTTAAGTTTTTTAATTTATTTGGCTTTGTTTTGTTTTGGTGTACAGAGTCTTTAGGGTTTTCTTTGTATATAATCATGTCATCTGCAAACATAATTTACCTTCTTCCTTTCCTATTTGGATGGCTTCTTTTCTTTTTTTTTTTCACTTACCTGTGCTAGCTAGGACTTTCAGTACTATGTCAAATATAAGTGGTGAGAGTGGGCATCCTTGCCTTGTTCTTGATCTTAGAGGAAAAAACTTTCAGTTTTTCATCGCTGAGTATGATGTTTGCTGTAAGTTTTTCACATGTTGAGATAATTTCCTTCTATTCCTAGTTTGTTGAGAGTTTTTATTGAGATAGGATGTTAAATTTTGTCAAATGCTTTTCCTGCATCTGTTGAGATGATCATGTGATTACATTTGTTCATCATCTCTTGATCTTTTTAAAATATACATAATATTGCAGTCTCCTGTTGGCTGCCCAGATATCTATCTGCTCTTGTCAACATGATATCCCATTAGTCATTTCTATAGGTCCCAATTGTTGGGCATTTTTGTCTGCCATTTTGAATTTTTGACTGATTATAGTATCCCTGATTCCATGAGGCAGTTTGCCTACAAAAGACAAACTGTATATATGAAGCAGTAAAGAGATAAATGATTGAAAGCATGGAATCTATCCATGCTAATAAATGATAGATCTGGGATCTGTCATTAGCGGCTTCATCATTAACTAGCTTAGCTATCACTTAATCTTATGAATTCTTTGTTTATTTACTTTGAAATTTGGGATAATAGTCAAGATTTTATAGGATTATAGTGAAGATTGCATAAGTAAGTTTTAATCATAGTTCTAATTCCAATAGATATAATAATTTATTATTATAGTTGGTGTTACTGTTAAAAGTAGAATAAAATGGTAAAAATATTGTTAAGACAAAAATTGAAAGTGAACACTAAGATCTGGTTATATTGCAGAAATATATGGCCTTCACTGACTGGCTGTGTGGCTACTCAACAATCTAAAAATGTGGTCAGCAGGAACAACAACAAAAATAAGAATATTATTATAATTTAGGTTTTTGCCAAGCAACAGAAGGGAACATACCTTGGAATTGTGTGTTACAAATAATATTTTGTATACAGATTGCAGCTGAATCTTCAGGTGAGCACCAGTAGTTTTAATGTTGAGAAAACCTATGCATATTAAATATTAAAGCCAGTAGTGAAAGGTCCCCAAATTTCCATAGTCAGATTTCTACCAGCAGCTTATGGTACAGAAAGAACTGGTAAAGATAGACATGAAAATGGGAAAAGTAGCACTTAGTACTGCACTGAAATGTATTTTTAATTTTTTATTTTTTTGCTGGTTATACAAAACACATTTTATTTTCTATGCATAATGTTATAACAATGCTGTGTCAAGAAAACCAAAAAGTTAATTAAGCATATATATTTATAAGATAGATATCTGTCACTGTTCTGGGTTTTGGAGACATAGTGGAGAAGGAAAATCATCACTATTTTCATAGAGTTTACCATTTAGGCAGTAATTCTTAACTAGAAGAAATTTTGTACCCCAGGTGACATTTACTAACATCTAGAAACATTTTTGGTTATTGCAACTAGAGAAGATACTACTGGTATACACTAGGTAGAGGCCTGGGATGCTGCTAATGATCCTACAATACATAGGACAGCCCCATCAATAAAGAATTATCTGGCCCAAATGACACAGTACCAAGAATAAAAAACTCTAGTCTAGATGGAATAGAGGGAGAAAATAGTAAACATATAAGTCAACAAGTTATTAAAAAAAACAATGCCTAGATTACTGGTTTAGGTCAAAAAATGATATTATTCACTGAAATACAGAAGATTGGGGTTAAAGAAGGCTTGAGGGAAAAATCAAGAATTCAGTATATGTTAAGTTTGAGATACTTCTGTGTTATCCTCATAACAAGTATATTATAAGCCACTAAATATGTGACTAAGCTCAACAAATATATTTGCCCTAAGGATCTACATTTAAATACAATCTGTGGCTAGATTGCTATTCAAATTTATAGAGATAGATGAGATTATCTGGGGAGAAAGTATAGAGAGAAGAGATGAAGCTTGAATTGAGCTCTGAAGAGCTTCATTATTTAGTGATTCAGTGAAGAAAACAAAGTTGGCAAAGAAGACAGGGAAGGAGGAGTCAGATATAAGAGGAAAACCAAAGATGTGTATCATCCAGATTTTAAGGAAGAAGAAATGATCAATTCAAATTCTGTGTGCAGAGATAGAACATATCTAATGGAGCGGGGTGATTATTGGACTTCACAACAGGCAGGTTATTGGTGCCCTCACAAAGAGAAACTTGGTGTGGATAAAAGGAGGATTTGATTTTTTGAAAAATAAGTAAAGTGTGCTGAAATACAGTCTGCAGGAGTAAACAACACAGTTGATAACATCAGTTGCTAAGGAGAGCAGAAAAATGTAACAATATTTGGAAGAGGATAGCCTCAAAGCAATTTTGTTTGATTTTTGTTTATTTTTTAAGATTGGTGACACCACTGCATGTTTTTAAGCCACTGACAATGATTCAGTAGAGAGCATGAGGTTGACAATTCAGGTTACAAAAGACAACAAGGGAGTGAAGAGGCAAATCAATGATAAAACAGAAATATCTGTATATCATTCAAACAAACTTGAAGCACTGATAACTTATTACAGACTTTATGCTTGAGTGAACATCCTACTTGATTTTATCTTTCAGGCTGATAACTGAATGTGGTGACTTATCTGTAATTACTTTTGATATTTAATGCATTAATGAATTATAATATTTAGCAACTACTACTTTTTAGTTCATTTTTTTTAGTTTAGGCTACTATAACAAGCTATGACAGATTGGGTGGCTTAAACAACAGAAATTTATGTCTCACAGTTCTTGAGGCTGAGAAGGCCAACATTAGGATGCCAGAAGATTCAGTCTGATGAGAGCCCTCTTTCTTGTTTGCAGATAGCTGTCTCTCCTTTGTATCCTCACATGGTACAGAGAGGGAAGAGAGAGGGAGAGAGAGAGAGAGTCAGAGAGAGGGAGGAAGGAAGCTCTCTCAAGTGTCTTCTATAATCCCATCATTAGAGCTCTACCTTCAAGACCTAATTACCTCCTCAAAACCCCATCTTCAAATGCCATCACATTGGAAATTAGGGTTTCAACACACAAATTTTGGGGTCCATAAACATTTAGTACATAGCAACCATATACCCAAATTTTGGATTGATTGGTGTTTTTGTTTTTATTCATGAGTTGAGAACCAGATCTACTTTTAATATATTTCAATTTCTATTAAAAGAGTAAGACATTTTTCTTTTTAGTCTTACAGTAATAATTTTAATGTTCCTACATTTTATTTCAATAAATTAGTAATCTTGAAATTTCATAATATGATATCCTCAATAATAATGCAATGATTATAAATATAAATATTTTTAAACTATATATTATTTTGATATTCCTAGCTTTAGATGAACTTGGCAAGGTGATAGATGACTAACTTGAATTCTGTGGCCTCAGATGTGACAACATAGATTCCAATGTAAAATTTCAGATATGGAATATGTTAGCTCTTAAACCAGAATTAAATTTTGAACTCTTCTAGTGTTACAAAACTGTTTCAATAAATAGTTTCCAAAACACAAAATAAAATAGTAAATGACAAAATTGATGGCCAGACAATATCTGAAATATTTTTTTGGTTTGGATATTAGAATTCAAGAGAGAGATTGAAAATTGGCAGTGTTGTTTCAAGAGAGAAAAAGGGATGAATGATTATTTAATATAACATATAAGAAGTGAAGTATTGATGATGATCCATTTAACATGGAGAACATACTTATTCTGAAATGTATTACATCATTTCAGGTACAAAGGTTTAGATTTGTTCTCTGTGACTTTTGCACACAGAACCAGAAATAGTAGAACCACCGAGAGGGAGTTAGTGTTAAGCTTATCATAACAAAGAGTATTTTAAGAGATAATCTCAAACTGAACAGGCAGTATTGAAAACCCATTAGTTTTTGAGAACTGGAGATGTTCAACAGTGTATTGAAAAAGTTAATATAATATTTTTGGAAATATTTACAATTGCATAATCACATGTCACTTATCACCTGACATGTATCTCAATTCTTTTTTAAATAAAGAGGCTAATTTCTAACATATTACTATATATGCTATTAGGAATTGTTAGAATATTAGTCCAGTATTATTCATAATTTTACTTTAGGTAGGTTCATTAAAAAACTGATTTGAAGGTTTGTAAGAATATGTCAGGACCATTAAAATGGAATCCTTCTTGTTCAAAGTTGGTTCAATCAACATTACTTCTCATCTGCATAGAGAAATGCATAACATTACAAAGCTATCACAGAAGTTTAAATTTATTTTTTTTCTATGCCTGTTAAACTGGAATATTGAAATGATTAAATCATGTGTATATATATGATTCACAGTATACTGTTTGATACATAGTAGAAATTTTAGTAGTGTCTACTTTTTCCTGAAATGTAAGGTATAAAGAAAGTTGTAAAATTAATGAATAGCATAGTAATTAAACATAATACTATGTTTATTTCACAATCATTTTATCCATTTTGATAAACAACTGCCTATTCAAATATGTAAAATCTTTATTAAATATTTCATTTGTTCAGTCATTCAAAGTTACCTATTGAAAACCTGTTATGTGCCAGACTCTCTGCTAGGTACAAGGACTATGTTGGTGAGTAAGACATTTATAGTCCTAGGAGTTTTAGAATTAATATCGTATTTGGGTAGAATGATCAAATGACATACATTTATAATTCCAGATTTTAATGAGTACCACATTACAGTATTTGCAAAGATTAGTTAAAACAGTCAAACAAAAAGATAATTTGGACTGAAAATTTAGAAAGGAATTGTGGTACATGTTTTCTAATATCTTACCTTCTAGATTGTGATTGGCTAGCCCTGTCTTCAAATAGATTTTAAAATTATATTTGTTCTTAAGTCAGTATCAACTTTTTTTTGTTCAAAATTTTACTAACAGAAGCTTAGAGTGGTACTTCCATATGAATCTTGCCAGATGTTTTATAAAAATTATCTCATATTATTTTACACATTTATTCATTTCACACACATCAGATTACTGAGAATTTAATGTTTATCAGGAACTGATGTAGGCCCTGAGGATACAGTCTCTAATAAGAGAGATGAGTTTACCATCAATATGGTAGTTTTATTCTAGTGAAGAAATACAGTAAACCAAAAACCAAGAGCTATAAAATATAAAATTCTGTCCACTGAGATTTTCCTTCTTTGCTACTCATTAGAACCACTTACTGAGTGAATGAATAACCCCACAGCTATCCATTTAAAAATAGTACCAGCTTAGAAATTAGAGCCATTTATAACCAGAGTCAATATGTCTCACTTCAATTAACTATTCAAAAGGATTTACCCATGACACTGTGGATGCTGACGGAAGAATGACATTATGGCAGTACAGTCAGCCTGGAACTCTGTGACACTTGCACATTAAAATTCCAAGTGCCTTCAGAACTATCTCACATTTAAAGTTTATAATTTGACATGTTTAAAAATACTAAGTGATTGTTTTTCTAGCATACTGGTTTTATTAATCAGGGTTCTCCAGTGAAACAGAACCAATAGGATTCAATAGTGTGTGTGTGTGTGTGTGTGCATCTCTCTCTCTCTCTCTCTCTCTACATATAATATGTAAAAATGTAAATATGTATATGTAGATAGAGAGACAGAGGATTTAAGGAATTGTCTCAAGGGATTGTGGAGGCTGTTAAGTCCAAAATCTTCAGGGTAAGCTGGCAGTCTGGAGACTCAGCGAAGAAGAGTGATACCTCAGCTCAAGTCGGAAGGCATTCTACTGGCAGAATTTCCTCTTCTGAGGAGGAGGTCAGTCTTTATTTATTAAAGCGTTCAGTTGATTGGATGAGGTCCACCCACATTATGGATGTAAACTGCTTTACTCACAGTTTACTGATTTAAATGTTCATCTCTGAAAAATACCTTCGCAGCAACATTCAGACCAGTATTTGGCCAAATAGCAGGGTACCATGTCCTAGCAAAGTTGAAACATAAAAGTAAACATCACAGTTAACAAATATCATTTCAAAACATAATTATCTTTCTCATTGCATTAATCTCAGGAATATCTTTTTTTTTTTTTTTACTCAGATGCAGGGTTACTTACTTACATGTGATTTGTTCCCCTTATCTTTCATTTGATGAAGATAATTCCAGTCCTTCTGAAAACAGTATTATGTACATACATTGGCCACTAGAACAGGGATACCTCCCCCATTTTTTGCCATAAATGTTCTTAAACATTCATTATTTTTGTGTTTATTTGCATTATAATTCTGATGGACTTGGTAAACAGGAGTATATGGGCAGGTGACATAAATGGAACACTAATGGAAAAGTCAGTAATGTGTTTGAAGGCTTGCTGCCTGTCTTCATATTCCTAAGTTGGCAAGTGATCATGTCACAAAATATACCATTATTATGTAAACCTGCCACTCATTTCTGAAACACTTTAAGAACATATTTGGCAGGAATCTCCCACAAGAGTCTCATTAAAACTATTTGTAGACAAAATTGTGATCAGAGTAAAACTTGTCAATAACATATCTTTTTTATAGTTAACTGGTAATTTTAACAATTTTGAGGTTTGCTAATGGCTGAGAGAGTTGTCATAGTTTCCGCAGAAGCTCTAGGAATATATTAGCTAGCCTTTTGAAAATGTGGGGGGTTATGAATATGTATATAAAATGTGAGATTTCATAAATATCATAGATTACATTCTAAAGAGAAAAATAGGATGTTTTTTAAAATGCACAATTTTAAACTTGCCAAGCTCCCTTTTTGAAGATGTGTCTTTAATATTCCTTGCCATCCCAATGCCCACATTCAACAAACAATGGCTCTTCTTGGGCAAGAAGTACTGAAAAAGGAATCTGAAATTGCCTCTGAAACATAAGATATATTTTAGCATGCCACAGATTATTATTTATCCACATATTCTAATATTCTAATTATTAATTTATTTTGGGGTCATAATTACATCACCTTCCCATCACACAAACACATATATACATCAAAATTGAGGGCCTCCCTGGTGGCGCAGTGGTTGAGAGTCCGCCTGCCGATGCAGGGGATACGGGTTCGTGCCCCGGTCTGGGAGGATCCCATATGCCGCGGAGCGGCTGGGCCCGTGAGCCATGGCCGCTGGGCCTGTGCGTCCGGAGCCTGTGCTCCGCAACGGGAGAGGCCACAACAGTGAGAGGCCCGCGTACCGCAAAAAAAAAAAAAAAAAAAAAAAAAAATTGAATGATTAAGAATTCCAGAAAATATTCATTCAAAATCACAGAGATATCAAATATCAACCCTAATTATTCCTTCATTTTAATTTACTTTTTAACACAGACCATATACATTTCCACAGTAAAAGGTATGATTTGACAGGAATTGGGGATTGCTTAAGCAATCATACACGTTGCTATAGATCTGTCAAAAGTTTTGAGTGTGTAATTCAATAAAATAGAAAACATCAAAGAATTTGTTATTTTTTAAAAAACACATTGCTCTTTAACAATTTAACAAATATATACTTGACTTACTATCCTCTTTCTCCTTTACATTGGGAGTAGATACATCTGCTCAGTTTATTCACATAAAGGCCTATGAATGAAATTTCTAGAATTGCACTTCTGTGACATCAAGAATGAATTATTTATAAATCTACTTAAACAACTGGGCAGATAGCTATGAAAAATAAATTTGGGTTTATACTGTACATCTTGTATCAGGTTAAGTTTCCAATTATTTAATTATTTGAAATAAAACTTATCAAAGGCATTTTAAAATGAGTCAAAAAGAAATGTATTTTATAGAATCAAAGTAATAATGCCCTTTCCCATTAAACATTTAACCAAGAAACTATAAGAGAAAATAATAAAAATATGACCAGAGTAAAAAAAAAATTGTATGGCAAAAAATAACTAAAAACTAAAAATGTCTGTTAATTGGAAAATATTTGTAAATCATATAAAAGACAAAGATATAACCTCCTGAGTTTTAAAAATATTTTTTTCAGATCACTAACTAAAATATAAAAAAACAGTACAAAAATGAACATATGATGTGGAGCAACAGGATCTCTCATTCAGTGCTGATATGTATGCAAAATGGTATAGCCACTTTGGCTGTTTCTTCAAAAACTATACGTACTTTTACCACATGATCCAGCAATCACACTCCTTGGTATTTGCCCCAAAGAGATGAAAACTTATGTCCATATAAAAACGTGCACAGGGATGTTTATAGCAGCTTTATTCACAATTGCCAAAATTTGGAAGCAACAAAGATGTGTTTCAGTATATAAAAGGATAAATAAACTGTGCTTCATCCAAATTATGGTATATTATTCAGTGGTAAAAAGAAACGAGCTATCAAACCATTAAAAGACATGGAGGAACCTTAAATGCATGTTACTAAGTTAAAGAAATAAACCTGAAAAAGCCACATACTGTATGATTCCAACTATATGACATTCTGGAAAAGGTGAAACTATGATGATAGTAAAAAGATCAGTGGTTGTGAGGGTTTGGCAGTCAGGGTAGGGACAAATACTCAGAGTACAGAGGATTTTTAGAGCAATGAATATATTCTATATGATACTCTAATAGTGGATACATGTTATTATATATTTGTCCAAACCCATAGAAGATACAATACACAAAGAGTGAACCATAATATAAACTATGGACCTTGATGATATTTCAGTGTAGGTTCACCAGTTGTAACAAACATACCCCTCTGGTGGGGAATGTTGATAATGGGGGACTATGCCTGTGTGTGGGTGAGTATATGGGAAATTACTATTCCTTCCTTTTAATTTTGCTGTGAACCTGAAGTGTTCTAAAAACTGGAGACTTAATATAAAAAATGAGTCATACATATGAGAAATAGTTTCATAGTAATAATTTATTTTATGGAAGTAATCAGGAATACAAATAATAATAATTTTGCATGAAATATTTATAATATAAAAAATGTAAATAAAGTTAAAAGCTAAAATATCTTTATACTATTTTATAGATATAACAGAATTAAATTTTAACAATTCCAAAGCAAAAGGAATTCCCCAATTACATTTTTAGTCATTATACCATGTTAAAAGAGAAATTCAAATATAACATATATGTTTGGATAATAGGAGAAAAAAACACCAAAATATAAAAGGTGGTTTTTGTCTAGGTGCAATAATTTTGTTTGGTTTTACTATCTTTTCCATGCTTTTTCTTTATTTTTCTAATTATCTTTAATAAATATTTGCTAGATAAATAACCAAGAAAAGTGTTGATGTAAAGTGGAAAAAGTATTAACCTAATCACCATTTGGACATTTACCTTCTTGAAAGTGAAATAGAGTTCCCACAAAATGAAATGTTTTTCTTTCAGTTCACTTTGATAAACTGAAACCATTGATTGTATCACTTTATGACACTTCAGGGTTTCTTTAAATTTTTTGTTTTGTAGTCTACCAAAATCAGTTACCTCAAACATTCTTTCTTAATTGGAAAGCATCATCAACAAAAAGTAAGATCATCTAGTCCCCGCCTTTTTACTGACCTATCACATGAACTTGGCATATATGAGCTTGTTTAGGCACCTGCAAAATGGGATCCATAATATCTTCTACCTTCGTTTAACTGATAGGCTTATAATAAAGAATATTAAGGTATTAGGTTAATAAGTTTGCTTTTATATGACCTATTATACCACATTATATATTTGATTTAAATTATGATATTATTATATCGGTAGTTTCCACATCATTTTTAGCAATTAACTTTGGATTGAAATGTGTACAGTGTTCACATATAGTATGTATTCCCAAATAATGAAAATAGCCCTGAACATGTCTAGTATTAAAAAAAAGAATATACTATTTTGACTACTTTTGCTTTACACAATCCATGTCTTATGAGAAGTAAGTAATATAAGTGGTCTAGACAGTTTGTTAGTGTTTTTTCTGAAACATAAGGGAAAATAGTTCTACAAAGTCTGTGTCACCGTCATTGCAAAAATTGCAAATTGTCTAATCTTAGTGTTATATATATGTTTGTATTGTGCTTTTATTGAAAACTATGATTCTGACACTACTTTCAAAGATGTACATTCTTCTGGTACAGAATAAGAGACTGATGGATAGCTCTTTCCAAAAGTTATTTTCAGCAGAAATCAGATACTCTCAACAACAATATATGGGCCTGCTAAAATGTACCTAATAGCCTTTTACACTACAGAATATCTGGATTGATATGCTTCATATAACACAACTCTCCCTTCCTATAGAAGCATTTAAAACAAAAATCACTAAAAGTGGTGAGTAAAGAAGGAGAATATTTTAAAACATGTTAAAGTAGCTATTATTGATTGTCTGCCCTGCACGTCTTCTCCCCTCATCACTCTACAGAAACCTATTTCTCAACTTTATGCTTCTGCATATTCAGCGCATGTATTCAGTTAAAGACGACTGCAGTTCAGCTCCTCAGGTGGCTCTGATTGGTGTACAGGTAATTCCATCCATCTTGCCAATGGCTGGTTTACAATGATCATATGATGCAAACCAATGAGTCCAAAGCAGTGGTTTGCTAAGAAATATTGGCAAACCTTTGTTCTTCTTGTTAAGGTTCAGAAAACCACGTTATATGTGAAATTAAAGAGCAAAATTGCTGCAGCCTTCTTACTGCAATATGATCCAATACATCTTTGGGGGCAGTTTCAGTTAGGTTACATATTATTTGAAGTTGAGTATATTTGAACGGATGCAAAACAAATGAACAAGCACAAAAAACAGAAGTTATATTTAAAAGTAACGTGCAGGTCTTCTGTTCCGCTATGATCTGCTTTCTAATGAGTAACATTATATGTAATTTATTCATCTTAAAATTGCATAACACAATATGAACAACTGTCATTGCAGCATGATAAGTAAATCAGATTTGTTGGGATATTTAGAGACTAAACATAAGGTATGTTTGATATACTATTTGGCCTAATTGAAGGAAATAAAATTAGAAGCCCTGAGAGAAGTCTTGATGAGGCAGGATGGGAAACAAACATAAATACACCTGAAAATAGTACCAGAAGGCAATTTATCTTTCTTCATAAACAGAATAAAAAAATACTATATATTTTTTCTTTTTTGAATGTCTTAGGGCATCCTTATACAGACTTGTACAGTAGGAGAAAAACCAGAACAGTGTTTAAAGGATCCTTATAGCAAACAAAGTTGGAATCATATACCTTTAATTATAGGCTTAAACAAAAAGATAAGAAAGATACTCAGAAACTTTAAGCCTTTCTAGGTCTTTATCTCCTTCTCCCATTCAGTACCCTATTTGTCTCTATTCATCTGAAAAATCCATGTTGCATAGCTGTGCCTGTTAACTATTTCCTCTTCTCATTATTTCATGCATATTAAATAGTAGATGCTTTTCGAGGCATGACCTATAACTGTACTGTCTCTTAAAATTCATGAATTTGACAGGTAAGTTTTTTTATAAGTAGGAGTTTTAATAAGTATGCATTTCTTATGCAATAAGGACAGTCACAAAGTTCAAGTCAGTATGAGTTACTCACTAAGCTTATCCTGCTATAATGTCAGTTTAGAAGACAGACTTTCAAAATCCTCACCATTGTATTTGTTTTTATTTTATATTTCCTATTTCCTCTAGAGAGAATTGAGATTATGAACTAATATAGTTTAGACCATGTATATAAAGATTATTAATTTAGACTATTTATAATAGTCAAAATGTAGCAAAGTGCTAAAATAATTATCATTTGAAAAAAACAAGAAAATGATAATAATTCAAGATTGCATTGTGTCTATAAATCATGTTAGGAAGAACTGACATCTTGAAAATATTGTGTCTTCCTATCCAGGAACATAGACTATCTCTCCATTTATTTAGTTTTTCTTTGATTTCATTCATCATGGTTGTATAATTTTCCTCATATAACTCATATATATTTTGTTAGATTTATACCTAAGTATTTCATTTTTGGGATACTAATAATCTGTTTTAAATTTAAAATTCCACTTGTTCATGTTTTGTGAAAATATATATTGACGTATTTTTCCTCATAACAGTGAGGATAATTATATAAATCCTGATAAATTGGGACAGTTACTAAAATTCACTTTACTGAAATAGATAAGCTGCAAATAGAATTACTGATGAAATCAATTGTGACACACTCTCCATTTAAACAAAAATTCTAATTCAAATAAATTGTTATAAACCATTGATACTTTGTGATTTGGCTATTCAGCTTGACATATGCTTCCATAAGTAAAATTATGTTTTAGATGGAACATGTCACATCATTAAACTCTGCATTTGTTATAAAATATTATCACAAGTAAGGAAATACTATTTTAGTATGTAATTGCACAACTGCTTAGCTACAAGAGCCCTGTGCACTAATTGATAAAATCTCTCTTCTGGCTATAATTTTGTAGAACAGTGATATACTGGTACATTATTTTTAATTATTATAAAGCATTTTGAGAAATTTATATGTTTTAAGAATTTGAGTCTTAGTTTAAAGAATAAGCATTTAATAGTATAATCTACTCTTATGCTTCTTTTGTTTTTTGTAGCTACATTTCTATTATGTCCCTTTTATTCTTTTTCCTTTAAAAATTCTAAAATGTATATTTTGGAAAACAAAATATGTATTTCTGTTAAGTTAGATGGCTATTCGGCATCTATTCTTATATGGCTTTTTCCTTTACTAATGTCTCCAGAATTCTAAAAAGTTACATTTGCCAGATTTCCTTACAACTCACATTCTGCATAGTAATTATGTTTTGCACAGTAAATGCACTTCAATGTGATTTGAAAGGCAGAAGTCAGAGAAAGAACATATTGTCACTGCTTTTGACTTTAACTGCTTACAAGCAAGGTTATAGAGGCATGGATGTCAACACATAGTTGCAGAGGCCAGTGTGAGTGGTTAAGTGTCTGAGTGCTATCATTTTGCCTGCATAAAGGAGTTGCTAAAACAAGAGCTTCCCCACCCCAGCTTGTTGATCATTGGATTGTGATTATAATGCTGTGCTCCTGAATTTAATAGCTCCAATGGTGTTCTTCTGATCTCCACTTTTCAGCTTTTCTAATTTTCAGCTCACTGTCACAATTTTGTTAATTCAATAAATCACGATGTATACATTATGTATGAATAAATCATATGTACTTTCATATTGGCACAGTCATATAACAGCAATTTTATGAAACTGGTTCTGCTTTTATTTCACAATATATATTTCTTCTAACCAGGCAGAGTACTTTCAAACAAATTCTCATGGTCCACGTGGAGCTAGTGATAGGATATCATCTCACTTATTTTTAAATAAATGAAAGACAGTGAGATTCACAGCCCTCCCCTCCCTCAAGATTTTACCAAAATCTTTCTTGATATTTTAATTTTACTATTCCTGAGAATATTATCAAATGGATCTTCTATAATTTTTGAAGATTTTCATACTAAGAGTCAGCACTGAGCATATTCAGGTTTTTTTTTTTCTCTCAGGCAGGTATTCAATTGCCAGTTCTCACTGAGATGTGATCTTCCCTAAAGAAATTTAAAAAGTGCACAGAATGATGTAGTCTGTTCTGTTATTATCTCTCTTCCCATCACACTGGCTCCTTAGTCTCTGAATACCTTAATGACATCCTGGATGAGAATAAGGCCCATCTCCTTCTTGGCTATAGCTTTGTGGTTTTCTATGGACTACATACCCTCTCAAGTATTCATCTCTTATTTCCTCAGGTGTGCTTGCTCTGGTTTTTCTGGTTCACCCTAATGATGATCCCTGGCCATTTCTGACATTACCAAAATCAACGCTAGTTTGATTTTCTACTAGAATAGTCCACAGATGCCTCCAAGTCCATATTTTCCAAAGCACTTGTTACTTCCACCTAACATACAGTGTCAACAGTCAGCTGTTATTATAAAGTGGCTATTCCAAGGAATGTTATTACCTTTAATTTCACTATGCCAGAAAGTTGTATGTTATCCTTAACTCCATCTTCTTCCTCACTTTCCACAGTCCATAAATTATGGTGCCAGTTTCACTCCTTAATTGCTTCCAAATCCATCCATCCCTCCCATCTTCCTGACCACTATTCAAATTCAGGTCAGCATCACTGCATTGTGAGTGCACCCATTTTTTTAGTTGAGATTTGCTCAGCCTGAATTTATTCTCTATCATAATTAGACTAATTATTTTAACCTGGCCATTTATTATTGCTGAGAGTACTATCAATTAACTTGTACAGGAATTTTTTATATATCTAAGCAGTTGAATACCAGCCCTCAGCACTCTTATTCTAGTTCATATTTCATGGTATTAGGCAGGTGTATAACATAATTTATGGTTTATATCATGCTAATCTCTTATTTCATTAAAGATTGCATTTTCTCCTCAACTCCTCTCTTTCATCTCTTTTCAGTGTTTATCAGTTAAGGGGGTTTTAAAAAACGGAATAACCATATCATTCCAAATGTTTTATATCTTTTATACTTTTTCCTACTGTTCTTTATAGCCTGAATGTACTTGTTTAACCTAAACATTGATTATACCAAATCTTAAAATAGGGGCTTATTTGTTGACATGCAGCAGTTAAATCAGAAGTACACACAACCATTCCTCTCTCCCTCCTTTTAATAGGAGGTTACTCACGGAGAGTGGTTCACAGTGGTAGGGATAGAATTCAGTTTGATGCCCTGTTTAGTCATCTGGAGGTGATAATGGAAGATCAGTGACCAGTGCTTATTGTTGGGAGAGGCAAAGGCTCCCCTCAGAGTAGTTTTTCTACCTTTTTTTTGAACTGAGGCTTTATACTGTGGTACAATACTTCTTCACAATAGGAAAGTTTCATATTGATTACTTCTTTGCTCGAGTGCTGTTCAAAGATATGAACAGACCTAGAAAAGTCACTTATTGTATTCTCTGACTTTTATCTTTGGAATATCTTGCTTTTCAAGTTTCTCTAAAAACATTCCAGTTACATATTTACTTCTCACAATCTCTTGATCCTTTACTACCGTTTTTTCAGAATGGAAACTTCGAACACCATTTTCTGATCATGATACTGGTTATCAAGCATTGTTTAACAGTTCAAATATATGCTTACCGAGGAGTCCAGCTCCTGGTTAAAAACCTCCGTGTGATGGCTGACCATATTCAGTTACAAAGGCTGTACCCGACAGGTTTCACAGGACCTTTACTCTTAGGTCTCCATACCTGAGGCCTTCAGGGAGGCCCTCTTTAAGAGCCTCTGGTGAGAGTTCCTCATGTGGTGAGGAGGGAGACACCTTGAACAGACTTTTCCCCACTCTGACTGGATACTTAGCACTTTTCCACTCCTAGTGCTTCCCCCTTGTCCTCCTCACATCCTTGGGGTTCACAAAACTCTCAGAGCCTTTTGTTTTGGGCTCCCTATACAGTGAGACAACCCCACATCTGTGCTGATCCACCTGCCCCTGAACCAGTGCACGATTTCATAAGGGAAATAAAACGGGGGAGTCATTGTGTTCTCTGGCTTTATGCTTTTGCTTATACCATTGCAGTAAGTGATTAAAGGCTTAACTCTTTCCATTTTAGCTTGTTTCTTTAATAGGCTACTCCACACCTAACAGCTATCTTGCCCAGTTAAGCTGAGCTGCTGACACAACACGTATTTACCTTCATGACAACTTAATTTCAGTTACCTAAGTGACACTGATATAGGGCACCAGTTATAGAGCTATGCACATATTATCCTTTATTTTATGGCAGATTGCCTTCATGTGCTATTATGATTCATAACATCATCAATATTTATCTGAAATCACCCTCAGTTTGTTTTTAGTATCATGATATAATAATTGTAACCCTGGGACTTTAGTTAATAAAAGTGGCTATGCATTTTCTGCTGAGTTTTCCTGATTCTTGAATTTTGATCCCAATCTAGCAGTATCTGCTTTTCATCTGACATAATAATTCTTAGTTGTATAATTTTAAGTATAAATGTCATTTTTTGCAATTTAAAAATTTCAGTTATATAAAGTAAACATTTATTTAGTCCTCATTTTTAAATCTAACTCTGAATGGAGTTAAAGTTATATATATTTTTCTCAACATTATTAGAAACCTTTTGCTCTTTCTGTAGTAGACTCCTATTTTTATAAGCTTGTACTCCTATTTATACATATTTCATATTTTTCTACTGGTTATTTATAAATCTGTTGTCAGAAAGTCAATTATTGTTGAAATTGAGATTACTTAGAAAACCGAGAGCAGAGTTTATTTTTTCTCAGAATTCTCAAAGCATTCTATTTCTTTAAGAATATCTGGTAATTGGCTAATATCTGAATTTTCTAAATATTTTGTTTCTGCTTTCCTAATATAAACTCCAAATGCAAGTTTGTGTTAAGCACAGAAAGCATGTCCCTTTTAACTCATTATTAAATTCTATAATGAATGCGTATATAACCTGAATCAATGGGTTATTTTATCAAGTTAATCATAAAATATTTATAAATATTTAGTTGTGGAACTTAAACAACCTTAATACAATTTCTTTCACAGTATACTGACAATTAATATTTCTACCCCTACTCTGCATTTCATATATGTTTCAAGATGCAAGGAAGGAATGGATAACATGCAGAAGAATTATACTAAGATTATGTATTACACATAATTTTCTGTTAATTAAACATAAAGACTATAGGGACAGGTGGTATAGTCTAAGGTCAACAACCTTGCAGGCAGAAAAGATCAGAAATCAAATTCTCACTGCAACTTACTTTTACTGTATCCTTGGACAAATTGAATATTTTTTCTTATCCTCTTTTTTCCCACCTGTTATTACAGAAGTCATACAGTTGCTGTAAGAATGAAATAATACAATGTTTGAAAAAAACTCAGCTTTATGTGCTGTCATAAATATTAAATGAGTAGCAGCTACTGTCATTTGCATTAATATTGACATCTTTGAATGCCTCTGTAAATTTTATTTTAAAAAATCTTATTAACAAATAGAGCAGAGTTATTATCACACGTTTGGAACTCTAAAAACACAAAACCTATAACCAAAAAATAGAGAAAAGAAACCAGAGTTGGTTTGCTTGTGTCTCTAACCAACTATAAAATGAACTTGAAGTTAGGGACATTGGTTTGCTTTTATATGCCCACCACATAGTACACTGGATTGATTAAGCAGTTATTAATACCTGTTTTTAGAACACTGTGTGTTTTTTACTCCAAAGTTTATATTCATTTCAATATCATTCTCTATTACATAAGATCAAGCTGCCAGTGAATAACTTGAGTGATAAAGAGTTATGAATGATATGCTTTTATAATTCATATGCATTTTTTACAGGTGCAGTATTATTGTAATAAACTATAGCTTTGGGCTTTTAGAGAAAAGAGTATTTAAAATCCAGATGTGGGTTTCCACTAGTACTGGAGAAAAAATAATGACTGCACTTAACTTTGCAATTTAAAGCTTAGTGAATAGTGATTATTACATGCTTAAATTTCTATATTTTAAAATATTTAAAATATTTAAATATTTTTAATATTTAAAAATATTTACTAGAAGGTGGAGTATTTATGATACTTAATCACCAGCATTTCTCTGAGCCTTCTTTACTAAAAATCTATATCTACTGATTTTGTAGTAATCGAACATATTCAAAGAAGCTCAAACAGGAAAAATAATCTTCAGGTACTGAAAGTAATCAGTGGGAGGCAAATTTATTTGAAATCATACCAATGGCATGGAACACTGAGATAATATAGTTTATGTCATTATTTTATAACTAGGATAACTAACAACCAGAAATATTAGTGGATTTTACAAGTTATAGAGCAGATTAGTGGCAGAGGTTTTCAAGTCTCTAGTGCCTTTTTCTATTTATAATTATAGATAATTTATTATTTTGACATATAACTTATGCTATTTACAGGAATAAACTTTATGAGAAAAAAAACATTAACCTTCCAATACCACTGCACTTCTTGCTTACAATTCTAAAAATGGTTTTAATAAAGGTAAAATATAATTTGATATAATTTTATTTGAATTCATAAAGATAATACATTTAAAAATTAGCATGATTTAAAAAATAATTGAACCACTAGGAAGATAAAAGAAACAAAAAGGTCCTGGGAGAAAAATGCTAATTTCTAGCAGGTCCCCTGTATAAACTGACACCAGGGTTATGGCCCACCACAACGGGTACCCTCAGGAGCTGAACTGCTTAGATTAGGTCAAGGAGACCATGGGCAAAAAACATCTTCAGTGATGGGTGTAATATGTACAGAAGGATAGTGTACTTTAAGCAATATATTTATGCTTCCCTAATCTGCTCTTTTTTAATCTTAGATCACTTTACATTTCCTGTTTGATCACTTACTTTATAATATATATATATATGATTTTCCAAATTTTAATGAAATTATAATCCAATGATTCCTACAGTTTTCTAAAGTTAACTGAATATGTTTCCAAATTATATTTTTCTATAATGTTTGTCCTTTCTGTTGTTAACTCTTTTTAATTATTCATGGTGTTTCTTCTGTATATGTTTCCTTGTAACATGAGAGGGCTTTTAATATCAAGGAAATCCAATTTAACAAAAAAACTATATATAGATTTATTTCTGTTGGCCCCTACTGTCCACATGGCTATTGGTAGAAGTATAATTTCAGGTGTAGAGCTAATGTGCTTGTTATTGTGTACAGTACACAATAACACACAGTACACAAGTACACAATAACACACAGTACACAAAACTTCTCTAGTTTTCTTCTTTTGTGTTTTATTCAGGACAGATCTTCTGAGTTACATTGGATTCCTGCTACCTGCTGCCTAGCCAACTGATTTAAGAAGAGAAATTTTGGTTTGACAATATTATGCAAGCCATTTTTTTCCCTTCTACACAATATTCACTTGCACACCACTTCTAGGATTATCTCCTCCGAAACACCAGAATCATATCATGAAGGTAAGGTTCTATCCATTGATCACTTCTATACTCAGTTGTAAAGTGTTGCTACAATAAGACCAGAAATGGGGACTTTATTGGTTAGTTTAGTTATGAAACATAACTGTCCATGAGCTAGAAAGCTCTCATGCAATAAAAAGGTTGTGTTTTTCCTTCAAGCTAGCATGGCTTTGTTTTTGTTTTTGTTTTTAAAGCTATATACTAAAGGTGGTTCCTACTTTCTAATTCTCCCAAATGGTTCAACTAGTTTGCTTTATGGTTCTCCCTGAATTATGATTAGTGAAAACTTATTCAGGTATCTAGCAGAATGTTAACCAATATGAATAGTTGCCATGCTCTTTGCCTCTCTTGTTCTGCTTTCAACACTATTACAATGGAAAGTGAGACTGGATGATTCTGGTTTTACCAGCTTTTCCTCATCATGAACCATGAATATCTACCTAATAATTTTTATTAAGCTAGGAAACATTGAACTCTATTATTAGGTCAAAAATCTTTTTTTAGCTTCAAAATGACTTCCACCCATTTATTTATTATAAAATCATTTATTAAGCACCTACTATGTAATACAAGCTATACTGGGCAATAAGGATGCAAAAATAACAAGACATGTTCTCTGTCTGCCACATTCTAATGCAAGAAATGCACACACAATAAGTAAGCAGAAAAATTTAAAGTATTTTGTTTCACTAAGTGTTTTGAAGAAATGCTATAGTGAATAAGCAAATGAAGACTACATAAGGTAAAAAGGTAAAAAAAAAAAAAGTACTTTTTGCATAATGCTCCTCTGAAGGAGGGACATTTAAGCAGTGTACTAAAAGAAGAGGAGTAACTGTGAGAAGAGTAGAGGTACTATTTGGGGAAATGTTCGTGGTAGAAGGAAGAGAACATACAGATAACATTGTAGTGTAACAAATATACTAATAGTTGTTAAAAAATTTTAAAAACATTGTAGTACCTGTCAAAATTTTGTTAGATTGGATTAAATGGTCTAGAGTAGTCCAGACCAGTAAGGAGTTTATTTTCTCACCTAGGAAGGATTTTGGTTACTCAATATACATCTGTGAAAGTCAATCAGTGAATCAGGTATTTTCTTCACTGACTTATCACCACAGTCATTGTGTTTGTATTCTAGGAAGGAAAAAGGGGAAAGTACAAGGGCAAAGGCGTATGCCTTTCCATCTGAATAGTATCCTCTGTAGATGCCCAAGACAGTAGGCTCTTCTTGTGTCTTACTGGTGAGGATTACTCACATGGCCACCTATAGCAAATGATCCAGTACAACCCAGCTAAAGTTTTTAGGCTTGGCACATGGATACCGTAAGAAAAATTTATGTTCCATTATAAATGAAGAAGGGGAGAATGGATAGGAAATTAGCAATGTGAAAAAGGCTAGATGTATCAATAATTTTGGATAGATACTTAGGAACCAATCCTGAAGCACCCTGTAGGCCATGCTATGGAGGTTGCAATTTATTTTATTGACAGTGGAACGTTATTTTAGGCAGGGGAGGGACACAATATAAGTTAAGTTTACTTTTGTCATGATAATCACTCACTTCATAGATTGTTTCAAAGATACGAGGATTTCCTCTGATTTAAGGCTGTTGGGCTTTGTTACATATATGTTTTGCTTTGTTTCTGGTTATTGTTTCAATTCCTTTGTGCATTTTGAAATAACATTCTTGTTAAAGAACTTAGAAGTGATCATGATATATTCTATAACTCTACACAGATAAACCATCATTTAATATTCAGAATTCAGTATTAGGGAAATTGAATGAGTTATTATAATTTCAATTATATTTCTTCTTCTCCATAATAGTAATGCTAAGTTTACTATGTTAATTTTACTGTTTTATTTTTGATTTTTCCAGAGAATGAAAATCACAAAATTACAACATATCAGCAAGTCCAAATATATCATATACAGGTGTATTATTATATACTATGCTATATATATTTATATATTTATTCATACAGAGAGACACTAATTTTTAGGACTGGAAAAGACTGCCATTAGGGATGAGGATCAAGTGAAGTGACTAAAATCACCTTAAAATTAACTTTCAGGAGAATGGTTTGCCCTCTGAAAACTGTACACACTTCACCTTTCCTCATTTCCAATAAATAACACAGTTCAGTTATCTGCCCAATTAGGACCAAAACCCAGATGTCATACCTGATTCCTTCCTTTCCTTTATCACCTATTCCATTAGGAAGGTTAGACTAATGCCCATAATTTGTAGTATTTTCCATCAAGGCTATTTTCTTACCTCAGGGCATTTGTACTTGCAGTTTCCTCTTTGAATATTTTTACCCCATCCCTTGCCTCCTTCATATTTCCTTCACTGTCACCTCATCAATGAGGCCTTTACTGACCACCATGTTTAAAATTGGAATGGCTTCCTTCCTACAAATTTCTTTCCTTCTCTAATTTATGCTCCTTTGCAGCATTTCCATCACATAACATGCTATGTATATTACTCATGTATTTTGTTAATGTCTTCTTTAAAGAAGACATTAACCTTCTTATTTTACCTTCTAATTTAACCTTCATATTTTAACCTTTAAAATATATAAGCACTGTGAGAGGACAGTGATTTTTGTATGTTTTGTCTGCTGCCACATTCTTTCTTCCAAATTAAGGTTTAGAAAAATCCAATTATGGACCAGTTAATTTTTGTATATAATAATTCAATTTTAAGATAAATCTAAGTAATTATTTCTTCTTCTTAGTGACTTTGGGTCAGGCATTTTCCAATTTACTATTCTAACTTTTGTTTTCCATGAGATTCATTTTAAATTTCTTAACACCACAGTATCTTTGATCTTTATGTTATAATTCTTACCATTCAGTCATATTTTAGCAACAAAATTAGAATTGTTCATGCAAATATGTTTGAAAGTCACCATCACATAATCACAACCTGCCGAATGCAGAAAGTCAGAAAGCTGATACAGCTACTCAAGAGAACAAGAAACAGGCCCTTTAATTTAAAGAGATTGTGAAACTAACATCTAACATATTTTTGAGCCAAGGAAAGAGTAAATTAAAACTTCACAAAGAATGTCATAGGAGACCTAAGTCTTCCATAGAAATAAATTAGTAAAGGCAACATTTGAAATCATGATTTTGAAAAATCAACTCAAAAATTGTAAAAACATATATTCAAGCCAGTTTTAAATTGTTACAATCTTAAAGCTTGATTAAGCCTAATGTAGGGTTATCTTTGAATCAAAGCAACCTGAACTATTTTAGTTCTAATAATGTCACAAGCAAAATAAAGATAAAGGAAATTTATGAATTGGTTTATATAGCTGTGTGAGGTTAGAGGAAGAGGAAATTTGAGTTAAATGTTGTCCTTTGCTTATTCCCCTATTACCACTAACATCTCCAGTATAACCCTCATATAGATAGTAAGCTAAGGATCAAGTGTAAAATATAATGCTAGGCATTGTGATGAATTGAAGACATATATCATTTAGAGTCTCCATATAATGTGAGTCTTTATTATTTTATTTTAATGAGTCCAGAAACATTTTGACATTGTTCTTTCTTGCTTTGCCATAAAGTATAAAGTTCCTTACCTTCAATACCCTTACTTAGATATTGACAAGGACCTCACCTTACCATTTGAGCAACTGCACTAAAACATGAATTTGAGGGAACTTGGTTATAATACTCTTTCCACATTAGAAGCGGGGAGATTTTGTCTCTGTGGAATATGTCAGCCAATGAATAATTACTAAATTAATTCTCATCATCTGCTCTAAATAGATGGTAATTTCCATCATGTCAGATTTTCAGAAGGCAGTTATTATCAAGCTAAAATAATTATGTAAAATAGAGTAAAAACTGTACAAGTAATTAGAGAATAAACCTAAGTCTTGTATGTGCTTAGCTTAACTCAACATTATTCTGAATAAAACTGAAAAGGACAGCATCAATGTGTTTTTTTAATGGGAACACATTATTATTATCTGATGACATAGCTTTAGGAAAACCATTTGGCAAGTATCTAAGAAAATCAGAAGTGCAAATATAACTTTATCACAGGGTTTTCTAAGAAAATCAGAGGTGCAAATATAACTTTATCACAGGGTTTTTTAAATGTCAGAGACAAATCTTTGGCCATTACATTTTATTTAATACTGTAAATATTATGACATTATTGGCCTGTAGACTTATAAAATATAAGAAACTGTTGGCTAAATAGGAGATGACTTCTGATTGGAGATGCTGTTAGGATAAGGTCTGAAAGAGAGGCCAAATAAAGTTCTCAGTATGCACTCTGATATTTACTTTGTCTACTCATACACATGAGACACATTAAAGACTCTTGATACTCAACATCTTTCTCCTTTATTTTGGAAGAAAAGGAAAAGAACAACTTTTGCTGTTCCTCTGGTAAACTAACTCTTACCAGTACTTGAAATTTAGTATTCTACTTCATATTTTGATGATTATAATAAGTTACATTATATGTGCTCACCATTCTTGTAGGTTAAAATGGTAATGTTAGCAACTTCATGTGGTTCAGTGTAATGCATCTGGTGTTTTTCCTTTCAGTTCTGCATTTCTGTGTGAATATTGTTAGTTCTCATATGCAACCTAAGTATTTAATGCTATCTTTAATTAACAAAACTTTAGGGGATAAAAATTGATCTACTACCATTTAAAATGATAAATTAACTTTTATGTTCAAAGATACTATCTCCTCTGGCCAGTTAATAAATTATGGGGATATTCAGTATTAAACAAATTCATAGAGACTTAAATTAATAAAGTGAACACTAAGTCTTGACTTCAGATTATTATTTCATAGTTTTAAAAATGATTAATAATCACATTTTTCCTTTGGTAAATTGTTATTATTTAATGTTAATTTATCAGAAAATAAATTTAGTCTATAAGTGAAATTCAAGTACACTTGATAGATTTCTTTAATTGCTGTTCAGTATTAGGAATTAAAAACATTTAGCAAATATGATTAAGATGTCTGGAATATGACCATAATTTACATATTTTCACATAAATTTTATATTTTAATATTTTTCAAATGCAAAAACTTAATCTGAAGGAGGAGGGAGATCAATATTTTTTCTAAAAAGAATTCTTTAAATATCTGAAATAGAAAGGCACATACACACACACGTACACAAACATAAGCTGATGTAATGTTATTAAAGATTGCAGTAATGCAAATGTACATTTGCATCATTTATGTTTAAAAGTCATTAAAGAAAAAAAGGGTAGAAAATTATTTTTAAAACAAACAATTATTTTCAAGTGAATAAATGAACAAAAAATAAATTTTATCTTTTTATTTAAAAAGTAGCCTAAGGAATTAATATTCAAAGTAGAGTCATCACTACTGTTAATTAAATTGGCTTAATTGGTAGCATAGCAATTAAATGACACATTCAAAGTTCTCATAAATTAGAAATACATTACCATGAATAATATAGCCATTATCCAAATCTTCCCACTTATTTTATTCCCCGCAAATTTACTTTTTTAAAATGAAGTTAAAACTCTTGGCTTTGACTGTATAATGAAGAAAAGAATTCGTTACTAAAGAAATACTGTGAAAATAAATGATGCCTGGTCATGAATTTTTATGGACCCATACACAAAGTGATAAATAAAACTAATGAAGTAGGACTTGAACATTTTGCAATATAATGAGCTTCATTTTGGTCTCTAATATTTATCCTTATATGGTAATCTAGTAGGAGTGAAGTCTTTAGGAATTTAAATAACTTACATTAAAATAATTAGAATTAATATCGGTATCTGTATATTGTCTCTAATAACTTGAATTTCACCTTATTTCTCTGTTTACCATTTCCTACACTAATTCATTAATTTCTGCCAATCAAAAGAAATTTGTATAAATGTATTTATTGTGTTTTAGCATTATATTTTACTTTAAAAAGGTGTGTTTCTAAGTAAAATTGCATATTTTATATCTAACTAAAATTTGTTCATTTAAGTAAAAACTTTTCATATTTGTGTAGGAAAAATGTTTACATTTGTGGGCATCAATTCTGTCCCTATAAGGAGACACTATATATATATATTTTTTTCTTGTTAAAAATTGAAATGTCTTTCTTTTCACCTTCCTGTTTATCAGGAAAGGTATGGCCAATTAAAAAAATTTTTTAACATCTTTATAGGAGTATAATTGCTTTACAATGGTGTGTTAGTTTCTACTTTATAACAAAGTGAATCAGCTATACATATACATATATCACCATATCTCCTCCCTTTTGTGTCTCCCTCACATCCTCCCTATCCCACCCTTCTAGGTGGTCACAAAGCACCGAACTGATCTCCCTATGCTATGTGGCTGCTTCCCACTAGCTATCTATTTTACATTTTGTAGTGTATATATGTCCGTGCCATTCTCTTACTTCATCCCAGCCTACCCTTCCCCATCCGGGTGTCCTCAAGTCCATTCTCTACATCCGAATCTTTATTCCTATCCTGTCCCTAGGTTCTTCAGAACCATTTTTATTTTTATTTTTTTCTAGATTCTATATATATATATATATATGTTAGCATACAGTATTTGTTTTTCTCTTTCTGACTTACTTCACTCTGTATGATAGACTCTAAGTCCATCCACCTCACTACAAATAACTCAATTTTGTTTCTTTTTATGCCTGAGTAATATTCCATTGTATATATGAGCCACATCTTCTTTATCCATTCATCTGTCGATGGACACTTAGGTTGCTTCCATGTCCTGGCTATTGTAAATAGAGCTGCAATAAACATTGTGGTACATGACTTGCTTTGAATTATGGTTTTCTCAGGGTATATGCCCAGTAGTGGGATTGCTGGGTTGTATAGTAGGTCTATTGTTAGGTTTTTAAGAAACTTCAATACTGTTCTCCATAGTGGCTGTATCAATTTGCATTCCCACCAACAGTGCAAGAAGGTTCCCTTTTCTCTAAACCCTCTCCAGCATTTACTGTTTGTAGATTTTCTGATGATGGCCATTCTGACTGATGTGAGGTGATACCTCATTACACTTCTGATTTGTATTTCTCTAATGATTAGTGATGTTGAGCATCCTTTCATGTGTTTGTTGGCAGTCTGTATATCTTCTTTGGAGAAATGTCTATTTAGCTCTTCTAATTTTGGGATTAGGTTGTTTGTTTTTTCATATTGAGCTGCATGAGCTGCTTGTAAATTTTGGAGATTAACCCTTTGTCACTTGCTTCATTTGCAAATATTTTCTCCCATTCTGAGAGCTGTCTTTTCATCTTGTTTATGTTTTCCTTTGCTGTGCAAAAGCTTTTAAGTTTCATTAGGTCCCATTTGTTTATTTTTGTTTTTATTTCCATTTCTCTAGGAAGTGGGTCAGAAAGGATCTTGCTGTGATTTATGTCATAGAGTGTTTTGCCTATGTTTTCCTCTAAGAGTTTGGTAGTTTCTGGCCTTACATTTAGGTCTTTAATCCATTTTGAGCTTATTTTTGTGTATGGTGTTAGGGAGTGTTCTAATTTCATTCTGTTACATGTAGCTGACCAGTTTTCCCAGCACCATTAATTGAAGAAGCTGTCTTTTCTCCATTGTATATTCTTGCCCCCTTTATCAAAAATAAGGTGACCATATGGGCGTGGGTTTATCTCTGGGCTTTCTATCCTGTTCCATTGATCTATATTTCTGTTTTTGCGCCAGTAGCATACTGTCTTGATTTCTGTAGCTTTGTAGTATAGTCTGAAGTCCAGGAGCCTGATTCCTCCAGCTCTGTTTTTCGTTCTCAAGATTGCTTTGGCTATTCGGGATTTTTTGTGTTTCCAGAAAAATTGTGAAATTTTTTGTTCTAGTTCTGTGAAAAATGCCATTGGTAGTTTGACAGGGATTGCATTGGCTCTGTAGATTGCTTTGCGTAGTATAGTCATTTTCACAGTGTTCATTCTTCCAACCCAAGAACATGGTATATCTCTCCATCTGTTTGTATCCTCTTTAATTTCTTTCATCAGGGTCTTAAAGTTTTCTGCATACAGGTCTTTTGTCTCCTTAAGTAGGTTTATACCTAGGTATTTTATTCTTTTATTTTATTCCTTAATTTCTGTTTCAGATTTTTCATCATTAGTGTATAGGAATGCCAGAGATTTCTGTGCATTAATTTTGTATCCTGCTCCTTTACCAAACTCATTGATCACCTCTAGTAGTTTTCTGGTAGCATCTTTAGGATTCTCTATGTATAGTATCATGCCATCTGCAAACAGTGACTGCTTTACTTCTTCTTTTCCGATTTGGATTCCTTTTATTTCTTTTTCTTCTCTGATAGCTGTGGCCAAAACTTCCAAACCTATGTTGAATAATAGTGGTGAGAGTGTACAGCCTTGTCTTGTTCCTGATCTTAGAGGAAATGGTTTCAATTTTTCACGAATGAGAATAATGTTGGTTGTGGCTTTGTCATATATAGCCTTTATTATTGTGAGGTAAGTTCCCTCTGTGCCTACCTTCTGGAGGGTGCTTATCATAAATGGGCATTGAATTTTCTTGCAAGCTTTTTCAGCATCTATTGAGATGATCATATGGTTTTTCTCCTTCAATTTGTTAATATGGTGTATCACATTCATTGATTTGTGTATATTGAAGAATCCTTGCATTCCTGGGATAAACTCCATTTGATCATGGTATAAATCATTTTAATGTGCTGTTGATTCTGTTTGCTAGTAATTTGTTGAGGATTTTTGCATCTATGTTCGTCAGTGATATTGGCCTGTAGTTTTCTTTCTTTGTGACATCTTTTTCTGTTTTTGGTTTCAGTGTGATGGTGGCCTTGTAGAATGAGAGTGGGAGGGTTCCCCTGTCTTCGATATTTTGGACGAATTTGAGAAGGATAGGTGTTAGCTCTTCTCTAAATGTTTGATAGAATTTGCCTGTGAAGCCATCTGCTCCTGGACTTTTGTTTGTTGGAAGATTTTTAATCACAGTCTCAATTTCAGTGCTTGTGATTTGTCTGTTTATATTTCCTATTTCTTCCTGGTTCCATCTCGGAAAGCTGTGCTTTTCTATGAATTTGTCCATTTCGTCCATATTGTCCATTTTATTGACATATAGTTGCTTGTAGTAATCTGTCACGATCCTTTGTATTTCTGCAGTGTCCATTGTTACTTCTTTTTCATTTTTAATTCTATTGATTTGAGTCTTCTCCCTTTTTTCTTGAGGAGACTGGTTCATGGTTTATCAATTTTTTTTTATCTTCTCAGAGAAACAGCTTTTAGTTTTATTGATCTTTGCTCTTGTTTCCTTCATTTCTTTTTCATTTATTTCTGCTGTGATCTTCATGATTTCTTTCCTTCTGCTAACTTTGGGGTGTTTTTGTTATTCTCTCTCTATTTGCTTTAGGTGTAATTAGGTTGTTTATTTGTGATGTTTCTTGGTCTTGAGGTAGGATTGCTATAAATTTCCCTCTTAGAACTGCCTTTGCTGTATGCCAGATGTTTTAAGTCTTCATGTTTTCATTGTCATTTGTTTCTAGGTATTTTTTGATTTCCTCTTTGATTTCACCAGTGATGTCTTGGTTGTTTAGTAGCATATTATTTAGCCTCCATGTATTTCTATTATTTACAGATTTTTTCCTGTAATTGATATCTAGTCTAATAGCATTGTGTTCAGAAAAGATATTTGATATGATTTCAATTTTCTTAAATTTACCAAGGCTTGATTATTGACCCAGTATATCATCTATACTGGAGAATGTTCCATGAGCCCTTGAGAAGAACATGTATTCTATTGTTTTTGGATGGAATGTCCCATAAATATCAAGTCCATATTGTTTAATATATCATTTAAAGCTTTTGTTTCCTTATTTATTTCTATTTTGGATGATCTTTCCATGGTAACAGTGGGGTGTTAGAGTCTCCTACTATGATTGTATTACTGTCAATTTCCCCTTTTATGGCTGTTAACATTTGCCTTATGTATTGAGGTGCTCCTGTATTGGGTGCATAAATATTTACAATTGTAATATCTTCTTGGATTGATCCCTTGGTCATTATGTAGTGTTCTTCTTTGTCTCTTGTAATAGTCTTTATTTTAAAGTCTTATTTTGTCTGATATGAGAATTGCTACTCCAGCTTTCTTTTGATTTCCATTTGCATGGAGTATCTTTTTTCATCTCCTCATTTTCAGTCTGTATGTGTCCCTTGGTCTGAAGTGGGTCTCCTGTAGACAGCATATATACAGGTCTTGTTTTTGTATCCATTCAGCCAGTCTATATTTTTAGTTGGAGCACTTAATCCATTTACATTTAAGGTCGTAATTGATACATATGTTCCTATTACCGTTTTCTTAATTGTTTTGTGTTTGTTATTGTAGGTCTTTTCCTTCTATTATGTTTCCTGCTGAGAGAAGTTCCTTTAGCATTTGTTGTAAAGCTGGTTTGGTGGTGCTGAATTCTCTTAGCTTTTGCTTTTCTATAAAGGTTTTAATTTCTCTATCAAATCTGAATGAGATCCTTGTTGGGTAGAGTAATCTTGGTTGTAGGTTTTTCCCTTTCATCACTTTAAATATGTCCTGCCACTCCCTTCTGGCTTGCAGAGTTTCTGCTGAAAGATCAGCTGTTAACCTTATGGGGATTGCCTTGTATGTTATTTGTTGTATTTCCCTTGCTTCTTTTAATATTTTTTCTTTGTATTTAATTTTTGATAGTTTGATTAATATGTGTCTTGGTGTGTTTCTCCTTGGATTTACCCTCTGTAAGACTGTTTGTGTTTCCTGGACTTGAATGACTATTTCCTTTCCCACATTACGGAATTTTTCAACTATAATCTCTTCAAATATTTTCTCAGTGTCTTTCTTTTTCTCTTCTTCTGGGACCCATATAATTCTAAAGTTGGTTTGTTTAATGTTGTCCCAGAGGTCTCTAAGACTGTCCTCAATTCTTTTCATTCTTTTTTCTTTATTCTGCTCTGCGGTAGTTATTTCCACTATTTTATCTTCCAGGTCACTTATCCTTTATTCTGCCTCAGTTTTTCTGCTATTGATTCCTTCTAGAGAATTTTAAATTTCATTTATTTTGTTGTTCATCACTGTTTGTTTGCTCTTTAGTTCTTCTAGGTCCTTGTAAAAAGTTTCCTGTATTTTCTCCATTCTGTTTCCAATTTTTGCATCATCTTTACTATCATTATTCTGAAATCTTTTTCAGGTAGACCGCCTGTTTCCTCCTCATTTGTTTGGTCTGCTGGGCTTTTACCTTGCTCCTTCATCTTCTGTGTGTTTCTCTGTTTTCTCATTTTGCTTAAGTTACTGCGTTTGCTGTCTCCTTTTTGCACGCTGCAGGTTTGCAGTTCCCGTTGTTTTTGGTGTCTGCCCCCAGTGGGTAAGGTTGTTTCAGTGGGTTGTGTAGGCTTCCTGGTGGAGGGGACCATTGCCTTTGTTCTAATGGATGAGCCTGGATCTTGTCTTTCTGGTGGGCAGGACCGCATCCGGTGGTGTGATTTGATGTGTCTGTGACCTTATTTTGATTTTAGGCAGCCTCTCTGCTAATGGATGGGGTTGTGTTCCTCTCTTGCTCATTGTTTGACATAGGGTGTGCAGCACTGTAGCTTGCTGTTCCTTGAGTGGAGCTGGGTCTTAGCATTGAGATGGAGATGTCTGGGAGAGCTTTTGCTGTTTGATATTACGTGGAGCCAGGAGGTCTCTGGTGGACCAGTATCCTGAACTCGGCTCTCACACATCAGAGGCACAGCCCTGACACCCACCCAGAGCATGAAGACCCTTTTGGTAAGTCTGAGGTCTTCTGCCAGCATTCAGTAGGTGTTCCGTAGGAGTTTTTCCACATGTAGATTTATTTCTGATGTATTTGTCGCGAGGTAGGTGATCTCCATGTGTTACTCCTCGACCATCTTGAAGGTCTTTGTAGTAGGAGACACTTTAAATCATTTTTCTGATTTTAATGTGTTTGTTTGTCTGATAAAAAAAAATGAAGGACAAATGGGACAGAACTGAACATTGGGCTTTTCCTTCATTGTCTCATTTGGGCAGCATAGATTTAATTTTTATGTTCACATATGAATCTCCCTTATCTCTCAGAGCCAAGATTGGGTGGTGTTGCTTTTAAGAGGCTGGGAGCGCAAAAAAAACCAGAGCCAGAAGATAAGTTCCAACACTCTGCTCACACAAATGAGGTTCATTAGATTTGAGTATCTAAACACTGGTCAATATCGTATCTAAGGTCACGGTACACATGACCCCAGTTACTAAGCATTGAATAAGGAAAGCTAAATGGAGCTTACATATAGAAATTAACTTGAGACCACAGTGTGACTAGAGAATGCCCTGGCAGTTGCTAACAGGAGGATCAGTACCATGTGATACCCCGTATCCCAAAAGTGTGTACCTAACATTTGGCATGTTATGTTGTTTTTTGCCTAGAATACATTCTTCTATGTAATTTTTTTTATGTATAGTCAACTTTTTCAGTCTTTGCTCTAATGGTTTTAAGGTATGAATATATTGTATTTACCACTTAGAAGAATTGTTTTCTTCCTAATTTTTTTGTTTAAATACTAAAGCGATCATTTGTTCAACATCAAGTATGTGAAAAACACAAAAGGTGACAATGTTGGCCATTTATTATATTTAAATTGACCAGTCTTACTAATTATTTAAGAATACTAACCAAAACAAAGTAAAATATATTTGGCTATAACTTTACATCATCCATAGAAGACAAATTTTTTTAATACTATCAAAGATGTTCTAGGAGTATAAATTGTTCTTGAATATCAGTGAAAGTATTAATTAAATATTCAAAATATTCATTCAGAAATTAATATAAATATGAATTATTGAGTAATCAGAAAATATAGTCCTGATTTATGTCACCGGTTATCTTGTGTGGTTATTTTTCACCAAAAATTAACCATTACCAAATGCCCAGCAATGATGGAAGGATTGCATTAATTATTAAGTATTCATATTCTGTGTATGATGATAGCTATTTAAATGGTAAATATTGTGGTGACATAATTTTTTTACTTATGTTACTTAAATAGAGTATATGATCTTTATGCTTTCAAATATATCTTTACATATATTAACACAGTATTTTAGTAATGAAAAAATAGAAATCTTAGATATATATTTTTTTAATTTCTGAATGTTTTCTATTAGTTTCTGACAACAAGAATCCATTCTAATTTAAGCAGAAAATTATTTAATTCAGAGAACTAGGAGGTTTACAATTATTGCAAGAGCTTCATGAGTAGACTCTATTTCTCTCAGAACAGCAAAGCAAACAGTCTTTCAAGGGAACAGTGATGAATTCCAGGATTTCAAAGCTGAGAAATCAGGAAGCCATGCCAAGAGTACTGGCTCCAAGACCACACTAGTTTTTTACAGTCCCTGCAACCAGATTGATCGACCCAACTGTGATATCCACAAAGCTGGCTAAAAAACTTATCACTCAGTTATGGCTTTGCTTCTGCACTTCTTAAAAAACAGCTACAGAGGCATGACCCAAACTATCCATATCTATCTGCAAAATCTGGTCCACATGCACTGCTTGGCAGAAGCTATGTTTTATGCAAGATCTGAATATTTTGAAAGTATGGAAAGCCCAGTCCTTAGCATTCCAGTTTCTTATGCACAGTAAGGCACATAAGAGTGAGCCACTCACAGATATTTTTAAATTGCTTCTTTCAGCTTTTATGGTTTTACACAATGTCTGCAATAACTTTTAAGTCTAAATATTCAAGCATTGCCATCGTCATTAGCATTCACACAGCACCTGTATTATACACAGTAATGGAAATATTAATACAAATTCCTGTCTCTAATTCAGTAACCTCCTCTCAACATTTTTTCTGTCACTCTATAATTTATCCATAATTTTCTTTAAAGAATATGCTGAAAACTTTAATCTTGCTTATGAATTTTTGAGTATTAAAAAAATCTGGAGCTGAAGAATCAAGGACCTTTGTCAACTATCATTCTATGGTCAACTCTATTCTAGATTTTTTTCTTTTTTTTTTTTTTTGCGGTTCGCGGGCCTCTCACTGTTGTGGTCTCTCCCGTTGCAGAGCACAGGATCCGGATGCACAGGCTCAGCAGCCATGGCTCACGGGCCCAGCTGCTCCACGGCATGTGGGATCTTCCCGGACCGGGGCACGAACCCATGTCCCCTGCATCGGCAGGCGGACTCTCAACCACTGTGCTACCAGGGAAACCATATTCTAGATTTTGTATCAGAGGAGCTGAAGTCAGATCTTGGCTTTTGCTAAGTAAACATTCACTATTCTATTTTATATGCCGTTTTTTTAAAACAGTAGGGAAGCTGGCATTTTGCTTCAGGTGACTGGCCTTCATTTAGAATGTTTATGCCTTAGATAAAAATGGAACAGAAAATCTATTTTGTATGTGTGTGTGTGTAGCAAATTACATATAATTACAAGCATGAAATAACACATAGCATATGTCAGTAATATATTCAATACTGAGGCCAAATTCCATAAAAATCAATTCCCTGGAGATTTCTGGGTCAACTCTCTAGAACTGTATTGTGTCTGCCACATGATACAGCGTTGCATACTTTCAGTTGTGTGTCATCTCCTAAGGTATGTAATCTTTTTTTTAAATAAAACTTTTTAAAGGTAAACAAAATCAGAGAGAAGCACCATTAATACTTCTAATGACAGCATATGAATCTGTTCACATTCTTGTACAGAATAAGAAACTTCAATGAGTACATGCTATTATGGATAACATAAAATCTCAAATAAAAGTTTTACCAAAAAATCAGTCTTTAAAATTCCCTTTAGGTCCATTGAGTGCAGAACATACACATCGTACATAGCAATCAAGGAACTAGAACTGGGAACAGCTGCTGGGACGGCAGGGGGAGCCAATAGGTGTCATGTAGTGATGGCCTCCAATCTTTTTAGAAAGTCTGTTTTTTTAATTAAAATAATCCTGTATCAGAAGATTCAACCTTGATCCTATCCAGCACTTAGCAGTTATATACTTGTAGTGCTTAACAATAATTCTAATATTATTAACTTAGGACTACATTTTTATAAAACTAAAAAGCTATATAAGTTATGCTACACATTTAAAATGCCTTATCCCTCAAACCAAAAACTTATGAGATATATGTTGTTAATATCCTAACTTTCTTTACTAAGAAAGTCGAAGTTTAGTAAATAGTAGGACGACTTGATTTTCATCATACTCTTTCTTGGTCCTGTGTTGGTTTTCTATTGCTGTGTAACAAATTGCCCAAACTGGGTGGCTTAGAACAACACATTTTATTATATCACAGTTTCTGTGGGTCAGGAGTGACAAGGTTTATCTAGGTATTTTGCTAAGAATCTCACATGGCTGCAATCACGGTATCTGCTAGAATTCATTCTTTTGTGAAAATTAAGAAGTCCACTTCCAGGTTCAATTAAAGTGTTGGTAGAATTCATTTCCTTGCATCTATAGAACTTAGGGCTCCAATTTCTTGTTGGCTATTGGCAGAAAACTTCCCTTAGATCTTGGCCAGGTGGGTTTTGCAACATGGCTGTTTACTTCATCCAGGGCGGTTAGGTAAAGAATCTCCAGAGCCAATCAGCTAGAAATATGGGTTCTTATATAATGTAACATAATCACAGGAGTGCTATTTCACCAACTTTGCCATATTTTATTCATTAGAAGTTAGAGGACCTAACCACATGCGAGTGCTTGATGGGGTCTTGTTATAAAAGGGTGTAAACACCAGCAGGCAGGAATTATGGAGGAACACTCTGGAGTCTCTGCCACAGTCTACACTAAAGCTCCCAGTGATTCTTGTTCCTCTCAAATGAGAAATACATTCACCATAGCATGTCCCAAGTCCCAATAATAAATTGATTACAGTGTCTGTTCAATTAAGTCTATATTTGGATGAGGTTACTTAGGTGTAGTTCCTGTAAAATTACATCGATCTGTAAAACTGAAGAGACTGGTTACCTCCCCTCCCCCATACATGCAACATACAGTGGTGGGACAGGCATAAGATAATAGCTATAAACATTCATCCATAAATGGGAGTCACAAAGGAGTCCGTGGTCTATAGCAGTTTTGAAATATAGCTGGGCAAATGTTGGCTCTTTCCTTGATTAGGTTTCAATACCTAGGAAGAATTGTCCGTGCCTCTCAGCTGTCTCTGCGTCCTTGATTTTCTTCTCCAAGTCACTCTTCCTTTTTCATGAGAGGTAGCACCTATTTTATCAGCCTGCTTCCTGTCAGTAGACTTTTGAGACTTTGACAACCTTCTTTCTTTAGAACTTTCCTCTGCTTTTAGTCCAAGTCAGCGGTGTTGTTGAAGAAACAAATTTCTCAGAAAACTTTGTAGGGCTTTAGTGGATTTTACAGGGGTTCACTCTATCAACTGCACATATAGATCTTTTCAAAATAAGCCCTTCACTACCAGGGGATCCTGCTGAGATGGCTGAGGTACAACCCCATTAAGCTTCCTAGAGCTTCTATGGTTTATTTAGCAAGTATGTGAGGCATAAGATTAAGAGTCTTTAATATTTTCAGAGAACACTTTGCATGGCTGAATACTCTGATCTTTTGATCTTTTTGAAGTTTTAGGAAAATGTTGTAGAGTCAATCCTTGTTTTTTTCTCTAGTTCACACTTTTTAAACATTGATTGAAAGCCAGTTCTCAGTTTTAGCATCCTTGCTACCTGGGAATGTTGAGAATTTTCAAAATTATGAGGTCCTGTTTCCTTTTTATTTAACAGTTCTTTCCTCAATTCATCTCTTTCCTTTAGCATTTTACAGTAATCAGTAAGAAGAAGCCAGTAGGCATTCAGTACTTTTCTTGGAAATCTCTTTAACCATACAGTAAGTCCCCTACATGCAAATGATTTTCATTCCAAGAGTGCATTCGTAAGTCCAGTTTGTTTGTAAGTCCAACAAAGTTAGCCCAGGTACCCAACTAATGCAATCCCGCAATCGGCTATATAGTACTGTGTTGTCATAGGTTTATAATACTTTTCACACAAATAATACATAAAAAACAGCAAAAAAATTAATCTTACAGTACAGTACCCTGAAAAGTACAGTAGTACAGTACAACAGCTGGCATACAGGGGATGACATCATGTGAACAGGCAAGAAGAGTTACTCACTGGAGGAGGAAGAGGAAATGGGAGATGTTAGAGCTGAAGGATGGTCATCGATAGGAGATGGAGGGCAAGCTGCAATTTCACTCACGCCTGATGTTTATGGCACAGGTTCTGGTTCCTTGCTGGATTCAGTTCTATCTACCCCCTTTAAAAAATGATCCAGTGATGTCTGTGTAGTAGCTCTTTTTTTCTTGTCATAGATGACATGGGAACACTGGATTGCATTATGAACAGCTGCTGCAACTTTGTGTACTGTTCTACGTTCTGGTCCTGTGCCTCAAAAACTAACAGTGCCTCCTCAAATAAAGAAAATCCCCTTGCCATTTCCTGCATCATGAATCTCTTCAGTTCTTCAGTTACTTCTTCTTCCTCTTGTCTCCCTTCATCCTTTCTCTGGGCCTCCACTTCCATCAGGTCTTCATTAGTAAGCTCCTCATGTTGCACAGCAAGGAATTCAGTGAAGTCGTCCTCTTGCAGATCTAGCTCCAGCTTCTCGCTGAGGGTCACTAAGACCTCTTTGGACTCCTCATCTGCCTTCTCAGATCCACAAATTTCATAAACAAACTATGGGCACAGGTTCTTTCAAACCCCATAAATGGTGATGGCTGTAACCTCACACCAAGCAAAGTCAATGTTTTTTATGGCCTTGTAGATGTTATAATCCTTCCTAAATTGTCACAAGGTTGTTCCTGATTCATCACTTGCCTTTTCTGCCTGATGAAAAGTGTGACATAAATAATATTCCTTGAAAGTCGCTATAACTTCCTGGTCCATAGGTTGGATGAGTGACGTAGTATTTGGTGGCAGATGCACTACTTTGACGTTGGGATGAAACTCGCCCATGAATGGGAGGTGGCCCAGAGCACTGTCGTACAGCAAAAGAATGTTGAATGCGATACCCTTCTCCAAGAAATATTTCTCTACCTCTGGGATAAAGTACTTGAAAAACCAGTCCTGGAAAATAGCCTGTGTAACCCAGGCTTTGGGGTTACCCTTCCACACAAAAGGAAGAGAGCCCTTAGCTATGTTTTTAAGGGCTGTTGGTTTCTCTGAATGATAAACTAAGAGAGGCTTCAGCTTCATATAGCCAGAAGCATTGCCACCGAACAATAAAGTTAGCCTGTCTTTTGCTGCTTTATAGCCTGGCATCAGCTTTTTCTCCTCACTGATGTAACTTCAGTCTGGCATCCTGTCTCATCCACATTAAAAACCTGCTCGGGAAAATATGTGCCTTCATCAGTAATTTCTCAAAGTGTTTTAGGAAATTCCCGGGCAGTTACCATATCTGCACTCTCTGCCTCGCCAGTTACTTTTATGTTGTGAATGTTGGCTCTAGCCTTGAACCCATGAAACCAGCCATGGCTGGCATTAAAAGATGCACCCTCTGATTCTTCGCTGTGTTTCTTCTTCAAGTCTTCATACAGGCTTTTAGCTTTCTCTTGAATCAGCATTAAGCTGAGTGGGACTCAACACTGATGCTGGTCTTGTATCCACACACTGAGAAGTTTCTCCATCTCCTCCATCACTTTTCCATGCTTCTTTGATATTATTGTCGGCACAGCAGACTTCACGTGTTCCATGATCTTGTCTGTGTTCTTTAGAATCATGCCAATGGTTGAATGATTCATGTTATAAGAATGAGAGATGTCTACCATCTTTTCGCCTTGCTCCACTCTCTCAATTATTTTCACTTTTGTTTCCATCATTATTGCTTGGCGCTTCTTCAATGTACCAGCTACATCACTGCTGCTTTTACACTTGCTTCTGTTCATCCTGGGCTTGAAATAAAGACACTATACTACTGTACTCCATACAGTACTGTATAGTAAAAGTACACAAAAGTACAACCACTTGTAGAGGATGTGTGTATGTGACAATGGACACCAGACACATGAACTAATTTATATGACTGGATGTGTGAATGCATTTTTGCATCTTTGAAAGTTCACAGCTTGAAGGTTTGTATGTTGGAGACTTACTGTATATTCAAGTTCATCACTTAAAATTCTGCTTTCCATATATCTCATTAGATAATTTTGCTAAAGTTTCTGTCACTACATAACAAGGATTCTTCTTCCTCTAGTTTCCAATAACATCACATGCTTTTAAGCTCTCACTGTTAGCATCCTATTGAATGGTAATAGCCTATTCAAAACAGTATAGGATTTCTCTGTCATGCTCCTCAGAAGTTCTCCAGCCTCTACCCACTGCCTTCTTCCAAAGCTACTTCTACATGCTTAGGTATTTATTACAGCAGCATTCTACTTCAGGGTACCAAAATCTGTATTAGTTAACTATTTGCTTCTTAACAAATTATCAGAATCTTAATGTTAAAAACAATGCACACTTATTATTTCACAGTTTCTGTGTGTCAGAAATTGAGCTCTACTTATTGAGGTCTTCTGGGGAAGGCTTCACAAGGCTACAACAAAGGTTTCAGCTGGGATGTATTCTCATCTGGAGGCTCAAATCGGGAAGAATCCACTTCTAAGCACATTCAGGTTGTTGGCAGAACTCATTTCCTTACGTCTTTAGGACTGAGGTGCCAGCTTCTTGCTAAGTGCCAGCTGGAGGTCTATCTCAGCTCCTAGAAGCTGCCCTCCGATCCTTGCTAAATGGACTTCCCAAAC
The DNA here is from genome assembly GCF_964165515.1 of Mesoplodon bidens. Taxonomy (NCBI): domain Eukaryota; kingdom Metazoa; phylum Chordata; class Mammalia; order Artiodactyla; family Ziphiidae; genus Mesoplodon; species Mesoplodon bidens. The sequence continues at coordinate 129,606,544 of NC_138176.1, read as the reverse complement.
CAACTGCTTACTTATTCAAAGCCAAATAGGGAGAGAGTTTCTTAGCAGTCTGTCTGCTAAGAATGTGGTCTTTCATTATAATGTAACAAAATTATGAAGTGACATCATATCTCCTATCATCTCTGTCATGTTCCATTGATTAGAAGCAGGTCATAAGTCCCACCACACTCAAGTGAAGGGTATGAACATCAGGAGGTAGGATCATGAAAGGGCCACCCTAGAAGTCTGTCTACCATCGGTAAAAACCCAAAGTTCTTATATCCAAAACTAGGCTTACTAATTTTATAAATTTGATTTTTTTTTAAATCTGTGAAATTTATTTCTTCTTTAAAATGCTTTAGTGACAATCACTACCCAAAGAGACCCATGTAAGGATGATAATGATAAACTTTATAAAAATTTAAAAACTATTACTTAATACATTTATATAGTAGTACTGATAATGACCATAGCTCTCAAATTGAAAAGAAAATTTATATTATATACTAACTTATAATTAATACATTTTATATGATTACTAGTATAATTAATATATATAACTTAAAAATAGCAGGCAGTTAAAAATATTATCAAAGTTGTTTAAAATGAATGAAAGAATGTCTCAAGTTCCACAAAGCAGAATCTATAGTAAAATATTCTAATTATATTATTCAACATGAGACACAATAATAAACCCATTAATACTCAGTTATTTAAATGAATCTCCCCTTGCTTTTAGCTTTGATGATGTTTTCCACTTAATTTTCAGTGCATTTTAAAGAATAATATAGTTAATATAAAACTTTCAAGTAACTGATGTATTTAATACTCAAAACTTCATTTGTCTATTTTCACAAAGGTAAAATCTAATTCAATGTACATTTCTTTCTCAAAGGTATTATTTTTAATTGAGTCTTGCAGATTGTTTTAATTAGCTTAGTTTTCCCTTATGCTCAGACTGTTATATTTCAGTCATCATAGGATGATGGCTTTGTTTTGCATTTAAAATTCATTTTACGGGCTTCCCTGGTGGCACAGTGGTTGAGAGTCAGCCTGCCTATGCAGGGGACACGGGTTCATGCCCCGGTCCGGGAAGATCCCACATGCTGCGGAGCGGCTGGGCCCGTGAGTCATGGCCGCTGAGCCTGTGCGTCTGGGACCTGTGCTCCGCAATGGGAGAGGAGAGACCCGCGTACCACAAAAACAAACAAAAAACAAAAAAAAAATCATTTTACTCTGAAGTACAATCTTGCATACAAAATACCACACAAGCAGTAGAATTTTAATCCTACCATTATAACTCTAGGAGCAAGAGAAGGAAAAGAAACTTTAAAAATACACAAGCCCAAATGGAGAAGCAAATCTCAAAATGAAAAGGTAAAAATTCAAAGAGTCTTTCTTTTCATAATGTCAGCTAATTTTTTTTATAATTTTAAAACATACTCATTAATTTTTAGAATCAAATGTCACAGTAATTTGGCCAAAGCTAAAAAATAGTTAAACTTTTAGGAATCATCAGTATGTAGACTTAGAAAATCATTATTTAGTGCACAAGGCCTAGGAAAAATTTCTGAGGTTCTTAATAAAATTTATTTACTCAGCTGAATTTTCTCTCACCACTGAATCAAAAAATGTAATCCTGAGGATTATTTTCCTGTCAATCTGCAAAATTTACTATAAAGCATAATTATTTAAATTGTATAGAATAGTAAATGCATTTTTCCATTTTTAACAGTAATGTCTGTTAATTACACACCATTTAGTAAACAGAAGATAACATAGAATAACATTTTAAAAGTTGCCCACAATCACCTCAAAATAAGTACTATTATCAATTCCCTGTATAATTTCTTATATTTCCCTATGAATATTCTGTATCCAATCCTAATGTCTATAGTAGTATTGTCCAACAGAAATGTAATTCAATCCCATATGTCATTTAAAATTTCTGATACATTAAAAGATCTACAAGGAGATGATTTAAATAAATTTTAATAATATATTTTACCTGATACGTACAAAATATAAAACACGGGTGATAGTTAATTTTATGTCAAACTGGCTGGGTCATGGTTCTCAAATTTTTCCTCAAACAGTATTCTAGATGTTCCTGTGAGGGTTTTTAAAAATCAGGTTAACATGTAAAAAAGTGGACTTTGAATAAAGCAGATTGTTGCCCATAGTATAGGCCTCATCCTAATTTCTTTAAGGCCTAAATAGATTAAAAGATTGATCTCTGAGCAAGAAGGAATTCTACCAGCAGATGGCTTTTGGATTTGAATTTCAATAAAAGCTCTTCCCTGGTTCTCTAGCTTGATGGCCAACTAACACTGCAGATTTTGGACTTCCCAACCTTCATAATCCCATTAGCCAGTGTTTCTTACTTTTGAACTATATTACTTTTGCCATCAGGATCTGTTTATATGAATAGTTATGTTTATCCCAGATTGACTTCTCCAAGGTGAAGTTTTGGGAAAAAAGAGTCAAAATTTAATGCTAGTAATATGTATTGAAAATGAGCCTAAATGGCTGTGTTTTCTGTATGCTTGCTACACATTGGGTTACAGAATACCTTTCAAATGTCATATTTATTTATAAGAAATGTTCTAAAATTTAAGGGCTTCAGGCTAATATAATTTTATGAGCATTTTTTAAAACAATGGGTTTGCAGTTAACTTGTATCAGGTTAGTGGATGAGTTAGAAAACTTGGCTAGAGCTATCTCAGACATTAGTGCATATAACAGTAACCAGAGAGGTGTGTAAAACAGGTTCCAGGGGTCTACGCAGCAATAACTCATCCATGCGGGATGCCGGACCCAGAAAACAGGTGGTCTGATAAGCCCTATTATGTTAAACCTATAACCTGATACTTACTTAAACTGTTAACAAGGAAATCAATGTTCATTTCTCAGTACTGTTAAATACTACTAGGTCAGCCATGGCATTTGTTCTGGGGGACAATACAGCTGTTTTTTACATTTTTTCCAATCTTTCTGTTTTGGGGCCTTAAAATGAAGTCTAATTCTAAATAGCTGTAATGGCTCATGTAAAATCAAAAGTTATCACTTAGATATACAGAATAATCAAAATCTATGAAAAGTTGAATAATTATTTCAATTAATCACCTCTCCTTTTTATCACTTCGAAAATTACTTGAAAATTGCTGATATGTTTTAAAAACCTGAAGATATCTTGTTCAGAATACATCAAAATCAATAATTTTTAAATCAAATTTCTTGTGAGTTTTACATGCCAGGGAAACTTCTTCAGTATCCAAGAATACATACTATTAGTGGAAGGTCTGGGAAACTAAGCACTGTTAACTAAGCACTAATTTTTTTTTAGTTTTCCTTTTCCTATTACCTAATTTCAAAGTTATTTATTTATATTTGCTATTTCCAAATTATTAGTATAAATAAAAGAACATGAGCCATGTTTCTTAAAAACTGTGTGTAATTTATGAAGTCTTCCACATATACCAAACTTTCAAGCAAAACTGTTCTTCTTCATAATTCTTAGGTTTCATTGACAATTTCTTTGCAGGCCTTTGTCTGGCTTTTCAAGTACCTTTAAGGATTTATTAAGAATAAAGACTATAGCTATTAAGTAGTTTTTATTTCTTCTCAATATTTTAAGGCCTGGCTGAAATGATGCAGAATCTCTTCCAACATGACTCTTGGTTGATCTTTTATCTGGAACGCTTTTTATGAGATAGCCTCATTTTTATCCAGTCCTCCCTGCATCATTCTTCTACTTTTATTATCTGTTCACCCAAAATTTGTTTGAGGGAGAGAAGTGTTATTTATTAATTTATAAATTTCAGTAGAGATTTATGATATATTTTAATTCTACTTATTTATAGCTATATATGAAGCATATATAGTTTGTAACTCTACTATTCAAAAAAAAGATATTTTGAAGAGAAATAATCCCATGTGGATTTTTTCTGATAGTCATTTCCTAATTACATTTTAATCTTTCCTTCCTGACAATCCTTTTATCTGGAAATAACCTAGGGTCCTGGCTCTAGAATAGATGCTCAAAAATAAAAATCTGTTTAATGAATTTAACCAAGTTCATATTAAATTCGAGACTAAATAAGAAGTCATTTATTTTTTAAACAGTTTTTTCAAAATATGTCCATAATTTTGAGGGCATCTTGAAACTACATGAAAAATTATAGACTCCTACCAACCTATCCGAACATCTTTCTAAAGGCACAGACATATAGCACATACTTTTTCCTCTGATATTTACAATCATCTTTTAAAATAATAAGATATACTGCTATTTTAATTTATCAATATAACTTTAAAATATTGTTATTTTATTATAGAATATAAGGATTTAGTGATTTTTACACACCTACCTCAACCTAAGCAATACCATCTCTTTAAATGCCCAATATAGATGAACTTGGTATTTGGGCTCAAACAATTTCTTTATCACTGAGCTAATTAGTGGATAATGACTAACTAATATTCTATAACTCTCCCACCAGATAGATGGATGGATGGATTTATTTATTTATTTATTTATAGTTTTCTATGTACTTATCAATACTACCTCAAAAAATTCTCAAACAAAAATTTTAAAACTACTTATCATTTTTGACAATATTAGACATATCAGGAAATGTCTCAGATTCTTTTTGGTTTCCTTTGTGGAGACATCCCAGGTTTGTAATCTTTTGTCCCCTTGCTCTCCATTCCTGATCTATAACTCTCATGATAAATTTTATTAACTTATCTTCTATTTGCCTAACTTGTTTGCCTCTTTTGTTTTTAGATTTACCTCTTCCTTAGATTAGGGCCCTTCTCTGGTAGATCACTGATAAAGGGCTACTGAAAGATACATTTCTTGCATTCTTACATGTCTAAACGCTTTCCCTATCTGCACCTGGCCTTGGTTCTGTGACATGGATCAGCAGTTTTCTCATTGACCCCCCCATCTGTAGGTACTTGGTGTTCAGTTCTTTTATATTTGCTAAGTTATCCATATTCTGTCTATAAGTTGAGAATCCTCTAGACTTTCCTCTCCAAGTATTTGTCATTTAGGTTTATACTTGTTATTTCTCCATTTATATTTTAAGTGAATTTAGGTAAGAAACAAAGGTAAACATTGAACAGAGGTTCAATCCACCACTTTTAACTGGTGTCTTTCTTATAGTTCTTGGTTTTCTTTGCTTTCCCAGTCTTACAATGTTTCTGTATATCCTGGATTTTTATGTGATTATAATCAATAGTAAAGAAGAAATCCAGGAAAAGTCACTATTTACAATGTTATTGCAGAATTTGTGTGCAGTTTTAAAATTAACTCACCTTAATAACTGATTCAGTTAGCATTTGCTGTCTAAGAAAACACCCCCAAAACTAACACCTTAAAATAATAATTACTTTGTTAGCTCGTGAATCTGTGGGTGTGTACTTTTGTATGGGCTTGACTGGATGCGCCTTCTAGTCAGGGCTCAACTCAATTATTCTCTGGTATCTCAACAGAGAATTATGGAGATGATAAGAAACCTCTGATGCCTCTCTCCAATGAATCCCTCATCCCCCAGCAGGCTAATGAGGGCTACTTTATGTGGTGGGAAAGCTTGAGGAGCAGAAGGTGTAAACTCTAATGAATAAGCCAAAGCTATTCACCCATCATAGTTTTTATTGTCCCACTGACTAAAGTACATCACATGGTCTAGGCTACATTCAAGTGGTAGAAGAGTGGACTCCACCAGGTTATGTAAGAGGCTGCAATGTGACATTGCAAAAGTGGAATACAAAAATTGGTTGCCATTTTTTGCAATTTACCACATGACTATATGTTTTATAAGAGAAAACCCATTGTTATTGAATACTCTTAAAAAGAGAAATAAAAGAAAAATTTCTCAATGTTTATTTCTTGGTAGCCAAGCCAAACACGTTAATTTTTTTCATATAGAGCTCTCTATAATGTGGGGTTATAAATAGCCTTCACTAATTGCAGCCCACAGTCAATTACAAGTGGCTATTCCAGGGATAAAGGACCAATGAAGAATATCCATAACCACCATCCCTATATAGAAATATTTTCAGGTAAACACATTTCATTTCCAAAGGATGAGTATTTGCATTAAAATTATTTTTTATAGAATAAAACATAAGGAAGCATTTATTCATAGAAAACCTGAACATTGATCATGGAGACAGTTTTTCATTACCTTTTCAATATGGATAGAGTTCACAACCACAGGAGGGATTCGGTTACACTGCTCCAAGCATAACACAAAAGACGTGAGATATGAAGTGCTAGTAAGTTATAGGAAAGCAGGTAACAAGTTTACTCCTCGGTTATACATTCTACTTTTTAAAAAAAGTATTTGTGAAAATGATATATAGAAATAAAAGAAAATGCTATGCCCTCTAATAACAGTATTTCCTGGGAAATATATGTGAAAAAGGTGAAGAAAAGAAACTATTGGGCGAACACATATCTATGTAAATAAAGAGAGAAAAAAGGTAATATTTATCATGAAGTTGTAGAAAATAGAATATGTCATACAGGCACAGAAGTAATACTGTATCTATAAAAGCCAGTATGTTCATGTTAGGATTTTAATTTTTTTGCTTTGTATTTTTACTTTATAATTTATTTGCTAAAGATTATATGAAATATAAATCAGAAAGAAGACAATCATATGGTTAAGATGTAATTAAGATTTTAGAAAGCAAGCATTATGGAAGAAAAAACAAAATCACAGTAGCCAAAATGACTTTTATTTGTAATGTAAAGGACATCACACTAGTATAAAAAGTCAGTCATATTTGAGCACACAAGTGTGCTTTTAGGACTTTCCTGATGGCACAGTGGTTAAGAATCCGCCTGCCAGTGCAGGGGACATGGGTTTGATCCCTAGTCTGGGAAGATCCCACATGCCATAGAGCAACTAAGCCCATGTACAACAACTACTGAGCCTGTCTTCTAGAGCCCGTGAGCCACAGATACTGAGCCCATGTGCCACAACTACTGAAGCCCTCACGCCTAGAGCCTGTGCTCCACAACAAGAGAAGCCACCACAATGAGAAGCCCACGCACCGCAATTAACAGTAGCCCCCTCTTGACGCAACTAGAGAAAGCCCACACAGCAATGAAGACCCAACACAGCCAAAAATAAATAAATAACAAAAAACAGAATCAGTCCTTTTGTTGATCTACAAAATTATAGAACTCTAAGTGAGATCTTCCTCAAATAACACAGAACATTACCAAAATGTATTTTCTTTACGTACTGAGTTGTACTACAACCACAGTGATATTAACAATGGTCTAATAGTGATGAACTAAACCTTAAACATACATATATTTACAAATTACATATGGAGGCTAAACAGGGAAATATTTAAAAAATAGCTAGTGCACTTACTAATGAAATATATCTCTCTTGTTACATGAAATATAATCAAAATGTTGTTATTATTTAAGTTACATAAGGTCATGATCTTGTTTCTTCACTGCTATCTCCAGTGCCTAAAACACTGCCTGGCATGGAGTAAAAAATAAATTTTAGAAAAAAATTAAATTATTAGTCTTTCATGCATATGCATTTTCTTCATCTTTTCATAGATTTTGCAAATCTGTCCTACCAGTAAGAGCTTATTCAAAACTTACTTTGGGTGGATCAAGTTAGTATTTTCCATTCATTAATTAATAGTTTCATTCAAACTTCAAGTTTTACATTGTTTTTTCTTAGCTGTGTTTACAAAAGTTTGTATTCTGTCCTGTATCTACATATTGTCCTGAGATGTAGTCCCCCTAGTTCTTCATTAAGCATCTGAATGAAGCTGACCTTTTCTCCCCAGTATTTCTCCTTCAACTTCAATAGCAAGATAGCATTATGCTTAACATTCTCATTATCACTTGATTTCTGCTTAAGTGAAAAAGAAAAAAGAGAAGTGTCCACTAGAAAAAACTTGAGGCTTCTTAAGTTATATTTTTTTAATTTTAATTTTTAAACATCAGCCTTGAGGTAAACTGTCAAAAATAAAATGCACATATTGAATAGTAATATGTAGACATAAATGTAGATGCAAATATCTATGAAACCATCAACACAATAAAAACAAGAAACTTGTCGTTCATCCACCCAAATTTTCTCTCTCCTCTTAACTTCTCACTGCTCCCTTCCCATTTCCAAGCAGTCATTGATTTGTTGTTGACAGATTCTTTGCCATATATCAGTCTGCACTTTCTAGAATTTTATAGAAATGGAAGCATATGACATGTACTCTCTATTTGTTAATTTACTACTTTATATCTTCTCCTAGTGTCTTGTGGTAATTTGCTTCTCCTTACACTGAATTTTTCTTCTTTTACTAGTACTACTCTAAACTTTATTATTTCTCATCTTTACTTAAAATGTGATAAAAATTAGTTGGTAAGAAAAAGTGTAGCACTTCTTAGAGAATGTATAAGATTTGAAGAAAAGGTAGTTACATGATTATGAAAAAAGAAAATCAATTCCGTTGTAGAGATAGTTACCAAACTTCATTATATTGACAAAATAATGGAGTTTGAAGGACATTTTTCTTTATGACAAAATGAATTCACACAGGTTTCTGCTTTTTAATACGCTTGAGGTAAGATATGCATATTAATCAGAGAACCCTTGGAGAGTATCTACTGAAATTTCTGCTGCTAAGATTCATTGATTCCACAACTTACTAGTTTCTATGTATCCTAGTGAATCAGGAAAGCCTCAGGAGATTTCTGGAATGCTGATCAATACAACATTTAAGACTTTACAGTTTTAACTTCTTCAATTTATACCTTTCATAAACACATTTATAAACCTCTCAAATGAAGATGCAACAGTATGCTTACACACATACACATACACACACACCATATATCCACTCCTTATTTAGGTTTTGCGACAAGTCCAAATTATTATTGCCAAAGATATAAACCCTATTTGATTAATACCACCCAGTATACAACTGGTTCCAGATCAAGATAGAGCACCTAACTATGTAAAATAAGTTACTGTGCAGCCAGAGTATGTATCAAAAGATGAGTGATGCAGAACCAACAAATTTTAAGGTTAGTTGGGCCCATCAGCAATCTACCATATGATAGAAGTAGTATATCCAGGATTTATCATAAGCAGGAAAAGTGAGCAAGCATGAGCTATGTTATTAAGTGACAGGTGCTAGTATTTTACACTACTCAGAACCTGATTAAGTTAACCTGTATGTTTTATTGATAGAGACAGAAGACATGAAACTCCTGGCACAGAGACAAAGGGCTTTTTCATTCATGGCACAGCAGGTGGCATGAGATTCTTGTTAGCATTGATTCCTCTTATCCCCCAGGTCCTAGAGTGGTGATGCAGGAAGAAGTAGATGAATACTGTGCATACTGTACAGCATCACAGCTGAGAAACACTGACTTTTCTTATTCTGGGAGAAACATTACCTCAACCTTCCCAATTTCTCACTGCAAACACAACCTTGAGAAATGGCCCAAGAGTGGTTATAACCTTGCGTTCTTGACACACCCAGGAACATATGTAGGAGCATGAGAAATCCATGGAAGATTTTATCTCCCATGGTGTACAGTACACCATATCATCCACCATTGTTTTGCCAGTGGTTCTCCCCCAGCTCACACTCATAGCCACATGAGTCTTTACAACCAGCTGACAGAGGAAGGAAAGGGGTGATTTTGCCTCATACATGAGTTGGTTTATTATAAGGATACAGTTTTCAGTTTTTTAAAAAATGACTGCTATTGCATAACAGCTTAATTCATTTGTGTGTCTGAAAGGCCAGTGAATTAAAAAATCCTCTTAATGGGCATAGTTCCAAGAAGCGAATGTGGTCATCATATTGTGTGGAAAGAGAAGTAACCTGAGGTAGGACTATACCCTGATACGTAGTCATTGGTGAATTGTTTGGCAAGTTGATCAATGGCTTGAAAAGAGAAAGATTGAAAGTTTGGTGATTAGGAGGTCTAGGGAGGAAGCATGCAGATGGATACATGAAAATGTATACAAAGTGTGATCTTTGTAACATATATTGACATCCTTCATAGAACATCCAACATAGAAGACATTCAAATAGACACAATGTCTTGGCCAGTTGATATCAGACAGCCTTTGTCATCAGCACCTTACACAAATGGCCCAGTGTGTTCATAAACAGAGTAGCCATGGGAGCAAGGGTGGAGAATATTTGTGGGTCCAAGAGCAGGGACTCTCATACAACAGCAGTCCCCAACCTTTCTGGCACCAGGGACCAGTTTCATGGAAGACAATTTTTCCATGGACCGGGGGGAGGGGGTGGTTTGGGGATGATTCAGTGCATTACATTTATTGTGCACTTTATTTCTATTATTATTACATTGTAGTATATGGCGAAATAATTATACAACTCACCATAATGCAGAATCAGTGGGAGCCCTGAGCTTGTTTTCACTTTCGAGTCACCGATAAGGTTTTTATATGAGCTGCAAATGATTTATTACGGTCTCTGTGCAGTCAAACCTCTTTGCTAATGATAGTCTGTATTTGCAGCTGCTCCCCAGTGCTAGCATCACTGCCTCAGCTCCACCTCAGCTCCACCTCCGATCATCAGGCATTAGATTCTCATAAGGAACTCACAACTTAGACCCCTTGCATGCTCAGTTCACAATGGGGTTTGAGCTCTATGAGAATCTAATGCTGCCGCTGATCTGACAGGAGGCGGAGCTCAGGTGGTAATGCAAGTGATGGAGAGCGGCTGTAAATACAGATGAAGTTTTGCTCGCCCACTGCTCACCTTCTGCTGTGTGGCCCAGTTCCTAACAGGCCATGGACCGGTACCGGGGATTGGGGACCCCTGTCATACAAGACTAAGATGGCATGGTGTCCTGTGTTCCATCTCAGCAGGGTCAAATGCTAAACCCTCAATATACCATCTCTCAAAAATTCCAGGAGCCACTTTGTCATGACAAGTTGATTATATTGATTCTTTCCACATGAATGGGATAGTGATTTATTTTGACTGTGAATGAGACATATATTTGGCATATGGGTTTACTTTTCTACCTACAGGACCTCATCTAGCACTACTTTCTGAGGTTTTGCTTAGTGTTTGCTTGAGAATGCCAGAAGCCACCAGAATCTGAAGAAAAGCAGTTCCCCTAGAATACTTGGAGGGAATCTGGCCCTGCCAAACCCTTGATTTCAGACTTGCAGGCTCTACAATTGTGAAAGAATAAATTCCTGTTGTTTTAAGCCACCAAGTTTATGGTAATTTGTTACTGCAGCCGTCTGTAACTAATACAAACCCATAAACATGCTAACCAAAGATTAGAGGAATCTCCAATGGGTGAAGCAAAGAGGTGATAAGTATTAGTTGCCATTTTGAGAACAGCTGCAGGGATGAGGATTGTTTCTCCTATATATCTTACTCTTTGAAGTTTCTCCAGAAAGAGTCCAACCAGTTTGCTAGTCCAACCACTTCCCATAATAGACTTGAACATTGCAAGAGAGGGTTTTAATGGGTACAGTAGGGCCCAACCCAGATCCCCTTTTTGTATTGAGATGCTGATTCCTCCCTCTGCTGGGAGTGTTGTTGGCTTTGTGCTATAAACTAAGGCCTCTGAGAATTGTTCTTGGTTGAAAAGTTCCACCTAGCCAAGGTCATTTCTCTTGGCCCAGGGTGCAGCATGCATACAGTGTCAGGTCCATGTACTACTGTAGCAAGGCTCAGATTCCTTGACTTAAGGTGGACAATTCTGAAAAGGCATTTTGGGTCCAGAACTCTCCATGAAGCAGTGTCTGCATCATAGTTCAACCTTTCATTGGAACAGGATGAACAGAAGAGATGTTTCACATGTTCCTTAATTACTTTTGATAGCTCAGAATTATTATTTATTTACGCTAATCCATGTAGAAACTGGGAAATCAGGTAATCATAATTTTAATACAATTTTATACAATTTTAACAATTTAGAAGTTTTTCTACTAGAAAACAAAAAAAATTATAGACATTATTCATTAAATAAATTTTTTTCATGCTGCAAAATTCTTAGCCCTCGAAATTTTTTACTTCTTATTGGTGGTTGAATATACAGGGAATGTTCTGATTTGGGACCATACTCTTTAATGTCCTGTTTCTAAACAATCATATATTGTCCAACAGCCAGCCTTTGGAACCTGTGCAGAGCTCTGAAGGTGATATTTATTCTCAGCTGTGTTATTAAGAATTTAAAATATTCAAAGAGATAGATTCACTAGCTTTGTGTGGGAGAAGGAAGAAAAATAAACTCACATGTTTTCTTTCGGCATAATATTATGTATGCCTCCTCTTTGTGGTTTTTTTTCCAGGAAAAAAAACATTGTCAATCTTTATGCCTCTGGGGCCTTTCATTTTCATGAATTCATCAAATAGCCTCCCAAGTATTTTACAGAAAGTAATATACAATGTCCTATACCACTGTCATATTTGCATTTAAGTGGTGCATACATTGGTTTATGCATTTAAACCTTCAAATCAATAGACACATTTTGGAACATATTTCTGCAAGTATTAAAGTATAATCTTAAAATATATTTGTAAATCGATGCAATGTTTCACTGTTTTTTAAATTTTATTTTAAAAGTATTATTCTTTAAGGAAAATGCCGTGCTGTGTTTGGATCACTAAATAGTAGGATGAATTCCCCAAAGAGATTATCTGGATCACTGGAGGTTTAAAATGTAGACTAATTTCGTTCAAAGAGTATTTGGTATCTGGAATTTTTTCAGTGACTTGGAATAAAGGATTTAGTGTAAATATTCTTCAAATTTACACTGATTCACAGTAATAATAATAGTACTTGAACTTTTATATAAAAATTAACTGAGTAAAAAACTTCCACATTAAAATTTTCAAAAAAAGAACTATAGATAATTATGCATGTGATTTTAGTTATGTCTGAAGTTCATATGTCAGTTAAATGATTCAACAGTAGATAACCAAAGGATTAACAATTGTCTCCACTTGGAACAAAGAGAAGGTCATATTGTTTTGGATGTCAGAAGACCATTACATATCCTTCAGTCTGACCAAGTAGAAAGGATGAGGTGAATGCTATTAGGTCAGTTTCCTCACAGAGATTAAAAACATATGTTATTGACTAGATAGACTTGCACTGACTTCCGACTGCTACTTGCTGAATATGTAACTTGGTCAAACTATTTAATATTTTATGATCTGTAGTTTTAATTTGCATAATAGGAGTAATAGAATCTATCATGAATATTAAAGGTGATAACCTATGTAAAATGACTAGTGCAATGTCTGGCACACATGCAGATACTGAAACCACTTTATATTTTGTTCCTCAGGCTGTTACAGAATATCTCACAGGCCTGACAACTAAGTTGTTAAAAGCCTTGATGATATGTTATGCTTACAAAAGTTACAGAAATGTTTAAGAAAGGAATTCAGAATAAGTCAAAGTGTTTAAGTATATGTATTTTCCCAAGACATAAATTAAACTTGTTATTCAAAAATATGCTTTTGGTAAAAATGTGTTAAAAATGCCCTTTTCATGAGAAGTAATTTTATACCACACAACTATGGAGAGAAAGTGTAAAATGATGAAATTTGGGTTACATTTTTGTTCAACAAGGAATCAGAAGTAAGACACTTAAAATACCTTTTGTTTGTGGAGTATGACAAACTGTCCATCCCCCAAAATCAATTAATATGTGTAGTTTATAATACCAGGGGATACTATGTACACTGCTGATACCCATCTTCATTGTGGGCTTATAAAATCTTATAAAGTTATATTTCATTCAGAACAATTAATGACATTTATAGATATTCCACATTATATTAAACTGTAGGGGTATGAAGTTTTAATATGTATTTATTTTCTAAATATTGGTGTATGAATAAAACTACTGTAGTTACTATTTTCAACTGATGATACATAATACAACAAATTATTCTTTTCCAAATCCAACTGAATTGGGCAAAGGTAACTAAAACATACTCATGCTATGAAAACATCATCTTAGCAATTTCTCTGAAATCAGGTGGAATGAATCTGCCAAACGAAAGAATGTGAGCCACAGCTGCTGCCCCCAAATTGATATTTAGTAGAACATATCTGTTTAATCTTTCATGATGGATCATGACACAAAAAGCATCTTGACATGAACTGAACTTGACATTTGCCAAATTAATCTCTCATTTTCTTTCCAGAAACAAGAAATGTTGTTAATTTGCAGCATATTCACAGCATATATACCAACATTTATGTAATTACATAGCATATGGAAAATGATAAAACGGTCTATGGGATATTGTATTCAAAATGAACACTCATTCAAATAGGACTTAACTACTCAATTCTTGCTAAGTGCCTCTATGTGATTCTGCCAAAATACTTGGTTTTGAGTATATATGTTGATCTTATTCTCTATTTTTCTAACTCCTTGTCAATGAAGCTGATTTGTCCAATTCTTATCAATGTTTATGTAAAATTCATGTATACTTAATATGAATATATTAGATGAAAGTATAAAGGTAAATAAAAGAAATTATAGTGATAATTCTAAATACCTTCTGGGAACTTTATTTTTTTTTTACAAAGTAAAACATATTTCTTCACAGTTTGTTTTTTAAGGAAGGTGATATATTAAAATTATGGTTTAAAACTATCATTCTGAATATTATGCAGATCAATGATTAGAAAGAAGCAAGTTCGGAAGGAGAGGAACCAGAAAGAAAGCTATTTGAAGAAGCCACGTAAAAGATGATAGTGATTATATGAGTGTGTTGTGGTAGATGGAAATAAACTTATAGATTTAATAGTTTCAAATTGAAGAAAGACACACAACATTAGTTGTGAGTTTAAGTTGTATTCAGGGTCTCACTGAGAACTAGAGCCTGGGAGACAACCACTCAGCTCAGAGGAAACTGCTCTGAAGAGATAGAAAAGGAACCAGTTTACATAAGAGTTTTGGCTGGGGAATATGTGCAGCATACATCTTGTTTACTGCTAGTCACAAAGAACAGATATCTCAAGTTAATGATTCTCAGGTCATTATGATTCTTCCTGAGATGTTTATCTACCTCAGGGGCCTGCTTGTCCAAAGCACGGAGGGTGTCATCCTGTTATTATTGTCTTAATTTCCTCTCAGAGTGCACTGTCAGTCAGCAACTGCAGTGGGTTATGACTTAATCCTTATAGAACTGGGTGGTGAGTAATGTTCTCTGTTCTTTTTCACAAGAGTAGGAAACTTTTGGAAAAAGATGATGAGTTAAATTTTAGACATGTTGGTTTTCAGATGTCTAGATTTGAATTCACTAAGTTAAAAAAGCCATGTGTTAAGATGGTATAAATCACAAAGGAAATATGTGAAAGTCCTAAGACTCTAGTGCATGATTTTAGTCACTAGGCATAGGCAAGATCACTTGGGTAAAAAAGCGTGATCCTCTCTTTTAAACTGGGTGAATTCTTTCTTCACATTTTCATTAGTAGTTAAGCTGCTGTCTATAGCTTAGAGCTCAAATTATATGGATTAATAAGCATTCTGCAACATTACTGCTTATTTGATAGTCTGATTTAATTGAACAAAAGAAAATAAAACAAGTAACTGCCATTCCCAAAATAAACTGCTTCCAAGTAACTATACTTGAGAGTACCCTGTCTTGCAAAAAAAAAATGTGTTTGGTGTATGTACTTTATGTTGTGAAATTGCTTCTTAATAATACACAATTTAGCTTAATGTAAAAATATGTAAGGGAAAAGAATAGTATTTGATCATATAAAAATATCCCATCAGTTCTGTTTCTGATAATACATAAGTAAGTGTATCAGACCAAACTCTATTAAACACTTAAAAACTATGGGACGTATTTTAGAAAACAGCTATTTGTAGTTTTTGTGAGAAAATAAAATAGGCAAAACCACAGAAGAAATATACATGAAAGAAGAGAACTGAGATTGTATACATGAGAATTCTTACCTGAGAGTGCTCCCTAAACCGCAGGTGTCAGAGAAGGGAGCTGGGAACTCAAGAAGAATGCACTGGTTTTCCTGCAGTAGTAGCAAGATACTGCAGTTTGGGGTTGCTAGAGCTGCAGAAAGGTGAAGACGAAAATTACATAAAGGAAGGAGCTGTAGATGGAGAAGCCTAAATACTTGTGTAAACTCCACTCTAGTTCTTGGCTGAGCTCATAAACTGTGCATTTATAGAGGAGAATCCAAGGAGCTAGTGGAAAGTAACATTTTGAACTGAGTGAAGATTTCAGCTGCTGTCTGTTGCTGGGGAAACTGAGTTTGCAGTTTACCCCAGCCAAGATTATTTCGTTCTAGGACAAAATCCACACACTGCAGGGAAAGATAACCAAATATATTACTATTCCCAGTATTGAGCCCAAAATTAAAAAAAAAAATACTAAGCATGTAAAAATTAGAAAAAGGCAGCACAGCTTAATAGAAAACAGCCTGAAGATGATTCAAATGTTGGAATTCCAAGACAAGGATTTTAGACTAATCATCAGATGCATATTCAACTACTTAAAGATAAATACGATCATAATAAACAGATGTAGAACATTATGAGAGGAAAAAACTAAATATACAAAGAGATAGATAGATAGGTAAAGTTAATTCTAAAACTGAAGAGCACAATAACTAAAATGATATTTATTGAATGGGCTTACCAGCAGATTGGAGGGTGCAGATGACAGGGCTAGTGAATTTGAGAATAAAAATTAACTTCAGAGGACATAATTGAAAAAAATATGAAGATAATTACAGTGACATGTGGGACAATATCAAGCCCTCTAACATATATATAATACAAGACCCAGGAGGATAGGAGTAAGAGAACTGAGCAAATGAATATTTTAAGAAACATTGGGTGAATATTTCTCAAAGTCAATTTAAAAATAAATTACAGATCCAAGAAACTCAGCCCAATTTAAGGAAGAATAAAACAAACAAAAAGCATACCTAAGATTATCAAACTGTTGAAAATAAAATTTTAAAAAATAAGATTAAAGTCTTCTATGTATACTGCCAGAAAGCAGAGGAAAAAAGAAACCATATTACCTACAGGCGAGCAACTATACTAATGAGACTGACTTCTATCAGAATAATGGAAACTAGAAGTCAAAGGAATGAAATATGCAAAGTGGTGAATTGAAAGGAAAAAAAAATCAACCCTGTATTCTATATCCAGAAAAATCATATTTCAAAGATAAAAGTGAAATAAAAATATTTTTATATAACTTGTAACTGTAGGAATTCATAACCAGCAGATCTGTGTCCTGGAAAATAAGCCAAAAGAAGTTTTTCAGGCTGAAGGAAAATAACACCAGGTGGAAACTCAGCTCTCCTGGAAGAATTGAAGAGCAGTGGATGTGGGAAATTAAAAATCTTTAAAATCATTACGCAGTATTATGTGTTTAAATTATATGTCAATATAATATATGTGACAAGAACTACAAATAAGACAGGGCAGTAAATTAAGTTGTACTATTAAAATGTTCTTACATTTTATGTGAGGTAGTAAAACACTAACGCCACGCAAACTTGATAGGTTAATGATGCATATTATAATACCTAGATCAAGCACTGAAAATGAAGCAAATAGATATAGCTTAAAATTCAATAGAGCAATTAAAATACAATACTGTTTTAAAAATCAACCTCAAAGAAAGAAGGAAAGAGGAACCTAGGAAAGAAATAACAGGAAAAATGTAAAACAAAAACAAAATGGTAAATCTATAACTAGCTATAAGAATAATTACATTGGGTTTCCCTGGTGGCACAGTGGTTGAGAGTCCGCCTGCCAATGCAGGGGACACGGGTTCGTGCCCCAGTCCGGGAAGATCCCACATGCCGTTGAGTGGC
The DNA here is from genome assembly GCF_964165515.1 of Mesoplodon bidens. Classification (NCBI taxonomy): domain Eukaryota; kingdom Metazoa; phylum Chordata; class Mammalia; order Artiodactyla; family Ziphiidae; genus Mesoplodon; species Mesoplodon bidens. Next base: position 129,588,687 of record NC_138176.1, on the reverse strand, counting down.
TGGGCCCGTGAGCCATGGCCACTGAGCCTGTACGTCCAGAGCCTGTGCTCCGCAATGGGAGAGGCCACAACAGTGACAGGCCCGCATACTGAAAAAAAAAAAAATAATAATAATAATTACATTAACTTGAAAAGGACTGTACTTTCTAAATAAAAATATAGAACCCATGTTGGGGAAAGATGGCTTCTCCATTTTTTTCGGTGTATACTTTGTCAGTTCTTACAATTAACGAAATTATCTTTCATTCTTTTTATTATACTGTGCCATGCCATGCCTGTTTAATGAACATTAGCTTTGGTAGCCACTCAGAGGCTTTGCTTTAGTCTTGATCTTTGAATATTGTAGCTTGTGAAAATTCCTCATAGATTCATGGTCTTTATCAGTCTTAAAATGTCAGTTGTGTTAGAAGTTTTTACATATTTCTGTGTTATACTTTTATAAGAATTTTAGTTAAAATTTGGAATTGATTGCAACAGATCCAATTCTACATATACCATTTTGATCCAAATATTCCAGCCTATTGGACTATTATTTTTTATAATATATAATCAGTATATTTTTATTAAACACTAATAATTTTCTTATAAATTCTTATATTTTCTTGAAATGATTTTAAGGTATGATTTTCTTTAAATTTAGATGGTAAAATTCTGAATTTTGTATTAGTAAATAAAAGTTATTTAGCCCAGAAAAGGGTGGCTATTAATATTACTTTCCATTTATGTTATAAAATTTTATTTTAATTCACAATTGTATGTGGGGCATTAACCAGGAAGAAGTTTAGAAACACACTCAGTTTATCAATTCTTCTTTTTCCCCCTTAATGTTATCCAAAATATTGTAAAATTTTTCCTGTGGCTCTGAAGTCAGATTGCATATCAGTGTGGACAGATTAGAATAATGAATAGGTTCTCATACTCTGGAACCAAAATACCTGTATTTGAGTCCCAGCTCTACAATTAGCTGGAAATATGGGCACGTTATTTAATTGATATGTACACCAGTTTTCTTCAGTGGTAAAAATGAATGTAATACCAATATCTATTTCATAGAATGAATTTTAGAATTATTTAGGGTAACATATGTAAAGCTCCTTGAAAATTGTGTGGCACAGATTAAGTGATCAAATCTTGCTATTATTATTAAACTGTTCTTGTGCTAGAGTTCTCCAGATAAACAGAACCAATAGAATGTGTAGATGTATAGATGTATAGATAGATAGATAGATAGTTAGATAGATAACTTTTTTTTAAAGGAATTGGTTCACAAGATTATGGAGGCTGGCAAGTCCATTATCTGCAGGTTTAGCAGACAGGCTGGGGAGTCAAGGAAGAGCTGATGTTACAGTTCAAGTCCAAGGGCAGAATGCTGCAGAAGTCCTTCTTCAGGAAGGGGTCAGTCTTTGTTTTATTAAGGCATTCAACTGATTGGATAAGGCCCACACACTTTATGAAGGGCTATCTGTTTTACTCAAAGTCGTCCCACTAAAATGTTAATGTTTTTGGATAAGCACCCTCACAGAAATATCCAGAGTAACATCTGAACAAATATCTGGGCACTATAGTCCAGCCAAGTTGACACTTAAAATTAACAAATACAATTAATAACACAGCATTCTCTTTTCTTAAGTAGTTCTCCTGACTAAGAAAATATCTCCATCTTTTGCATTTGTCATCTAAATATATGTTGACCCATAAACAATGCAGGCATTAGGGGTGCCAACCCTCCATTCTGTTGAAAATCCTTGCATAATTCTACAGTTTACCCTCCATCTGTATCTACAGTTCTGCATCAGTGAATTGGATTCAACCAACCTCAGATTGTATGGGCCTATAGTATGTATTTATTGAAATATGTCTGCATATAAGTGTACCCGTGCAGTTCAAATCTGTGTTGTTTAAGTTCAACTCTAATTCCTTTACTAAAAACAATGGATAAAAGTATGATTTATTTCACCAAACTTACATTTGACCTTTCAATTACTTCATTTCCCAGGAATTATTTTATATTTCATTGAAATTTTTTTATTACTATCATGGAAGACACAGATATATGAACTGTGTTTTACAACTTTGGTACCATATTGAATATATTTGTGAATTATAACATGATTTTAGACATTGTTGTTTTATTGTTTGAAATGTTGAAATGTATTGGGAGAAATGCTCATATACACAGGACATAGGGCTTTTTTTTTTTTTTTTTTTACACAACAGTGCACATTTGCCAGCTATAGAGGGAAGGATAACTATCCTGGATTTCTTTAAAAACATGCTTAGTATTAAGTCAAATGAACTTTTGGAAAATACAAGAAATTTACATATGAACAAAAATAAAAAACAACAGAAATACATCATATTGGTGACTAGAATTTTTTAAATTATAAAATATAGTAAATTTAATAAAAGTTTGAATTTAATAGGTAAAATATGCTAAATTAGATAATATATAAAGAAAAATATTGTTAGTATAAATATTATAATTTATATTTTTATATATCTTGTTTTAGAGTAGATTTTCTACCTTTCTGTACTTTGGTAAGTAAGTTTGTAAATATTATCCACAGGCTTTAGAATGTCTATTAGTGTTATCATAGTATTTCTCCAACAAAATTGATAAATCCAGTTAAAATGCAGCAATAGAAATGAGTTCAAATTTTCCTAAATGGTTTAGTATATGAACTACCACACTCTTATCAGAAAATTAGTGGGAGAAATTGCCACTACATTTAAAAAAATAGGTTTGAGATGAATAGTTGTAAGGTTAGGTAAAAATAACCTATACCATAATTAAATGTAAAGTTAACTTCCCCAAATATGATAATGTGAACCCATTTTATATTAATTTTTATGGACACTAGAGTTTTGGTATTAGCAATGTTTTACTGAATTACTTTCCATCTTGGCTTAACACACTTTGTTTTGAAACATACTTAACAATATTGTCTGAAGACTTGTTACTTTAAAATTTTATTGGAATGAGAAGTATTACGTTTGCAGGATATGGTGAAGGAAAACAAGCTGTTTGCTTAGAGGCAAAATTTTTCAGACGGCCTAATTAGTTGAACTGAAAGTAGTGTTGTAGATTCAAAATTAACAGGGCACTGAATTATTAGCTTTGAGTTAGAAAACTTTAGATGACCACTTAAGCTCTTCTGTATTATTCAAATATGTTGAGGAATTAGATAAATATTCACTCTATTTATATCCATTATAAGAGACAGGTTTATCTTGGAGATATTATGGGTTCAGTTCCTGACCACCACAATAAAGGGAATATCTGAAAGTGAGTCATTTGAAATTTTTGGTTTCCGGATACACAAAACATTATGTCTACTAAGTGTGCAATAGCATATGTCTAAAAAAAAAGTGTGCATAGCTTAATGTAAAAATACTTCATTGCTGACAAATGCTAACCATCATCTAATAACGCAGGGTTGCAGCAAATCTTCAATTTGTAAAAAAATACAGTATCTGCCAAGTTCAGCAAAGTGAAGTGCAGTAAAATGAGGTATGCCTGTATATACAGTGTGTGTATATATATATGTATATATGTATATATGTATATGTATATGTATATATGTGTATATAGATAGATATAGATATAAAGTTTTAGAATACTTACAATATATATTTTGGACATTAGCACTATTCCTATTTAATAAGAAGTCTGGATTACTGATTAGAAGAGGCACTAAACAAAGAAATATGACTTTATATGTCGTGTAATCATACTCAAAACCATATTTCTTCATTTTAGAATATTTATGGTGATCTTTCGCCAATCCACATGATCTTGAAATTAGCTGATGTTCTTTCCCTCGCCACCCTATGTTGAGGTGCAATTAGTGTTTTTTTTTTGTTTTTCGTTTTATTTTCATTATTATCATATTTGTTATGGTGTCTGTAATCACTAATCTTTTTTTTTTACATCTTTATTGGAGTATAATTGCTTTACAATGGTGTGTTAGTTTCTGCTTTATAACAAAGTGAATCAGTTATACATATACATATGTTGCCATATCTCTTCCCTCTTGCATTTCCCTCCCTCCCACCCTCCCTATCCCACCCCTCTAGGTGGTCACAAAGCACCAAGCTGATCTCCCTGTGCTATGTGGTTGCTTCCCACTAGCTATCTATTTTACATTTGGTACTGTATACATGTCCATGCCACTCCCTCACTTTGTCACAGCTTACCCTTCCCCCTCCCCATATCCTCAAGTCCATTCTCTAGTAGATCTGTCTTTATTCCTGTCTTACCCCTAGGTTCTTCATGACATTTTTTTTCTTAAATTCCATATATATGTGTTAGCATACAGTATTTGTCTTTCTCTTTCTGACTTACTTCACTCAGTATGACAGACTCTAGGTCCATCCACCTCATTACAGATAGCTCAATTTCGTTTCTTTTTATGGCTGAGTAATATTCCATTGTATATATGTGCCACATCTTCTTTATCCCTTCATCCGATGATGGACACTTAGGTTGCTTCCATCTCCTGGCTATTGTAAATAGAGCTGCAATGAACATTTTGGTACATGACTCTTTTTGAATGATGGTTTTCTCAGGGTATATGCCCAGTAGTGGGATTGCTGGGTCATATGGTAGTTCTATTTATAGTTTCTTAAAGGAACCTGCATACTGTTCTCCATAGTGGCTGTACCAATTCACATTCCCACCAGCAGTGCAAGAGTGTTCCCTTTTCTCCACACCCTCTTCAGCATTTATTGTTTCTAGATTTTTTGATGATGGCCATTCTGACTGGTATGAGATGTTATCTCATTGTAGTTTTGATTTGCATTTCTCTAGTGATTAATGATGTTGAGCATTCTTTCATGTGATTGTTGGCAGTCTGTATATCTTCTTTGGAGAAATGTCTATTTAGGGCTTCTGCCCATTTTTGGACTGGGTTGTTTGTTTTTTTGTTATTGATCTGCATGAGCTGCTTGAAAATTTTGGAGATTAATCCTTTGTCAGTTGCTTCATTTGCAAATATTTTCTACCATTCTGAGGGTTGTCTTTTGGTCTTGTTTATGGTTTCCTTTGCTATGCAAAAGTTTTTAAGTTTCATTAGGTCCCATTTGTTTATTTTTGTTTTTATTTCGATTTCTCTAGGAGGTGGGTCAAAAAGGATCTTGCTGTGATTTATGTCATAGAGTGTTCTGCCTATGTTTTCCTCTAAGAGTTTGATAGTTTCTGGCCTTACATTTAGGTCTTTAATCCATTTTGAGCTTCTTTTTGTGTATGGTTTTAGGGAGTGATCTCATCTCATACTTTTACATGTCCCTGTCCAGTTTTCCCAGCACCACTTATTGAAGAGGCTAGCCTTTCTCCTCTGTATATTTCTACCTTCTTTATCAAAGATAAGGTGACCATATGTGCGTGGGTTTATCTCTGAACTTTCTATCCTGTTCCACTGATCTATCTTTCTGTTTTTGTGCCAGTACCATACTCTCTTGATTACTTTAGCTTTGTAGTATATTTTGAAGTCAGGGAGCCTGATTCCTCCAGCTCCGTTTTTCATTCTCAAGATTGCTTTGGCTATTCGGGGTCTTTTGTGTTTCCATACAAATTGTGAAATTTTTTTTCTAGTTCTGTGAAAAATGCCAGTGGTAGTTTGCTAGGGATTGCATTGAATCTGTAGATTGCTTTGGGTAGTAGAGTCATTTTCACAATATTGATTCTTCCAGTCCAAGAACATGGTACATCTCTCCATCTATTTGCATCATCTTTAATTTCTTTCATCAGTGTCTTATAATTTTCTGCATACAGGTCTTTTGTCTCCTTAGGTAGGTTTATTCCTAGATATTTTATTCTTTTTGTTGCAGTGGTAAATGGGAGTGCTTTCTTGATTTCACTTTCAGATTTTTCATCATTAGTGTATAGGAATGGCAGAGATTTCTGTGCATTAATTTTGTATCCTGCTACTTTACCAAATTCGTTGATTAGCTCAAGTAGTTTTCTGGTAGCATCTTTAGGATTCTCTATGTATAGTATCATGTCATCTGCAAACAGTGACAGCTTTACTTCTTCTTTTCCAATTTGGATTCCTTTTATTTCCTTTTCTTCTCTGATTGCTGTGGCTAAAACTTCCAAAACTATGTTGAATAAGAGTGGTGAGAGTGGGCAACCTTGTCTTGTTCCTGATCTTAGTGGAAATGGTTTCAGTTTTTCACCATTTAGAATGATGTTGGCTGTGGGTTTGTCATATATGGCCTTTATTAAGTTGAGGAAAATCCCCTCTATGCCTAGTTTCTGCAGGGTTTTTATCATAAATGGGTGTTGAATTTTGTCAAAAGCTTTCTCTGCATCTATTGAGATGATCATATGGTTTTTCTCCTTCAGTTTGTTAATATGGTGTATCACATTGATTGATTTGCGTATATTGAAGAATGCTTTCATTCCTGGAATAAACCCCACTTGATCATGGTGTATGATCCTTTTAATGTGCTGTTGGATTCTGTTTGCTAGTATTTTGTTGAGGATTTTTACATCCATGTCCATCAGTGATATTGGCCTGTAGTTTTCTTTCTTTGTGACATCCTTGTCTGGTTTTGGTGTCAGGGTGATGTTGGCCTCGTAGAATGAGTTTTGGAGTGTTCCTCCCTCTGCTATAGTTTGGAAGAGTTTGAGAAGGATAAGTGTTAGGTCCTCTGTAAATGTTTGATAGAATTCGCCCGTGAAGCCATCTGGTCCTTGGCTTTTATTTGTTGGTAGATTTTTAATCACAGTTTCAATTTCAGAGCTTGTGATTTTTCTGTTCATATTTTCTATTTCATTCTTGTTCAGGCTTGGGAGATTGTTCCTTTCTAAGAATTTGTCCATTTCTTCCAGGTTGTCCATTTTATTGGCATATAGTTGCTTTTAGTAGTCTCTTATGAGCCTTTGTATTTCTGTGGTGTCAGTTGTAACTTCTTTTTTGTTTTTGATTTTATTGATTTGAGTCCTGTCCCTTTTTTTCTTGATGAGTCTGCCTAAATGTTTATCAATTTTGTTTGTCTTTTCAAAGAACCATGTTTTAGTTTCACTGATTCTTTCCTATTGTTTTCTTCATCTCTATTTCATTTATTTATGCTCTGATCTTTATAATTTTTTCCTCTACTAACTTTAGGTTTTGTTTGTTCTTCTTTCTCTAGTTGCTTAGGTTTAAGGTTAGGTTGTTTGAGAATTTTCTTGTTTCCTGAGGAAAGATTGTATTGCCATAGCCTTTCCCTCTTAGAACTGCTTTTGCTGCATTTCATAGGTTTTGGATCATCGTGCTTTCATTTTCATTTGTCTCTAGGTATTTTTTAATTTCCTCTTTGATTTCTTCAGTGACCCACTGGTTGTTTAGTAGCATGTTGTTTAGCCTCCACGTGTTTGTGTTTTTTACAGTTTTTTTCTTGTAGCCTTTTTCTAATCTCATATCATTGTAGTTGGAAAAGATACTTGATACGATATCAGTTTTCTTAAATTTATTGAGGCTTGCTTTGTGGCCCAGCATATGGTCAGTCCTGGAGAATGTTCCATGTGCACATGAGAAGAATGTGTATTCTGCTGCTTTTGGATGGAATGCTCTATAAATGTCAGTTAAGTCCATCTGGTCTAATGTGTCATTTAAGGGCCTGTGTTTCCTTATTGATTTTCTGTTCAGATGATCTGTCTATTAATGAAAGTGGGGTGTTAAACTCCCCCACTATTATAGTGTTACTGTTGATTTCTCCCTTTATGGCTGTTAGTATTTGCTTTATGTATTGAGGTGCTCCTATGTTGGGCACATATATACTTACAGTTGTTATATCTTCTTGGATTGATCCCTTGATCATTATATACTGTCCTTCTTTGTCTCTTGTAACAGTCTTTATTTTAAAGTCTATTTTGTCTGTAATGAGTATTGCTACTCCAGCTTTCTTTTGATTTCGATTTGCATGGAATACCTTCTTCCATCCCCTCACTTTTAGTCTGTATGTGTCTCTAGGTCTGAAGTGGGCCTCTTGTAGACAACATATATGTGGGTCTTGTTTTTGTATCCATTCAGCCAGTCAATGTCTTTCGGTTGGAGCATTTAATCCATTTACATTCAAGGTAATTATCGATATGTATGCTCCTATTGCCATTTTCTAATTGTTCTTGGTTTGCTTTTGTCAGTCTTTTTTCTTCCCTTTCTCTTTTGTTCTCTTCTCTTCTGATTTGCCGACCATCTTTAGTTTTGTGTTTGGGTTGCTATTTCTTTGTGTGTGTGTATCTATTGTAGTTTTGGGGTTTTCTGTTCCCATGAGTCTTTGATATAGCAGGTATATATATACAATGTTGTTTTAAGTTGCTGCTCTCTTTCCCACCTAGAGAAGTTCCTTTAGCATTTATTGCAAAGCTAGTCTGGTTGTGCTGAATTCTCTTAGCTTTTCCCTGTCTGTAAAGCTTTTGATTTCTCTGTCATATCTGAATGAGAGCCTTGCTAGGTAGAGTATTCTTGGTTGTAGTTTCTTCCCTTTCATCACTTTAATTATATAGTCCCTCTCCCTTCTGGCCTGCAGATTTTCTGCTGAGAAATCAGCTGATAACCTTATAGGAGTTCCCTTTTATGTTCGGGAACATTTGTCATTTTTCCCTTTTTGCTTTTAATATTTTTTCTTTGTTTATAATTTTTGTTAGTTTCATGACTGTGTGTCTCTGTGTGTTCCTCCTTGGGTTCATCCTGCTTTGAACTCTCTGCACTTCCTGGACTTAGGTGACTGTTTCTTTTCCCATGTTAGGGAAGTTTTCAGTGATTATCTCTTTAAATATTTTCTCAAGTCATTTCTCTCTCTCATCTCCTTCTGGGACCCCTATAATGTAAACATTGATGCATTTAATGTTGTCCCAGAGGTCTCTTAGACTGTCTTCATTTCTTTTCATTCTTTTCTTTATTCTGTTCGGCAGTGATTTCCACCATTCTGTCTTCCAGATCACTTATCCGTTATTCTGCCATTGATTCCTTCTTGTTAATTTTTCCTTTCAGTTATTGTATTATTCATCTCTGTTTATTTGCTCTTTATTCTTCTAGATCTTTGTTAAACTAGTTCTTCTAGGTCCTTGTTAAACATTACTTGCATCCTCTTCTTCCTTGCCTCCATTCTGTTTCCAAGATCCTGGATCATCTTCACTACCATTATTCTGAATTATTTTTCCAGAAGGTGGCCTGTCTCTACTTACTTCACTTAGTTGTTTTTCTGGGGTTTTATCTTGTTCCTTCATGTGAGACATATTCTTCTGCCATTTCATTTTGTCTAATTTTCTGTGATTGTGGCTTCTCTTCCACAGGCTGCAGGATTTTAGTTTGTCTTGCTCCTGCTGTCTGCCCTCTGGTGAATGAGGCTATCTAATTGGATCATGCAAGCTTCCTGATGGGAGGGACTGGTGGTGGGTGGGGCTGGGTCTTGTCCCTCTGGTGGTGAGGGCTGTGCTCAGTAAAACTTTAATCTGTTTGTCTGCTGATAGGTGGGGCTGTGTTCCCTCCTTGCTGGTTCTTTGGCCTGAGTCAGCCCAGCACTGGTGCCTACAGTCTGTTTGGTTGGGCTGATGATGGCCTCCAGGAGGGCTTACACCAATGAATGCTTCCCACTGCTGCTGCCAGTGTTTTTGTCCCCTCAGTGAGCCACAGTCACTCCCTGCCTCTTGAGGAGACTCTTCAATACTAGCAGGTCAGTCTGGCCCTGTCTTCCATGGGATCAGTGCCTTTTTCCCCTGGGTCCTGATGCACATGAGAATGTGTGCACCCTCCAAGAGTGGTGCCTCTACTTCCCCCTGTCCTGTGGAAGTCCTGCTATCAAATCCCACTTCCCCTCAAAGCCAGACTCTCTGGGGACTCTTCCTCCCATTGCCAGACACACTGGCTGTGAAGCCTGATGTGGGGCTCAGAATTCTTACTCCAGTGGGAGGACTTCTGTGGTACAATTATTTTCCAGTTTGTGGGTTGCCCACCTGGTGGGTATGGGATTTGACTTTATCATGATTGCATCCCTCCTACTGTCTCATTGTGGCCTCCTTTCTTTGGATGTAGTGTATCTTTTTTGGCAGGTTCCAGCATTTCTGTCAATGGTTGCTCAGCATTTAATCATGATTCTGGTGCTCTCATAAGAAGGGGTGAGCATACCTCCTTCTATTCCACCATCTGGGGTAATCTCTCCAATAGCCAACCATTTCTGACAACTTGTAGGAATACATTTGCTGTCATCTTTTACTCCTCCATCTATAGATATAGATCTGTATAATGCAGTTCATTGTTGAGAAATGTCCTTAGTTGATTTCCTCAGGAGACAGAATCTGAGATTTTGAGATTTGTGTGCCGGAGTTTTATTGGGTAGACTCAATACCTACGCAGTGTGAGGGAAGCAGGATTGGACACAGGAGATGTTGGACTGTGGTACATTCATAGTAGAAGCCCCAGCTGGCCCTACCTCTTTAATCTACTCTTGATGTGGGTGTCTAATTTTATCTGAGCATGAGATTTGAAATAATGAAGGATATCAACTGCATCTGAGATCTCAATGTCTCACTAAATCCTCTCAGCCTTATGATTTCTGTGCATGCTGGCCAGATAACCCACTGTCAGCAGTTGAGTCTCATCATTGGGGGTCTTTTCTCTGATTGCTAAAGACCGTTCTACTTATTTGTGCTGGCAATCCAAAACCGATGGACTTTTGATGCCCCTGGGTGTAGCCATCAAATAATGGCAGACAGGAATTAATATGATAAATATCCATGGTCTCTCAGTGTGCAGTTGGATGTTTCTGAAGTGCTTGTTCTAAATGATCACTGCTGTCCTCTGGAACTAAACCCCAGTTACCCACAGTGGTAACTGGTTTGATAACCCCTGTAACTGGTTTCTTTTCATTTTCTGTCTCAGTTACCACTCCCTCCCAACATTTCTGTGGATCACATCTTAAATAATTTATGTGAATGATTACCATTTCAGTATCTTTATTTTCATACACATTCCTTTATAATTTTAGTATTAAGAACAATAGTGAAGCAATAGTAAGTCACATTATAAAAGATTTCTGATAGAGTTTGATAGCAAAAGAACATGTACCAAGCAGGAACCACATCATTCCAACACTGGAGTTTTGGATGTTTTGCGTATTCAATGTATGTAATAAAGTATTAAAAGAGAAAATAGCTGTACTGATCAGAAAGACAATAAGAGAACATTATGAACAAAGTTGCATTGGTAACTACAGCCAGTCAGTCACTAACAGATAAATACCTTGAAAAAATGAACAAAACTGACCAAATAAGATATTAATGACCAGTAGATCTATTTCTGTTAAAGAAATTTAGTTTATAATTAAAAAAAAACTTTCCACAAAAAAAACTGCCTACCGAGAGTCTTATTTAAAAAAGGAACAAACACTTCCCAACTTTTGTATGAGGCTAGTATAGCCCTGATACCCAAATCAGACAAGGTTAATACAAGACACAAAATCTATGTAAGAACAAAAAGAAGATTATGTGTTTGTGTGTGTATGTGCATGCATGTGTTCTAAAATTACCCAGATTCATTTTACTAAGGTATGTTAAGTTATGCAGACATGAAAATGACTGTCATGAAGGAAAATATTTTACTAAAGTTCCCTGTATACAGTAGGCATGGCCCTATAAACACAGGGCCACATGGGAAGGTACCAGGGTCAGTGAGAAGGCAAAGGGAGAGAGCTTTTATCATGGTTTGAGCCTTTATCATGGTTTCTGTAGGAAGAAACAGGCAAGACAGGGTATGTAGGTTAAGGATTGGATAGTTCAAATAATTTCATCAGGTTCTGGGGCAGAGCAGCTGTCCTTAGTTACGTAGTATCTGGCCCTGGGGTGAGTAGGGCAGATGGATAGTGGCCAAGAGTGTAAGAGTCTGATAAAATAAGTGGTTGTAGATATGGGTTCTGGATTGGTTGGTGTGAATATCAAAGGCATACTCCAAGGGTGAACTGATTTACTTTCTCTAGGAATTAGCTAACCCTGGGAGAGGCAGTCCTTTTAAGGTCATCAAGGCCCCATGATGTCAAAGCATCTGAATATAGAAAATAAAAGACATGGTTAATAGTGTGTATATTATAAATATTGAAAAAAATATATCTGAAATTGTTTTTCTTTTTAAAGAATTTATCTACCATTTTTAGAAAAAAATAAAATATGCAGTTCTCAAGGGTCTAGAAATGAATGAAACTACTCAATTTGAAAAGCAATTTCACATGACCTATGGATATTTAAAAATGTATTCTAAGAGTCTGAAATCCTACTTTCAGGCATAGGGTCTTTAGGACACACACAAGGCACAGCATTTATTACAGTAATATTTGTTATAGCACTTACTGGAGATAAAATTATTAACTATAAATGAAGAAATAGAATATGATGTATTGATATACTAGACTAAATACTGGGGTTGAAAAAAGGATCTATGACTATATATGGAAAAGCATATAGCTACAAAAAGAATGGAGTGATATAAATATGAACATGCTTTCATAGTTTTCAAAAATATTAATTTTTAATAAACTATGTGTATATAAAACCATAACAATATTTAAAAGCCATTCATAATGAAAACATGATGTTATTTACATTTGGGATAGAGTAGAAAGAAAGGGAAAATAAGTCAGGATCAAAGCAGATGGAAAATATTTATTTCTAATTATTTTATTGCTTTAAAAAACTTTTATTGGATTATAGTTGATTTACAATATTGTGTTAGTTTTAGGTGTACAGCAAAGTGATCCAGTTATACATATGCATATGTTCATTCTTTCTCAGATTCTTTTCTCATATAGCTTATCACAGAATATTGAGTAGAGTTCCCTGTGCTATTCAGTAGGTCTTTCTTGGTTATCTGTTATAGTAGTTTGTGTATGTTAATCCCGAGCTCCTAATTTATCCCTCCCCCCATGTTTCCCCTTTGGTAACCATACGTTTGTTTTCAGTATCTGTAAGTCTGTTTCTATTCTGTAAATAATTTCATTTGTATCATTTTTAAAAATTAGATTCCACATGAGTGATATCATATATTTGTCTTTCTCTGACTTACTTCACTTAGTATGATAATCTCTAGGTCCATCCATGTTGTTGCAAATGGCATTATTTCATTCTTTTTTATGGCTGAGTAATATTCCATTGTATATATGTACCACATCTTCTTTATCCATTCCTCTGTTGGTGGACATTTAGGTTGCTTCCATGTCTTGGCTATTGTAAAATGTGCTGCAGTGAACATTGGGGTACATATATCTTTTTGAATTATGGTTTTCTCTGGATATATGCCCAGGAGTGGGATTGCTGGATCATATGGTAGTTCTGTTTTTAGTTTTTTAAGGAACCTCCATACTTTCTCCATAGTGGCTATACCCATTTACATTCCCACCAACAGTGTAGGAGGGTTCCTTATTTTATTACTTTTATCATAAAATACTTGAAACACATGAGAAAATAATGCTATGTTCGATTCTTATTCAGGAAAATATGGTAATTTTTCAAATCCTCTATGTTTTTATTGTTTTTCTTTCAATATTCAAAATAACACACACATGCACACACACATGCACATACACACACCATGCATACATGCATGCACATACCATGCACACATATAGGATCAAAATGAAGACAAAATATAAAATTCGGCTTTTGAGGAAATTTACTGCACACTTTTTGAAGTTGAGGCACAAATTTGTCATTTATCTGGTCAAAAACTTGTGTGGTCACATGAGAGACGGACGGGGTAGGAGCAGGTAGAAACATTTATAAGATCTCAATATTCATGCAAAGAACACAAACATATATTGAAAGAAAAAATGATATAGCTTTTTTTCCTTGAATTTAGCTTTAAGAAAAAGACATCACATGACAATTGGTATAGAGAGCTAACCCCCTTCTTTTAAAGGAGAATGTCAATATCCTTAAAATTAGTTAAAAGTTCTTGCAATAGAGATTCTAAGACAGGATAAATTTTTAAATATGTCAACTTGGGAGGCACTTAATTCTGATGAACATTAGAGTTACCCCCCCCATTCTTCCTTTTATTATTATTTGAAAAAAATAGTTTTACCTACTTTATTAATACTGACATATCTAGGACCCCAAATAACCAAATATTCTACAATTCTAACTGAACTCTCTCTTCTCTAATGTTGTTATGAACTGAATGTTTTTGCCCTCCCCACCCAAATTCTAATCTTATACTAAGTCTGTAAATAAAAAATGTAAAGAACCATGAATAAGAATGACACATTTTCTAATAATACTAGAGATAAGAATTTTAATATGTAAAAGGCATGCATTTTTGTAAGGGTAAATTACTATGTTAAATAGTATAAAACTATTTAATTTCCTAAATATTTAATGGGATTAATCTGCTCTTCCATGCAGGAATTTCTGGCATAGGCCCACCAAGATATGTAGTAGGGGCTTTGTACTATTAAGCTGACATCACAGCCCCTTATCAAAAATTAGCCTTTTAGAATATATATTCTACTTCAACAAACCTCCAACCCCATCAGAATTTATTTCTGGCCAGGCTGTTTATTATTTATCATTGGACAAGAGACCAAAATAATATAACCTAGATACCAAAGTTGATTATGAATTGAAAGTAAATAACCATACATCCTAAAGATTTTCTTAGTAAAATCAATACTCTGGAGGTAATGTTTGTAATATATGTGGTATAACTAGAAGACAATAATGTCAAAAAATAAAATTTAACTGAGTAAATTTTAAAGGTATTATTGGATTTATTCAGTGATTCAGAGGATTGGGCAGCATCCAATCTAGGAATAGAAAGAAGCTCTGAGGAGCTGTGCAAAATAAAAGATTTTCACAGACAGAAGGAAGTGGAAGCAAGGAAGTTACACTAGCAAAAAGAAGATTGGTCTTGGCAAGGTCACTTCCCCTTAGGGGGTGGCAGGGATCTATCTGGCAGATTACCTCACTAACATCATTCCTGACTGACTGGTTTAAGATTCCATTTCTGGGAGAGCTGAAACTGTAATTAATCTTTGGCTTAGTGACATGGGGTTTAGCATAAATGCCTTCATTTTAAGCTTGTTGTTTTGTTTTTATCAGTAAGAAATAATAAGTTAGGAGGAATGAGCAGTGTTTTCAGTACATACCCTTCATAGAAAAACTTCTGAAAGATATTATTTCATTTTGCTATTACTTATAGTATACTGGTATTATTTTGTGAAACAGCAGTTTTAAGGATTTAAATTATCTGATAAATAGATAATATTTGTTCAATTTTATTATGTAGATTATTTTATAAATACAGTTTGCATTTTTCCCTTTTAAAATACATAGATATTGAATACAAAGTTGAGTAAGGAGAGTCTAGATAACATCACAGAGAGTTCTAGTTTTGTTAGGAGTGTTTTGTTGTTGTTGTTGTTGTTGTTTTTAAAGAGGCATGGAGCAGCCCAGAGATAGAGTCTGTTGAACACTGAAGGCTTGATAAACAATCAAATCATTAGGTGGTTCATCAAACAAGTTGTGCTTCTCTATCTAAACACTATACTTACAACACTGCCTCTTTATCTCTTCAGCCTAGACTGTATTGTCAATATGTCTTGAGATATTCATTTCAACTTTAATTCCAAAGTTGTAAACAAGATTTTGTTTCTATCCCAATGTAGTCATTTGAGAAATATCAGTAGAAACACAATCTTTTGAGTTGTATGTCTTTTATGTATGTGAATTTAATGAAAATAAAAATATACTTATTTTTGGAAAGCATTGAAATTATGAAGACAAAATGTCAGGAAAATCTATTACCTTATGCGCTTTCAGTTCTTAAAGGCCTTTTCTGCTGTGATTCTTAGTATGTCAGTGTTTTAGATTATTTTTATAAAGCAACTTTTAATTACAACATTGACATATTATTCTTGTGTTGCTTCTCCTCCTGCTCCGAAAAACTTTTGGTACATATTTTATAAGGAACCTCTGAAAAATGTGCATTCAGATTTTAATTTGTATGAGATTGATCTCCATGTAGTTTTATTCCAGAATGAAATTGTTCCACTTAGAACTTTCCTATGAATGTTCCTTCTCTAAATTCAATTGTAGGAAAAGAATAGGAAAGTAAATTTATGATTTGTATATATGTAATATATTTGTGCTGTGTTTAAGATCATTCCAATCTCATATACTCCTTCTTTGTTTCAGCTCTAAGGGACATATTTTTGTTCTTTCTAAAACATGCTCTCTTATCTTTCCTTTCCAAGTGAATAATTTTTTTCCCATTTCACCTGCCAACTCTATCATCTTTCAAGTCAATATTGAAGAGTCTCTTAATCAAGGATACCTTCTCTGGACTTACTCAAGACTAGTCTATTCACCCTCTTCACCCTACATGCCCCCACTGTCTAGTAAACATAGCATGCCACAGCTTCATCCTTTCAATTACTTGTTTGGTATTAGGCTTCTCCACTAGCCCCAAAGCTCCATGAGTGAAGTGGGTTTATGTTTGTGCACTGTGGTATACTCAAGACCCATCCTAGTATCTGGACAAAGAAGATACTTTCAAAATATATGTGCTGAATAAATAAAAATAGCTATCATGTATTACTATGTACCAGACACTGTTCTACAAAGATTAGATAGATAGACAAATAGATCTCAAATATATATATTTTTATTCCACAAATCTGTCATGTAAATGCTATTATTTTCCCCACTTATAGATGAAACTGAGGAGGTGAGAAATTAAATAACCTGCCCCAAGTACACACAAATGACAGCTAGAATACAAACTAGGCAATCTGACTTCAGGGTCTGTGCTTTTAGCCAGTGAAGAAGCACTATATTTTCAGTGGTTGGATTATCTTTATGAGAATGTCAGGTGGTGAGTTTGTACAATGACAGTGACTCAGACTAACTGCAAATTAAAAAAAAAAAAAAGATGTCACTTAAAGGTTACAGTACAAAAGCATGATAGCCATAGAATACATAAGTAAAAGTTTTCAGATTTATTTTATAACATGTACAGAGGTTTCCCCTATTTTGTTGTGGAACTTAATTCAGAGAAAGACTCTATTTAGTGAAAGGAATACTATACTGTTTGCTTTTCAGTGTTTTTCATCAGCATGAAACATTTATTTTAACCATCCTATTTGGGGTGCCCAGGCATGCCACATGATAAATCAGCTTTGAGCTTCCTCTGGGACTTCATAAAATTCACTTTTTTTTCTTCTTGAGTTTTAGGCCTGTGGTAGCTCAACATAATGTTCATTAAAGAGGAGAATCCTAAGATCACATCTGTTCAAATCACTTTCTCTTTTTTTGAAGTTACTGAAGATAAAATATTCGAATATGAATTAAGACTCAATATTGCTTTAACGGAACTATGCGTTTTTCTGCATATTAAAGTTTTTGTTTGGATTTGCCATTTAAAGTTACTTAAAAATATTTTCCTGTTTTAAAATGCTTATCTCTTTACTTCCTTACATTAATCACAACTGTGGATTGAAATTCATTAGCTTTATAATATTAATGAGAACCTAATGGAAAGGAAATTGTGGAAAATCAAGAGTTGTGACCAAATTAATTACTTAGTTATTTATACTGCAAAATAAAATTCTATTGATGAGAAAATTAAATGAAATATAAAATTAAAGCATTTTAAGCATATAACTTTATCTTCCCTATGTCTTTTTTACATTTTACCTATTATTCAAACAGTATAATAGTATAGGATTTATGTAACACCATTTCATACAGGTAAAACTTGTAAATGTACTCCATAGAATTCTAATAAACTACTTTAAATGAAGTGATTTATTTATAATTTATCTGAAATGAAAAGTAAATATTTGTATTAGGGTAGAAATATTCCTGTTACCTTTTGATGCTTATGCTAATCTTGTGACAGTTGAACTAGTATGAATTTTTATTGTATCCATTAGCCATGTAGCCAAGACAGCCATGTCTCCACCAGAGTGATTTCTCTCCTTCACTCATTACTAGAAGTACCAGTCACATGGCTGTTCTGTGACCCTGTATTTTAGAATCTCCCTTTAAGTTAAATGACACTGTTAAAGAAAAATTATTCAGACACTTGTTAAAATGGTAAGGGAGACATTATTCAAGTCTACTGCAATAGTATTGCAATGGGGGAGAGAGGCTGGGCTCAATTTTGAATATGAAGACAAGTGGGGATTTACAGCCAAGAAGCATGGTGAGGGGTCAGTGGATGGAAAATTACTAAGAGAAGACATCAAAGGTAGGGGAATTTTTGCTAATCTGGTCTAACGGGATTTTTGCTAAAGACAGGCCAAGGACTTAGACATCACAGGTGGGGTATCAGATATCTAGGGTTGGAGGTTTCTCACTAAACTTACTTAGCAAGATTCTTGCTAAGACTGGGCTAGGCCAAAGATAAGAGTGGGGACAAGGTCAAGGCCTAGACATGAAAAGGCTGATAAATTTTGGTAGAGAGTTTCTGTCAAGGCCAAATAACCATGTTATCTCCAATGGGAGGCAAACAAAAGTGATATGACTTCCAGGAACAGATCCTTAGGAATAAATCACGCCTTCTGCATGGTTTCTTTCCTCTTCCCTAAAGTCATAGTACAGTTGTGCATGTTACCTAGCTTCAATAATGCAGATAATGATGGTGCTGTATGAGCTGACCATAAAACAAACACAAAAAAAACAAAAGCAAACCATCAAAATACAAGAGAAGAAAGGAAACTTAGCTTTTGGAATGTTAACATGGAAAAGAAACATTCTACATTAGAGAGAAATAGAATTCCATCTTACTGAATAATTATATTTTGGGTCTCCTTGTTAGAGCAGATCAACTTGTTGGAACAGGGAGTGCCCATTAACAATATAAAACGTGTTCCACCAGCTTGGTAATTTAACATCAAGGAAAGAGGAAGCAAAAATTGCAGGCAGAACAATTACCACTTATAAAAACTAGGAAGGTAATCCTACCAAGCCAGTAGCTTTAGGGGAATGGTTGAAATAACCAACTATTAGTATAATGGAAGTTAGAAGGTATTACAAAAAAAGAAAAATAAAATGCAGCAAGTTGCAAAGAGAGATGAATAATTCTAATAATAATAATTCTATAATTCTCATAGAGTCTTGAGATTAGAGAACTCAAAGATTTGAAAAGTCCAGTTCTCTAGGACCCAAAATGTGGCAGATTAAGATGATGACTCCAATCTTTTTCCAACCATATTTTTTTACATGGCCTCAAGCTAATGATCTTTAATATAAGAAAGCAAGAGTGTATTTCTCTTCCTGTGTTACAAGCCACCCCCAAACTTAGTAGCTTAAAACAATAATGATTTATTATTACTCATGATTCTGTGGGTTGCCTAGGATCATCTGGGTTGTTCTTTTCTTCAGGGTTAGGAGAAGTTATTCATGTAGCTGCATAGAGCTGGCAGGAGCTGGTACATCCAAGAAGGCCTCTATTTTTATTTTTTAGGATCTGTATCCATATGGCCTCTTATTACTGAGTATTCTAGCTTGAGCTTCTTTTCTTCATTATATCTGGATTCCAAGAAGCACATTCCAAGGAATCGAACCCCAATCTATAAGCACTTATCAATTTTCTGAAATATACTTGCTAATGCCTTATTGTACAAACGTCACATGATCAGGACCGGGGTGAATGGGGAAGGTATATAAGCCATGAGCTGTATTTCACTGTGGGCTCCCTGAGGCAGAGCTAGTATGAAAAGTAACAACATAGATATAAAAATGGTGTATGGAAAAGAACATGGGGAATAGTCACTGGTACATGGAACAGACTGGCAGCAGACACTATGAGCATACTAAGTTCCTAAGGAAAATTTATTTCCTAAGAAAACATGAGTCTGTCTTGTGAAAGCCAAAAATAACTATTGGATTACCAAATTTTCACTAACAGGGAGCAGTGTGCAAAAGTTACATGGTCCCCAAAAGTTTATACCCCACAGTGCCTACTTCAGTTATATTTAAGGAGGAAGTAGACAAAGGAAAACATCCCAAAAGGCAGTAATGGAGGTGGAACATTCTTCCTTCTTGCCTACCTTCCTTCTCTCCTTCTTTCTTTTCCTTTAAGAAAGGTGAATACAATTTTTCTTTAGAAAAATTAGCATAAAGTCATAAAATTATTGAATAAATTCCAGAAACAATGTATTTCTAGCATCCATGAAATGCTATGAAAAGCAAAATCTGAATAAGCGTCTTAACTTGTCAGAAGTCTATTAACTTTACCAATATTTATTTAACTCTTATGATTCTGTGTTTCCAGTTTAGAGATTAACAGAATTATTTAAAGAACTAGATGTTGTTAATCATTTTTAAAGCACATGGAGAAAATTAATTGTATGTAATGAGGCCCACCATGGAGGAAAAATAGTTTAGCATGGTTATATTATCATCTCCTCAAATCATTACCTTCTGATTAAGCAATATGAGTTTTAGTCCTTTAATATATTCATTTTAGAATCTCTTATATGTTATAAAAAAAGAGTAAACAATATATTAAAAGGCAAAAAAAAAGCCATATCAAATATCCAATCAAGTGCAATGGAATGATGCTTTAAAACATAAAACTATTTAAAAAAAAACAAAAACATAAAATTATTGGCTTTCTTACAGAAGTATATTCTTTAAACTTATAGTTTATGAAATTACAAAAGCTTATTCTGGAGATTATTATATTTAAAAATGTTTTAAATGTTACACTCAGAAAAAATGAGATTGTTTTCTTATACAAAGCTTTAAAGTCTGCTCTGTAATTGGAGAACATGTTAAGCAAGGTCCAACAAGAACTGAAGATCTTGGCTTCTAAGAATAGTGAAACTGATCTTTTAAACTTCATGGGAGAGTTCCTGGATAAACAGAAGAACATAGACTATCTGAAATACCATCTTGGCTGTTAGAAGGATTTAGAAAATCTGGCCTAGTGGGAAGTCCTGTTTGAAAAGCCTGATGAAGTGTCAGGTGAAGAGGTGTAACTTCTGAAGGCAACACAGCAGGTCTTCCCATTGTAGTAGGTCTCACTTCTATGGAAGTAATTATCTTCACTTGATTAATTTTTGTTTCATTACAGAATAAGATTTGATTTGTTTTTATTCATATCATTGGAGTGTTTAGTTAAAAAATTGTGTTGCAGTGACATAAGATATTGCTATCACTATTTTTAATAAAAGTTAATTTGGATTTTTACTTTAGGGTCAAATTATGCATCTATTATAAAACCAATTATCTACAACAGAATTCTATCAAAGTATCTTTCTAGAAAGTTTCACTATGCTTATTTATTTTAAGTGAGTGCAACTTGTATTCAAAGATGACAGTAGAGGAAAAGAATTCCTTTATGCAACTAATATCTTCCTTTTCTAATCTCATGCCCAAACATACACAGGAAATTGCACACACACTCAATAGTAGTTTCCTTATAAGGTTTTGTATCCCTGAAAACAGCCAGAAATATCTGTAGCTGTGTTCAGTGAGAAAAATTTTTCTTGAAAATCACAATAAGTCTTTCATCTTGCACACCACTCACTATATTGCACTTAACATTTCCATAAATATCAATATCAATGTCTGTTTTTATATCTTCAATTCAAATGTTTTAGTTTAATCAAATTTTATAATTGACAAATACTACTGTTATTTAAAAAAGAGTAGAAAGTAGAAAATAGTTTATTTTAATTCTTCCTTGAACAGTCCATGTGAATTGCACTATTGTTAAGACATTTCTAAGCCAGTTTCTAAGTGCTGCATTCTTGAGAGAAGTCAACACTAATATACATTACTCATACAGTCTTTGCTGTCTGGACATACGCATCTTGCATTTTGTGTTACTGAACCACCAATATACAAACATGATATTAGATCATCACCTACTGAGGTTTATCCCAGCAATGTAAAGCTGCCTCAACATTCATAAATCAATTAATGCAAATCAGTGTTAACAGACTATGGGACAAAATCATATGATCATCCCAATAGATGCTGACAAAGTATTTGGCAAAATCCAACTATCTATCATGATAAAAACTCTCAAAGAACTAGGAATAGAGAACTTCCTTTAACCTGATAAAAGGCATCTACAAAATAGCTATAGGAGGTAACATTATACCTAACAGCAAAAAAAAAAAAGCTTTTAACTTCTGAGTATCAGGAATAAATCAAGGGTAAGCTATATGACAAGAAAAAAATACAATTGGAAAAGAAGAAATAAAATTTTCTGTATCGATAGGTAGCATGATTATCTATGTAGAATGTAGAAAATACCAAAGAATCTACAAATCATATCCTAGGACTAGTAAATAAGTTTAGCAATGTGGCAGTATGCACAATTAATACACATAATTAAATTCTACATTTATTGCCAATTACTCATATCAATATGAAATTTTTAAAATTTGAAGAATTAATAAATATAATATTTAAAACTAGTTAGTGAATAAATGTAAATAGCAAAGGTAATTGAAGAGAAAATTACCAAATTATTTTATTTTATTAATTAACTTATGTATTTTTGGCTGTATTGGGTCTTCGTTGCTGTGTGGGCTTTCTCTAGTTGCAGTGAGCAAGGTCTACTATTCATTGCAGTGTGCAGGCTTCTCATTGTTGTGGCTTCTCTTATTGTGGAGCATGGGCTCTAGGCATTCAGGCTTCAATAGTTGTGGCATGTGGGCTCAGTATTTGTGGCTTGTGGGCTCTAGAGTGCAGGCTTAGTAGTTGTGGTGCACGGGCTTAGTTGCTCCACAGCATGTGGGATCTCCCTGGGCCAGGGCTCGAACCTGTGTCCCCTGAATTGGCAGGTGGATTCTTAACCACTGTACCACCAGGGAAGCTCACCAAATTACTTTTAAAATATATTCTTGTCCATATAATAGATTTTTTTTTAAACTACAGTATAGCCGTAACTCGATGAAAGTTTAAATGAGGGAGATAAATTCCCACTCATTCTTGTTTATTTGGCTATCCTTACTGATTTTGTCCCTTCAAGTCCACCATATACATAAATACAGAAGTCATTGTTGGATTGAAGACAGTGTTAAGAATCTAGGTTTATAAAGATATTCCTATTTCTTTTCATCTAATTCAGTTATCATTCGACCATACTTTCCTACAAGAAAGAAAAAGAAAGCAGATGAAAACACATTATTCAGTCTAGGTAGTTCTTATTCAATCTGTGCAAAGTATAATGTAATGGGAAGAGTAATAGGTTAGAATTAAAATGATCTGAGTTCCAAAAACACAATTGTCAATTTTGTCCAAGGCATATTTGTCATTATTTGAGTATTAAGTCTTATCATCAAAATGTAGAACTCTGAATGATCTCATAAATTAAAATAATCTACTTAAGTCCAGGAAATACATTTCAAAGTTAAATTATCATGGAGAACCCATTAGAAAGCAGATTTATGCTTAAAAACATACCTTAAGGATTCACTTATTATAATGGTGGGTAGGGGTTTGGTCTGATAACCTCCTGAGAAGAAATAGAAAAAAAAATAGTATTGTTTAAACATCACTTTGAAGGTTTATAAGAAAGATGCAGGCAACAAGAATTGTGGAATGAAAATACAGATAAAGGAGGGAACCTCACAAAAGTGAGCTGAGGATGTGGGGACACTTTTTCTAGAATTGCCTGTTGTACCTTTTGAGAACAGGAATACCTGTGCAGAGTTTTGACAGCTTCAGGAGGCTAGGAAAACAAAGGTTGTAGATCAGGGTTTCCAATAAGAATAGTTTCTTTCTTTCTTCTTCTTCTTTTTCAAAAACAAACTTCTGGCATGGGACTTCAAAAGAACACCCTAAGGAGAAAGAATAAATTAGAAATACACCAATCCTCAATTCTGATTGGATAAGGTGATTATTATTGCTAAAGGCCTTGATGAAAAGAAATGTGAACATTTTTGGATAAAGATGACATCAACTCTACCTTAAATTAATTGTAAAAAATGTTTTAATAATAAACTTTAATTTTTAAAATGGTTAAGTTTATAGAAAAATTTGAAGACAGTATGAAGATTTTCCATATGCCCCATGCCCTGTTTCCCCTATTATTAGTGTCTTATATTAGCTTGGTGCATTTGTTACAATTAATGAACCAATATTGGTACATTATGACTAACTAAAGGCATGCTTTATTGATATTTCCTTAGTTTTTACTTAATGTCCTTTTTCTGTTTCACAGTCTCACCCAGAATCAATACATATTAATTGTCATGTTTCCTCAGGCTCCTCTTGGCTGTGAGAGGTTTGCCAAACTTTTCTTCTTTTTGATCACCTTGACACTTTTTGAAAAGTACTGGTCAGGTATTTTGTAGAACATCTCTCAATTGAGATTTGTCTGATATTTTTCTCATGATTAGACTGAGGTTATGGGTTTTCCAGAGGAATACCACAGAAGTAAAGTGATATTTTCATTACATCATATCAATGATAAATACTATCAACACGGCTTATATTGTTGCTATTAACCATGGTCATATGGCTCAAATAATAGTCAGGTTTCTTCACCTCCTTTTCCATCCCCTTTTCCATACTGTACTCTTTGGAAGGAAGTCAATATGTACAACTAAAAATTAAGGAGGGGGGAGTCTACATAATTTAATATATTTGGATTTCTTCAACAGAGTATTTTTCATTTCTTCTCTAGTTAGTTATTAATTCATCATTGATTTATATCAGAATAGACTAATTGTTGTTTATTTTATACCTTGGGTTATAATCCAATACTGCTGTACTTATTTCCCTGCTCATATTGTTCCAGATTTGGCCATTGGGAGCTCTTTGAGATGGCACCCGTGTCCCTCTGACATACTCCCATCATTATAGGCTTTGTTTTCATTTTGTTTTTGTTTTGGAGTACTTCCTTGCTCTCTTTTTTTTTTTTTTTTGCGGTATGCGGGCCTCTCACTGCTGTGGCCTCTCCCGCTGCGGAGCACAGGCTCCGGACACGCAGGCTCAGCGGCCATGGCTCACGGGCCCAGCTGCTCCGCGGCATGCGGGATCCTCCCGGACCGGGGCACGAACCCGTGTCCCCTGCATTGGCAGGCGGACTCTCAACCACTGCACCACCAGGGAAGCCCCTTCCTTGCTCTCTTGTACAACCAGATTGTTCCAGGTTCATCATGTATACTTGATGCCCCAATCCTAGAATTAGACATTTCTGCAAGAAAATCTTGTTTCTTTTATTGAGAAAGCATTAGAAACCAAGATCTGTGTGCTAGATGTGCTTATTGCTACTAGGTGTAAGCCATCTCACCTGACAGAAAAAGGAAATATGTGTGTGTGTATACACTTGTTTATACACAGACCCATAAACATTTCTATATATAGCTACATATACACACACATATTAAGCTAAACATGACTTCATACTGAAATCGCAAACTCTAATCATTTACTACATAGATCATTCTAGAATCCTACCCCCATGCTTATCTCTAACTCCATGTTCCAACACTGAGAAACCTAGCTCCAACCATCTGCCACCCATTTGCTTAATTGTTCAAGTATACATGTACAGCAGTGTCAGAATTATGGACCCACTGTTACATCCCTGGGAAATAACTATAAATGGAGGCATGGTGCTTATCCAGTTTCTTTTTGCCTTAGTCTTACAGACTCTACTCATTTCAATTACTTAGATCAGTAACTTTTGCTCCCACTCAGGGAGATCATTTCATACACATGTAATACAAATACATTGTTTTTTTGTAATCTGTGTTTGTATACATGAAATTTTACTTTTGTTCTGTAAAGTTCTGTGGGTTTGGACAAAGCAACATATCATGTATCTATAACTACACTACCGTAGTGCTTTCCCAGATCCCCTGTGCTTCACCCATTTAATTCTCCCTCCTCCTCCAAACCCCTGGCAACTACTGATCTTTTTACCATCACTATAGTTTGAATTTCCTAGAATGTCATATAGCTCAGGGGTCCTCAACCCCTGGTACTCGTTCGTGGCCTGTTAGGAAAAGGGCCGCACAGCAGGAGGTGAGTGGTGGGCGAGCTAGTGAAGCATCATCTGCTGCTCCCCATCGCTCGCATTACCGCCTGAACCATCCCGCCCCATCCCAATCTGTGGAAAAATTGTCTTCCACGAAACTGGTTCCTGGTGCCAAAAAGGTTGGGGACCACTGATATAGCTGATTCCTATATAGAGTATGTTGCCTTTTCAGACTGGGTTCTTTCATTAAGCAATATATATGCATTTGTTTCTTTCATGTCTTTTTGTTGCTTGATGGCTCATTTTGTTATATTGTTGAATAGTATTCCATTATATGTATATACCACAGTTTATCCATTTACCTATTGAAGGACATTTTTTAGTTGCATCAAGTTTGGGGTGATATGAATAAATCTGTAAACATTTACATGCAAGTTTTTGAGTTTACTGAAGTTTTAAAATCAGTGAAATCAATACACAAAATCATGACTGCTTGATGATAAGCTAAAACTATGTTTAGCTTTGCAAGAAACTGCTAAACTGTAGTACAAAGTGGCTATACCACCTTACATTCTAACCAATAATGAATAATGATACTGTACATCTTTCCCAGAAGTTGTTATTGCCATAAATTTTTGAATTTAGGCATTCCAATATGTATGTACCAATACTCATTGTTAATTTTCAATCCTCTAATCCTGTTCAACAGAGGATGTTGAACATCATTTCATATGTTTATTTCTATCTCTATATCCTCTTTTGTGAGGCATCTGCTCAGACCTTTTGCCAATTTTTAATCGGGTTGTTTGTTTTCTTATTGTTAAGTTTTAAGTGTCTTTTGTACATTTGAATGTAAGTCCTTTATCATATAAGTGTTTTTAAATATTTTCTACCAGTCTGAGAATTGGGTACTCATTCTCCTAACTGTGCTTTTGCATAACAGAAGTTTTTAACTTTAAGCAGATATAATTTATCAATTTTTTCTTTCATCAGTCATGCTTTTGATATTGTATTTAAATACCCATGGCAAAACCAAAGGTCAGCTAGGTTTTCTGGTATGCTTTACTCTAGAAAATTTAGAATTTAAAGTTTTACATTTAGTCTATGATCCATTTTAAATTATATTTTGTGTATGATGTAAGGTCTGTGTCTGGGGTTTTTGTTTTTGTTTTTTGCATATTGACATTCAAATTTTCCAGGACCATTGTTAAAAAGTCTGTCCCTTCTCTATTGAGTTGCCTTTGCTCATTTTTCAAAGGTCAGTTGACTATATTTATTTGGACCTATTTCTGTTGTCTTCCATTTTGTTCCACTGATCTTGGTGTCTATTCTTTCACCAATAGGATGCTGTCTTGATAAATGTAGTTTTATAGTAAGGCTTAAAATTAGATAATATTAGGGCTTCCCTAGTGGCGCAGTGGTTGAGAGTCCACCTGCTGATGCAGGGGACATGGCTTCGTGCCCCGATCCGGGAAGATCCCACATGCTGTGGAGCAGCTAGGACCATGAGCCATGGCCGCTAAGCCTGTGCATCCGGAGCCTGTGCTCCACAATGGGAGAGGCCACAACAGTGAGAGGCCTGGGTACCGCAAAAAAAAATTAGATAATATTAAAGTGATGTAAGCATCATGGTGGTCTGATATGCTCCCTTTGTCTCTTCCTTTCAATCTACAACCAGTAAAACAACCATAACTGAACAAAGGTGCCTCTACTCAACATACCAGGATGCTGGGGAAGTCCACACATCTACACATCTAAAGGTGGGTTCACTGGAACACATAGAGAAAGTGATACCAGGGGAATATCAGAGGTGGTGCCTGTGATCCTGGACCTCTGGCCAGATGGCTGAGCTCACAGCCTCAGAGAATCGAGTAGCATCAGAGGAAGTGGCACAGACTCCCACCTCCTGGTTGCAGTGCCACTTGTAGCTACAGGGAACTGAGCAGCTACACAGGAACCTGTGACCCTGTTCCCTCCAGCTGCGGAGGTACCCAACAACTCTGCCTTCCCTGCCCACAGTGATGACACACACAAACCTTACAGCCCTGGACTTGGCAGAGGCACCTGAAGCCCTGGGTCCCCCAATTTTCCCTCCCCATCTCATGGCCCCAGGTTGTGATGCCAGTGATCCCGAGCAGTAAAGCACCAATGACCCTGAAGGCATTAACAGCAGGAACAAAGGGCAACACCTCTGTCAGAGGCGATGCAAGGTGAAAAAATGCATATTATCAAGTACAACCAGAGACAATTCAGGTAAGAGAAATACAAAACGTGTGCTATTTGTTATGCCAACTCATGTATATGGAATCTAAAAAAAAAAGGTTCTGAAGAACCTAGGGGCAGGACAGGAATAAAGACGCAGACATAGAGAATGGACTTGAGGACACGGGGAGGGGAAAGGGTAAGCTGGAACGAAGTGAGAGAGTAGCATTGACATATATACACTACCAAATGTAAAATAGATAGCTAGTGGGAAGCAGCTGCATAGCACAGGGAGATCAGCTCCATGCTTTGTGACCGCCTAGAGGGGTGGGATAGGGAGTGTGAGAGGGAGACACAAGAGGGAGGGGAAATGGGGATATATGTATATGTATAGATGATTCACTTTGTTATAAAGCAGAAACTAACACAACATTGTAAAGCAATTATACTCCAGTAAAGATGTTAAAAAAACATGAAAAAAAACCCAACTTGTGTTATATAGTCACCTACTGAAAAACAAAAGAAAGGCTTCTAATTACTAACTGTTGAATCATTAGAATCAAGTAAAAAAAAAAAAAAAAAAAAGCTTTACCTAAAGGAAAAAGATGCTGACTACTTCAAATGCAGAGGAACAAATCTGCATGAAGAAACATTGTAACATAGTATCACACAAATTAAATGACAATCTTCTAGAAACCAAACTTAAAGTCACAGAATATTGAGATCTAACTGACAGAGAATTCAAAATAATTATCAGAAAGAAACTCAACAGGCTATAAGAAAACACAGAAAAGCAGTTCAATGAGATCAGGAATAAAATTAGTGAACAGAAGGAATACTTTACCAAAGAAATTAAAAGTCTAAAAAAGAACCAAACAAATTCTGGAACTGAAGAACTCAGTAAATAAGATGAAGCACACATTAGAAAGCAGTAGTAACAGAGAAGACCATAGGAAGAAAGAATTAGCGAGCTCAAAGGTAGAAATCTAGAAATGACACAGGTAGAAGAAGAAAGAGAATTAAGACCTAAAAAAATGAAGCAATTCTCTGAGAACTATCCAATGCTATTAGGATGGGCAACATTAGAATAATGAGTATCCCAGAAAGAGAGAGAGAGAAGGAAGCAGAGGGTTTATTCAAAGAAATAATAGCTGAGAATTTCCCAAACTTGGGGAAGCAAATGGATATACAAGTCTAGAAGCTAAGAGAATGCACAATTACCTCAACAGACCTTTTCCAAGGCATATTAGAACTGTCAAAAGTCAGTGACAAAGAAATTTAAAAACAGCCAGGGAAAAAAGGATGGTAACCTACAAAGGAACCCTCATTATGCTATCAGAAAATTTCTCAGCAGAAACTTCATAGGCTAGGAGAGAGTAGAATGGCATACTCAAGATTTTGAAAGATAAAAACTGTCATCCAATAATACTCTATTTAGCAAAGTTATCATTTAGATATGAAGGAGAAATAAAGGCTTTCCCAAACAAAAGCTGAAAGATTTAATCAACACTAGACCTCCGTTACAAGAAATGTTGAAAGGAGCACTTCTACTTGAAATGAAAAGGCATAAGTACACAAAACTTGGAGTAAAGTAATAAATAGAATCAGAATACTGCAACTCTATATCAGAATAGGTTATTTAAAAAGTATAGCATATACTTGAAAGGGGAAAAAAAGCAGTAAAAACAACTATATCTACTTCAGTTTGGTAACAAATTCACAACATAAAAAGGGAAAATTTGAGACAACAAAAACATAAATAAGGAAGTGGGAAAAAATGGAACCTTTACAGGCAAATGAAGGTAAAATGCTATCAGCAGAAAATAGGACTATTTTATCTATGAGAGGTTTTATACAAACCTGATGATAACCACAAAACATACCTCTGGAGCAGAGACACAAATGGAGATACAGAGCAACCTGAAAACAAAAGATAAAATGGCTGTACTAGGCCTCATTTATCAATAATTTCCCTAAATGTAAATGGATTGAATTCCCCAATCAAAAGACACAAAGTGGCTGGTTGGATTCAAAAACAAAAACCAACTAAACACTGCCTCCAGGAGATTCATCTCAGGTCTACAGACAAACAGGCTCAGTTAAGGGATGGAAGTTCCTCAAAAACTTAAGAGCACAGGGAGATCAGCTCGGTGCTTTGTGACCGCCTGGAGGGGTGGGATGGGGAGGGTGGGAGGGAGGGAGATTCATGAGGGAAGGGATGTGGGAACAGATGTATATGTATGACTGATTCACTTTGTTATAAAGCAGAAACTAATAAAAAAAAAAACTTAAGAATAGAACTACCATACGATCCAGCTATTCCATTTCTGGGTATTTATCCCCAAAATATGAAAACACGATTTGGAAAAGATATATGCACCCCTATGTTCATTTACCCTAGCATTATTTACAACAGCCAAGATATGGAAACAACCTAAATGCTCATCGACAGATGAATGGATAAAGATGTGGTATGTAATACATACAACTGAATGCTACTCAGACTTAAAAAGATGATGTTTTTCCACTTGCAACATTAGTGGACCCTGAGTGTGCTATAAGAGAACGTTGAGTATACTATAAGTGAAATAAGTCAGATAGAGAAAGATAAATACCGTATCATTTCACGCATATGTGGAATATTAAAAAACATTTTTGATAAATGAACAAACCAAAACAAACACATAGGTACAGAGAATAGAGAGTGGTTACCAGAGGGAAAATAGGAGTGGGGAGAGAAAAATGGGTAAAAGGGGTCAGCTCTGTGGTGATGGGTGGAATCTAAACTCTTGATGGTGAGCACATCGTAGTGTACACAGAAGTGAATCATAATGTTGTATACAGGAAACTTACATGTCATAAACCAATGTTATAATGTTATCTCAATGTTAATTCAATAAATTAAAAAAATTAGATAATATAGTTTCTCCAACTGCATTTTATTTCATATTATTTTGTCTATTCTGGGACTTCTGTCTTATAAACTTTAGAATCAGATTCTCTGTATCTACAAACTAGTTTGATGGAATTTTCATTGGAATTTCATTGAATCTATTGAATGAGTTGGGAAGAGTTGATAATCTTAGCAGTATTGAGCCCATGAACATAAAATATCTCTCAAATTATATGTATACATATAGATGTTCTTTGATTTATTTCATCAGGGTTTTGTAGTTTTTCTCCTATATACATTTTGTTAAAAATATACCTACATATTTAATTTCTTGGTGCTAATATAAATGATATGTTTCCCTTTGAATTTTAAATTCTAATTGTTCATAGATGTTATATAGGAAAATAATTTATATATATATACATATATATATTTCTGTATATATATCTGTAAACAATGATAATTTTATTTCTCCCTTTCCAATCTGCATAACTTTTATTTACTTTTCTTGATGTTGTAGTGCATTAAATAAATATGTTACTGCACTTAGGAAAGAAGCATCCAGTGTTTCATCAGTTTTTTTTTTATTTTTATTTTTATTTTATTTTTATTTATTTTTTATTTTTATTTTTTATTTTTTTTTCATCAGTTTTTTATATACATTCTTTATGAAGGGGAGGATATTCCAAACTGTTCTTAGTTTCTGATATTTTTGTTTCTTTGTTTTTTTATTGGAGTATAATCGCTTTACAATGGTGTGTTAGTTTCTGCTTTATAACAAAGTGAATCAATTATACATATACATATGTTCCCATATCTCTTCCCTCTTGCGTTTCCCTCCCTGCCACCCTCCCTATCCCACCCCTCTAGGTGGTCACAAAGCACCGAGCTGATCTCCCTGTGCTATGCAGCTGCTTCCCACTAGCTATCTATTTTACGTTTGGTAGTGTATATATGTCCATGCCTCTCTTTCACTTTGTCACACCTTACCCTTCCCCCTCCCCATATCATCAAGTCCATTCTCTAGTAGGTCTGTGTCTTTATTCCTGTCTTACCCCTAGGTTCTTCATGACATTTTTTTTCTTCTTAAATTCCATGTATATGTGTTAGCATACGGTATTTGTCTTTCTCTTTCTGACTTAATTCACTCTGTATGACAAACTCTGCGTCTATCCACCTCATTACAAATAGCTCAATTTTGTTTCTTTCTATGGCTGAGTAATATTCCATTGTATATATGTGCCACATCTTCTTTATCCATTCATCCGATGATGGACACTTAGGTTGTTTCCATCTCCGGGCTATTGTAAATAGGGCTGCTATGAATATTTTTGTACATGACTCTTTTTGAATTATGGTTTTCTCAGGGTATATGCCCAGTAGTGGGATTGCTGGGTCATATGGTAGTTCTATTTGTAGTTTTTTAAGGAAACTCCATACTGTTCTCCATAGGGGCTGTACCAATTCACATTCCCAACAGCAGTGCAAGAGTGTTCCCTGTTCTCCACACCCTCTTCAGCATTTATTCTTTCTAGATTTTTTGATGATGGCCACTCTGGCTGGTGTGAGATGATATCTCATTGTAGTTTTGATTTGCATTTCGCTAATGATTAAAGATGTTGAGCATACTTTCATGTGTTTGTTGGCAGTCTGTATATCTTCTGTGGAGAAATGTCTATTTAGGTCTTCTGCCCATTTTTGGATTGGGTTGTTTGTGTTTTTGTTATTGAGCTGCATGAGCTGCTTATAAATTTTGGAGATTAATCCTTTGTCAGTTGCTTCATTTGCAAATATTTTCTCCCATTCTGAGGGTTGTCTTTTTGTCTTGGTTATGGTTTCCTTTGCTGTCCAAAAGTTCTGAAGTTTCATTAGGTCCCATTTTTTATTTTTGTTTTTATTTCCATTTCTCTAGGTGGTAGATCAAAAAGGATCTTGCTATGATTTATGTCATAGAGTGTTCTGCCTATGTTCTCCTCTAAGAGTTTGATAGTTTCTGGCCTTACATTTAGGTCTTTAATCCATTTTAAGCCTCTTTTTGTGTATGGTGTTAGGGAGTGTTCTAATCTCATACTTTTACATGTACCTGTCCTGTTTTCCCAACACCACTTATTGAAGAGGCTGTCCTTTCTCCACTGTATATTCCTGCCTTCTTTATCAAACATAAGGTGACCATATGTGCATGGGTTTATCTCTGGGCTTTCTATCCTGTTCCATTGATCTATATTTCTGTTTTTGTGCCAGTACCATACTGTCTTGATTACTGTAGCTTTGTAGTATAGTCTGAAGTCAGGGAACCTGATTCCTCCAGCTCCGTTTTTCGTTCTCAAGATTGCTTTGGCTGTTCGGGGTCCTTTGTGTTTCCATACACATTGTGAAAATTTTTGTTCTAGTTCTGTGAAAAATGCCAGTGGTAGTTTGATAGGGATTGCATTGAATCTGTAGATTGCTTTGGGTAGTATAGTCATTTTCACAATTTTGATTCTTCCAATCCAAGAACATGGTATATCTCTCCATCTATTTGTATCATCTTTAATTTCTTTCATCAGTGTCTTATAATTTTCTGCATACAGGTCTTTTGTCTCCTTAGGTAGGTTTATTCCTAGATATTTTATTCTTTTTGTTGCAATGGTAAATGGGAGTGTTTTCTTGATTTCACTTTCAGATATTTCATCATTAGTGTATAGGAATGGCAGAGATTTCTGTGCATTAATTTTGTATCCTGCTACTTTATCAAATTCATTGATGAGCTCAAGTAGTTTTCTGGTAGCATCTTTAGGATTCTCTATGTATAGTATCATATCATCTTCAAACAGTGACAGCTTTACTTCTTTTCTGATTTGGATTCTTTTTATTTCCTTTTCTTCTCTGATTGCTGTGGCTAAAACTTCCAAAACTATGTTGAATAAGAGTGGTGAGAATGGGCAACCTTGTCTCATTCCTGATCTTAGTGGAAATGCTTTCAGTTTTTACCATTGAGGACGATGTTGGCTGTGGGTTTGTCATATATGACCTTTATTATGTTGAGGAAATTTCCCTCTATGCCTACTTTCTGCAGGGTTTTTATCATAAATGGGTGTTGAATTTTTAGAAACCTTTCTCTGCATCTATTGAGATGATCATATGGTTTTTCTCCTTCAGTTTGTTAATATGGTGTATCACGTTGATTGATTTGCATATATTGTAGAATCCTTGCATTCCTGGAATAAACCCCACTTGATCATGGTGTATGATCCTTTTAATGTGCTGTTGGATTCTGTTTGCTAGTATTTTGTTGAGGATTTTTGCATGTATATATATATGTATATGTGTATTTTTGCATGTATATATATCACTGATATTGGCCTGTAGTTTTCTTTCTTTGTGACATTCTTGTCTGGTTTTGGTATCAGGGTGATGGTGGCCTCGTAGAATGAGTTTGGGAGTATTTCTCCCTCTGATATATTTTGGAAGGGTTTGAGAATCATAGGTGTTAGCTCTTCTCTAAATGTTTGATAGAATTCGCCTGTGAAGCCATCTGGTCATGGGCTTTTGTTTGTTGGAAAATTTTTAATCACAGTTTCAATTTCAGTACTTGTCATTGGTCTGTTCCTATTTTCTATTTCTTCCTAATTTACTCTTGGCAGGTTGTGTATTTCTAAGAATTTGTCCATTTCTTCCAGGTTGTCCATTTTATTGGCAATGAGTTTATTGTAATAATCTGTCATGATCTTTTGTATTTCTGCAGTGTCAGTTGTTACTTCTCCTTTTTCATTTCTAATTCAATTGATTTGAGTCTTCCCCTTGTTTTCTTGATGAGTCTGGCTAATGGTTTATCCATTTTGTTTATCTTCTCAAAAAAACAGCTTTTAGTTTTATTGATCTTTGCTATCGTTTTCTTCATTTCTTTTTCGTTTACTTCTATCTGATTTTTATGATTTCTTTCCTTCTGCTAACTTTGGGGGTTTTTTGTTCTTTCTCTAATTGCTTTAGGTGCAAGGTTAGGATGTTTATTCGAGATGTTTCCTGTTCCTTAAGGTAGGATTGTATTGCTATAAACTTCCCTCGTTAAACTGCATTTACTGTATCCCATACGTTTTGTTTCGTCTTGTCTCCACTGTCATTTGTTTCTAGGTATTTTTAAATTTCCTCTTTGGTTTCTTCAGTGATCACTTCGTTATTAAGTAGTGTATTGTTTAGCCTCTATGTGTTTGTATATTTTACAGATCTTTTCCTGTAATTGATATCTAGTCTCATAGCATTGTGGTCAGAAAAGATACTTGATACAGTTTCAGTTTTCTTAAGTTTGCCAAGGCTTGATTTGTGACCCATGATATGTTCTATCCTGGAGAATGTTCCCTGAGCACTTGAGAAAAGTGTGTATTCTGTTGTTTTTGGATGGAATGTCCTATAAATATCAATTAAGTCCATCTTGTTTAATGTATCATTTAAAGCTTGTTTTTACTTATTTATTTTAATTTTGGATATTCTGTCCATTGGGGAAAGTGGGGTGTTAAAATCCCCTATTATGAATGTGTTACTGTCCATTTCCCCTTTTATAACTTTTAGTGTTTGCCTTATGTACGGTGATGCTCCTATGTTGGGTGCATAAATATTTACAATTGTTATATCTTCTTCTTGTATCAATCCCTTGATCATTATGTAGTGTCATTTGTCTCTTCTAATAGTCTTTATTTTAAAATCTATTTTGTCTGATATGAGAATTGCTACTCCAGCTTTCTTTTGGTTTCCATTTGCATGGAGTATCTTTTTCCATCCCCTTACTTTCAGTCTGTATGTGTGTCTAGGTCTGAAGTGGGTCTCTTGTAGATAGCATATATATGGGTCTTGTTTTTGTATCCATTCAGCCAATCTGTGTCTTTTGGTGGGAGCATTTAGTCCATTTACATTTAAGGTAATTATCGATATGTATGTTCCTATTTCCATTTTCTTAATTGTTTTGGGTTCGTTATTGTAGGTATTTTTCTTCTCTTCTGTTTCTTGCCTAGAGAAGTTCCTTTAGCATTTGTTGTAAAGCTGGTTTGGTGGTGCTGAACTCTCTCAGCTTTTGCTTGTCTGTAAAGGTTTTAATTTCTCCATCAAATCTGAATGAGATTCTTGCTGGGTAGAGTAATCTTGGTTGCAGGTTTTTCTCCTTCATCACTTTAAATATGTCCTGCCAGTTCCTTCTGGCTTGCAGAGTTTCTGCTGAAAGATCAGCTGTTAACCTTATGGGGATTCCCTTCTCTTTTATTTGTTGTTTTTCCCTTGCTGCTTTTAATATGTTTTCTTTGTATTTAATTTTTGACAGTTTGATTCATATGTGTCTTGGCGTGTTTCTCCTTGGATTTATCCTGTATGGGATTCTCTGTGCTTCCTGGACTTGATTAACTATTTCCTTTCCCATATTAGGGAAGTTTTCAACTATAATCCCTTCAAATATTTTCTCAGTCCCTTTCTTTTTCTCTTCTTCTTCTGGAACCCCTATAATTCGAACGTTGGTGCGTTTAATGTTGTCCCAGAGGTCTCTGAGACTGTCCTCAGTTCTTTTCATTCTTTTTTCTTTCTTCTGCTCTGCAGTAGTTATTTCCACTATTTTATCTTCCAGGTCACTTATCTGTTCTTCTGCCTCAGTTATTCTGCTACTGATTCCATCTAGAGTATTTTTAATTTCATTTATTGTGTTGTTCATCATTGCTTGTTTCATCTTTAGTTCTTCTAGGTCCTTCGTAAATGTTTTTTGCATTTTGTCTATTCTATTTCCAAGATTTTGGATCATCTTTACTATCATTATTCTGAATTCTTTTTCAGGTAGACTGCCTATTTCCTCTTCATTTGTTAGGTCTGGTGGGTTTTTATCTTGCTCCTTCTCCTGCTGTGTGTTTTTCTGTCTTCTCATTTTGCTTTTCCTACTGTGTTTGGAGTCTCCTTTTTGCAGGCTGCAGGTTCGTAGTTCCCATTGTTTTTGGTCTGTCCCCAGTGGCTAAATTTGGTTCAGTGGGTTTTGTAGGCTTCCTGGTGGAGGGGACTATTGCCTGTGTTCTTGTGGATGAGGCTGGATCTTGTCTTTCTGTTGGGCCGGTCCATGTCTGTTGGTGTGTTTTGGGGTGTCTGTGGACTAACTATGATTTTAGGTAGCCTCTCTGCTAATGGGTGGGGTTGTGTTCCTGTCTTGCTAGTTGTTTGGCATAGGGTTTCCAGCACTGTAGCTTGCTGGTCGTTGAGTGAAGCTGGGTGTTGGTGTTGAGATGGAGATCTCTGGGAGGTTTTCGCCATTTGATATTATGTGGAGCTGGGATGTCTCTTGTGGACCAGTGTCCTGAAGTTGGCTCTCCCACCTCATAGGCACAGCACTGACTCCTGGCTGCAGCACCAAGAGCCTTTCATCCACATGGCTGTTCAATGCATAGCTTTCAAATCCATCTTTTGGCCTCCATGTTTTTCTTCTCTCTAGTAAATGTTACCATAATTGTTATTTGAAGAGTTAAAGGGGACTTCATTGGCGGTCCAGTGGTTAAGACTCCGTGCTTACACTGCAGGGGCCACGTGTTCCATCTGTGGTCAGGGAACTAAGATCCTGCTAGTATTGGAGGGTCTCCTGCAGAGGCGAGGGGTGTGGCTGTGGCTCTCCGTTGGTACCAGGACACTGGCAGCAGAAGTTCTGGGAAGTACTCCTTGCCATGTGCCCTCCCAGAGTCTCTTTGATAGTTTTTTGTCATGAGTCGGTATTGGATTTTGTCAGATGATTTTCTCTGTCAATTGATATGATCCTATGTGTTTTGTACTTTAGCATGTTGATGTTGTGTGATTGATTTTAGTCTTTATATACCTGGAATAAATCTCACTTGTTCCTGCTGTATGATTATTTTAATGCCTTGTTTGTTCAATTTGTTAATATTTTTTGAGATTTTTCCATCTGTTATTATGAAAGATATTGGTTTGTAGATTTCCTTTCTTGTAATATCTTTATATGATATTGGTATTAAGGTATAATGCTTGCCTTATTGAATGAATTAACAAGTGCTTTTTCCTCTGCTACTATTTTCTGAAAGAGACTGTGGAGGGTGAATATCACCTTATTAAATGTTTGGTAGAATTCACCAGTGGAACCCTCTAGGTCTGCTGCGTTCTTTTTTGAAAGATGATTAATTATGTATTCAATTTCTTTAATAGATATATACCTATTCAGATAATTTATCTTGCCTTGTGTTAAATTTTGTAGTTCATGTCTTTCAAGGTGTAAGACTATTTTACCTATATTATTAAATCCATGGGCACAAAGTTGTTCACAGTATTCCTTTATTAATCTTTTAATGTCCATGGGATGAGTAGTGATAACTCTTCCTTCATTGATGATATTAGCGATTTGTGTTTCTCACCTTTAATTAGGTAGCCTGGCTAGAGGTTTATAATTTTTTGATCTTTTCAAGGAATCCACTTATGGTTTAGTTGGATTGGTTAATTGTTTTCTGACTTTTAATTTCTTTGTTTTCTGCTCTAATTTGTATTTATTTTCTTCTGCTTGCTATATACTTAAATTGCTCTTAAGCTGGTTGGGATTGGCTTCCACGTTTTGGCCAAAGGAAAATGTGATGTTACTTGAAGAAATAACTTGTCCTGTGCCACTAACTTCATCAACATTAAATACCAACATTATGGGAATGTCATGCTCCCCTTTATTTACATTGTGAAAATACTGTCTGTTGTCTCTGGCAGCAAAGTAGAACTGCTGGGCTTTTTAGTTAAAGAGGTAGGGACATGGGGTACAGTGGGGAAATGTGTAAATCATAGTCACCAGTTTTTTAATTATCTGTCTCAATCTGAAAACTGAGAATCATTAAATCTACAAATGTCTAAAAAAATTGCTCTCCTTTTTCTATTTTCCCAAGGTGATTCTTTTCATATCTTTCTTATTTTCTAATATATACATTTAATTCTATACATTTCCCTCTAAGCAATTTCTTTTGCTGCACCCCACAGATTTGGATAAGTTACATTTCATTTTTAATTAACTTATTCAAACATTTATCTTGATATTACTTTTTTGACCTATGTGTTATTTAGAAGTGTGTTGTTTAATCTCTAAATATTTTGAAATTTTTCAAACTGTTTTTGATTTCTAGTCTAAATCCATTATAGCCTGAGAGCATACTTTGTATGATTTCTATCTTATATATGTTAGAGTATATCTTATGGCCCATAATATATACTATCTTAGTGAATTTTCATGTGAGCTTGACAAGGATGTGTATTCTGCTGTTGTTGGATGGCCTAGTCTGTATTCTATAAATTTCAACTAGATCAAGGTAATTGATGGTGTTTTTCAGGTCACCTGTATTCTTGCTGATTTTCTACCTTCTTGATATATCAGTCTGTGAAAGAGGAATGCTGACTTCTGTAACTGTAAGTGGACTTACCTATCCTTTCATTGTACCTAGTTTTACCTACATATTTATACTCCTGTTGTTAGGTGCATTTAGGATTATCATGTGTTCTTGGAAAATTGATCCATTCATTGTCATACTGCATCCCTCTTTATTTCAGATAATTTTCCTTGTTCTGAATTCTGCTTTGTCTCAGTTTAATATAACTTCTTTAGATTTTGTTTGTTTGCTTGTGTTATGATTAACATTGTGTATATTGATATTTATCCTCCCTTTACTTTTAACCATTCAGAGTCTTTACATTTTAAGTATTTTTTAATAAACAGTTTATACTTGGGTCTTCTTTTTTTGATCCACTCTGACAATGTCTATTTTACCAATAGTGCATTTAGACCTCTTACATCAAAGTGACATTGAATAGTTGGATTAATATATACCATGTTTAACTATTTTCTATTTATTGCCTTGTTCTTAATTTTACTTCTTCCCTTTTTCTTCCTTGTCTGATTTTAATTAAGAGTTATCTCTAATTCTATTTTATATCCTTTCTTAGCACATCAAATATACTTCAAAAATTTTAGTAGTTTTCACAGAGTTTTCAATGTATATACATTTTCAACTAATCTAATCTAGTTCCACCTAAAATAAAACTATACCACTTCATTTTAAGTTCAGTCACCTATAACAGTGTTCCCAATTCCCCCCTTTTACCTGTATATCATTACTATAATTCATTTCATTTATCCATATTCTATAATCATCAGACACCATTTTTTATTGAAGTATAGTTTATTTACAATGTTGTGTTAATTATCCAATACCTTTTTAATACTATTATTTTAAACAGTTAA
Organism: Mesoplodon bidens; assembly: GCF_964165515.1. NCBI lineage: Eukaryota > Metazoa > Chordata > Mammalia > Artiodactyla > Ziphiidae > Mesoplodon > Mesoplodon bidens. Next base: position 129,548,460 of record NC_138176.1, on the reverse strand, counting down.
CTTTTATACCAATTAAGAATAAGAAAAATATAAGCTTTATTTTACCTTAATACGTTTTCCTTCTCTGATGTTCTTCCATTTTTAATGTAAATCCAAGTTTCTGACTTGCGTCACTTCCTGTTGCTGAAGAAGTCCTCTTCACATTTCTTATAGGACAGATCTTCTGGCATTGATTTACTTCAGTTTTTGTTTGTCTGAAAAAGTATATTTCTCTTTCACTTTAGGAGAATAATATTGCTGGGCATAGAACTCTAGATTAGTACCATTTTCCTTTCAACAGTTTAAATGTTACTCCCCCTCTTCTTGATTGCCTAGTGTGATGAAAAATCTACTATAAGTTGTATCCTTGTGTCTCTAAAGTTAAGTGTTTTGTTACCCCCTTACCACTCCTAGGATTATTTTAAGATTTGCTCCGTTTGGTGTTTTTCAGTTTGAATATAATATGTCTACATGTCTTTTTTTTTTTTTTTTAATCCTGATTGGTGTTCTCTGAGCTTCCTGGATCTGTTTGATGTCTATCATTAATTTTGGAAAAATTTCAGCAATTACTTCAAATATTTCTTTTGCTCCATTTTCTTTTTTTTTCTCCTTCTGGTATTCCAATTATTTGTATGTTCCTTCTTTTTATGACATATCTTCAAACTCACTTATTTTTTTCCAAGCTGTGTGAGGTCTCCTGTTTAGCCCATCAAAGACATTTTGAAATAAAGCATATCCTTTTGATTCTATTTTAGAGCTTCCATTTCTCTGCTTACAACACCCATGTTTTCTTGCATACTATCTGCTTTTTCTTTAGAGCTCTTAACATATTATTCATAGTTACTTTCTATTTCCATTTTGACAATTCCAAAATCTGTGTCATAATGGAGTATGGTTCTGAAGCTGGCTTTGTCTGTTCAAACTGATTTTTCTGTCTCTAAGCATTCTCTGTAATTTTTTGTTGAAAGCCAACATAATGTATCAGGTCATAAGAACTGAGGTATTGATAAATAGGTCTCAGTGTGATATTTTTTGTAAATCTTTCTAGAGTTTGACAATATTAACTGATTATTGTAGCTATATGTGTCAAAGGCTTCAAATCCTCTAGTGTCCTTGATTTTATCTCCTCTGTTGTCTTTGGGCTTTCATAAGAACTCCTTATCAAATAGTGTTTGTGTCTTTCTGCTCTTTCAGCTATAATCCACTGTTGTTACAGTGGTACCCTTTCAGAGTGGTGGTAGAGCGTGTGGGAAGGGAAGTGTTCTATCATCTCATGAGTGAATCTCATTGTTTTAGTTAGGTTTGTTTCTGAGTTGCTGGGCTATTATTTTCACAAGTGTTTTATCTCTCTCTCTCTTTTTTTTTCCCATTTGAGTGATAAAGGAAAGATAGATGGTGCTAGACTCAGAGAGCTTCTCTTAGCTTACATGTAATAAGACTCTGGTAACATATTTTACCTTGGAGAATTTTTATGAAGAGCATTCTTGGCTTATTTCATCATGGATAGTCTTTTCCATCTTTTGCCAGAACCACTGGGAAATCATTTCTGGCTATATACAGTGACAGTCTTTTGGAATTCCTGAAGGTTAAACCCATGAAAGTGTAGGGCCCTCTAAGATTGCAGCTCCTAGTAGTTTCTCACTCTCAATCTAATCCGCAGTCAGCAATCAGCTTCCAGAAATTTGTCAGCATTACCATCTAAGTATCCCTACTAGTTTATGGCTCCAAGTGATGGAGCTTCTGCTTTAGATAAGACCTTGTCTATGACTCTGTTGATCTGCCTGTCTGTCCAGATTTCATGATGGTGGTTTGCCCTGCAATTCCAGTTCTCTAATAGGTGTAAGAAAAATTGTTAATTTTTATTTTGTTCACAGATTTCTTTTTTGTCATGATGGGAGTGACAAGTTCTAAGTTCTTTACATATTGGAACTGAAACTGGAAGTCCAATTGTAATTCTCAATTTGCAATTCATAAGAATATGTCAATATTAGCTAAACATAAAAAAGACAGTATAGCCAAAAACAAGGGAAAATAGAAAAAAACAAAAGCAAAAAACTGTAGCAGACCCAAAATACTAGATTCAGCAGTCATGTACTTCCAAATAACTGTCCTTACTATGATGATAGAATTGAAATAAGAGATAGATGATTTTATTATATAGGGTTATCAGAGTTTTAATGGAAAACAGCAAATAATTATAAAGAGTAAAAATAATTATAGACATTATGAAAATAATTAATGAAAGTAAATTACTCAGTGGCTATGTTTAGCATTAGTTTTAAACTTCTGAAGAGAAAGTATGAACTGAGGAAATTCAGAAAAAAAATGCAGAATGACACATGGAGAGAAGAAATGATAAAAAACAGAAGGAAAGCATGGTAGTGAAGTATGTCTGTGGTGAAAAGGCTTACATATGCTTATTTTAAGTCCAAGAAGAAAATAAGAATTAATAAGGCAGAAGAATTATTTAAATAATGGCTAAGAATTTTTCAATATTGAAAAATAAATTATTCTGCATACTCAAGCAGACTTGAAATTCCCAAAGCAGTATATACCATATGCTTATAATAGAAAAAACTACTTAAAACCAAAGACAAAAAATTAAATATCTTAAAGTGGTCTTTGGAGAAAAAGCAACACTGTGTTTCAAACAAGCAGTGTAAAACTGTGACTTCTTGTAAAACAATAAAGGCTGGAAGACAATGGGTATTTAACTTCTGAAGATTTCACTTGTAATGTAATAAATGAAAATATTTTTCATTACCTATGTTATATTTTTCTTGTTTACAATGCCAGAAATACATTTTTCTAGTTTATAACAAAATAAGAATTTTCACTATAGGTTCAAATAAAAAAGAAGAAAAATAGGTGGGAAGTCATTTGTCATTTTTATTTTATAGTTTCAAATATGAGTTTATCCGTAGTTCATAACTATCCACTTTAACTTTCATCTGACGTGACAGGATGGTTTTTAAAGTAACAATGAATGCTTTGGATCAACATCAAAGGGGTATAATTTGTCCATAAAAATGGGCAAAGTATAGCCTAAATGTGTATATATCTCAAGATAAGTTGTGAATAATAAAACATAAAATCTCATTGTTTTATGCTGAGATATTAAATTAGAAACAACTCTTTGCAGCTTACTGAGCTGCTAAATGACATGAAATATTGAGGGAAGCTCTGCATAGATTGATCAGGTAGGAGAAGCTAGGAAGTGGCTGTTTTGGTGCCTGTAATTTTACACATTATTTTCATTTTACAGGACCTTTAAAGACAATACATAACCCTCACATTACTATAACTTCTTCCCAAGATTAAGAAACTTCTTTACTTTGGAATGGCAATTCAAATTTTCTACAATTGATAGTGTTATAATCTCTCTATTATAGATTCAATAAGATATGGAGGAGACCTCATAGATCTGTGAGTTAAGGCAGCTTACCCAAGCAATCTCTAAAGTTTCAACTTCATAATTACCCATATTAGGCTATACTGTGGGTAATATTATCCCGGACTATATATACACACACACTTTTGCCTTCTACAGACAAGGAAAAATAAAGAATACACAATATTCCAATAATTAAATGTTTCCAAAAAAAGATTACTTATTGAAGGACTTGAGTGTCTGTGTGTCTGCCTCTGAGCTTTGATCTCATTGTTTTCCTTTCCTTCCTGAAGTTGTTCTGATTCCTTGAAAAACCTAGTATATCTAAGAGTTAGGGAAATTAGTCCCTTTGATTTGATGACTCAGAATGGTTCAGACAAATATAGATGAAGTAGAAAACTGTCCCTCTAATATTTTTTTCATTTAGAGATAAATAAAAGCTTGAGGCCGAGCATGCTCATTGTTGCTTTCAGAATCCTCTCAGTTTCCTAGATCATAATGCCACCTTTGCAATTTTGCATGTCATCGAAGGAGTCAGAATTCTTTGAGGAAATAGTGCCTTTAAACAGTCATGATGATCTGACTAGAATAGTATACAACAAAGCATAAACCACTTACCACCTATTTCAGAATGTTTGTTTAAATTTGGGAGGGGGAAGATGTAGAATGTGCATTTATTACAACTCTCCAAGTAATTCTTATATACACTAACATTTTTGGCCCTTTGGTCTTAGATAACACATTGCAATGACTCCTTGGAATGTGAGTAATTCATTCTATTCCAAAGACTTTAACTAAAACAACAGCCTAGATCTTTGTCAGTCTTAACAATCACAAAGAGTTCTGAGCTTCCATGTGACAAGAAGGTAGAGTACTGAATTGCTCTTATCACCTTAATGTTCGTTTTACGATGTTTAAAATTAGCCCATCATGCATATGTACCATGTGAAAGGATTAACAATTTTTAATGTACGCTTTATTTTCTGTTTTGGTTATCCTGGTAAGCATTATAATATCATTATGGGTTCGAAATTACAGTCTTTGTTGTCAGAATACTAATATAGTATTTTTGTCTATATTTTTCCATTGGATAAATTTGATCGGGTTAGTAGTAAATTCAGCTGCTGGCTAGAAACCTTTTCTAAAAAAGAAGGAATTAAAAAAAAAAAAACTACTGGTATATCTGACTTCCCTCACATTTCCATTTTTGTTCATAACGCTGTCCTATCTAACATATTGTTCCTTCTTAAATACTAATATTGGCTAATATCATTCTGAGTGCATCGCCCCTCTGGATGCCAAGTAACACACTGCTTGTTAGTTCTCCCACGGGTTAATAACTCTATAGTAATTTCAATTCCTTGGCCACCTGGTCCAAATTTTAGCCCATTCTTATTGGCTCTGGTGTCTGTCTTCCCAGGAATACTCTTGGTTGAGATTGCAATCATTTTGACAGTCAATCTCTCAGTGTAATATAAATTGGGAAAACTGGATTCCCTTATAATATAAAACACTTTTCTTTATTTAGAAACACATAGTTTCTCTTAAACATTTCATGTAAATTGCTATTAAATTAAAATATATTTTATTTAAAAGTCATTTTATCCAATGTTTTGCTAATTATATATATTATAAATACATATATAAATAATATACATAAAGTCGTTACATATGATTTGATTGAAGGGATTCAGTTTGCCCTTTAGACAGTTTTTGAGCCTATCATTTGTGTTATTTATGACCATAATGACAGGTACAGAGATGTGCCATATGTAAGATGCATTTGGTTTTTTTTGCAGTAAATTGCTGTATTCTTATTTATGAATTGACATATGATATTTTTCTAATGAGTTTAAGTGTGCTTATAATAGAATGCCAGATATTTTTAATCTTCATTATGGATACACAAAAAAAGGCAAGGTGTTTCCAGTAAATAATTTCCCATATTCTTAATCATCTCTGTCAATAATAATCACACATATAAGAAAAAGAAATTATATTCCATATCTAATCTGGTGTTTTGACCCAAAGTCACGAACCAGGATTATTGATATATTCCCCAGAATTATAAAATCTTATGAGCATTATAAATATTTTAATCGAAATTTCTTTAAATTATATTTATTCTCTTCTGGTCTCCCTCTATCTAAAAATGAGAATTCTGAATATATGTAGATGGGTCTAAATGTATTTACTTCTGAATTCAAGAAGAGTTTATGAATGCTAAGTTTATATAATTTCCTGAAAGAAATTAGCAGTTTTAGGTTTCTTTAGAGGAATACCAGAGATGATTCTTGCATATATCAGTGATGACGGGCTAGTCAGCGGCCTGTTACTAGTAGAATTTTAGTTTCAAAGTAGACTAATAAGAGTTGACTGGTGTCTACCTGTGCACATAGTCGAGTGATAATCAGTATAGAATTACTCATCGGTAGAGGCTTATGTCATAAGCTGACTGTCTAAATGATGAATGTATAATGAAATTAAACAGAATTGAGACAGATAGTTCTAACTTTTGATAAATGTGCATATCTTCATAATTAGATAATAAGTCCATTGCCTGGAAGATCAATTGGGATATAATAACTTTGAAAACTAAATCATTTCATTGTTTGGCATTTATAAGACATGGGAAAAAGCAAATTCAATTTTAATTTACTTTAAATATTGCTTATCGTCTTCCTAAGCACTTGATTAAAAATGGAAAAGCAGATATTGTCATTTTGTATTCTTCTCACATAAAATTATTTATTTTGTTATATAGACTTTAGAAAATCATTCCAAAACAAAATTTTGTCAATTAATGGCTTCTCCTAGGTAAGAAAGAGGAAATAAAGCAGCTAAGTCAAATACCATACATTAATGTGACAGAAAATATGAATAACATTGTAAAATTTATCTGAAATTCCTTACTTTCTTTATACAGATTTATGAAGTAAAACAGATCAGTATGCTTGTTTTTCTTGGAAGAGACTTGGTATTTGATATATTCATATTTGCTTTTCTATTCTTCCTAAGCATTTTCAAATAAAATACACATACAAGAAATAACAATAAAACTTTCTAAAAAGTTTGAATTAGGAGTGACAGTAGTGAGATGACTGAATAAGATGTACCTAGCCCGTATCTCTCCCTCAACAACTATTTGGCATTCATCATGGACCAAAGTGCCTTGGTGGGTGCTGTGAGATCCAGCACCATACTCTGCTGGACCCTGGCAGGAGTCTCACACACCTTTGTGTCAGGTAATAGACATCTGGACCTTGGACCTAGCTGTGGACCATGAAGTGGCCTATGAACTGGCTCCAGCCCCTCTTGGCCATTTTCTGGGGAGCCCTGGGAAATACTGACTTAGAAAATCACCCATAGATGAGAGAGCCTTTGTGGAAGTCCAAGATTCTACCAGAGAAGTTTCAGCACATTGCTGGAGCAAAAAAAAAAAAAAAAAATCCAAGATAAGACACTCTGGAGAGTGTGAGAGGAAAAGTGTGACATTACCTATGACTCCTGTCCACTAAGGCGGCACAGCTTCATACCAATAAAGTCCTTCTTGACCTTTGATTTCACCTGTGGGAAAAAGAGCATATGAGTCAGTGCCAGTTTTCCCAGTTGTGTGAGATGCAGATAAAGAGGCTTATTTCTCTCTCAGTCCATCCAGTGTACTAAGTTGTGAGCTACAAACTAGGAGTTAGTTAGCAGCTGGGAGAACAGCATCTAGGAAGGCATCAAAGGGATGCACATTCTACTAACTACATGACAAATTCCGTCAGGATGCTGGCCTATGACTATGCATCCCCACAGCAGGACCATGGGCACCCAGAGCTTGCCTCACCTACACATCCCTCAACCACCTTGTAGCCAGCTCCTGTGTGCACTCCTAATGGCAGTGAGAAGGAACTTTCGCAGATGGCTAATTGAGCACACACAGAAAGCCTGCCTGAATCTGTAAGACCAAGAGGATATGGCAAACATCAGCATTTAGTGCTACCCTTGGGAAAGCATGCAGACTGATGTATTGCAGGATCTAGAGGAAGCATAAAATCTTAAGTCGGCCACAAGAGGGAGCAAGAAGAGTGGAGCAGGCATATCCATAGCCTGAGAGAGCTTCAGAATTCCTAGCAGGGCTGATGGGAGGTACTTCTCTACCAAAGTCAGTCAGTAAAGACTGCTATTTCAAATGCAAAGACAGCAACGCAAGACTTCAACGAACATGAAAAATCAAGGAAACATGATTCCAGCAAAGGATCACAATAATCTTCTAGTAACTGACCCCAAAGACATGCAAATCTGTGATTTACCTGACAAAAAATTCAAAATAGCTGTTTTGAGGAAGCTCAAGGAGCTACAAGAAAACACAGAAAGGTATTTGAACAAAATCAGGAAAACAAGACATGAACAAAATGAGAAGTTTAACAAAGAGATAGAAATCATTAAAAAAAAAACCCCAAACAAAATTTTGAAGCTGAAGAATATGATGAATGAAATGAAAAAATGCAATAAAGAGCATCAACATCAGATCAAGCAGAAGAAAGAATCTGTGGAGTAAAGATACCTTTGAAATCATCCAGTTCGGGGATAAAAAAGAACAAAAAATAGTAAAGAAAGCCTACGTGAGTTATGGAATATCATCAAAAAAAGCAATGTTCAAATTATTAGAGTCCCAGAAGGAGAACAGAAGGAGGATATGGCAGAAGGCATATATAAAGAAATAATGGCAAGGAGCTCAAATTTTGGGAGAAATTTTCTCATTCAACTTCATGAAGCTCATAGGTCTCCAAACAAATTCAACTTAAAAAGATGTTCTCCAAGATACATTATAATAAAGCTGTCAAAAATTAAAGACAAAGACTCACACCTGTCAGAATGGTATCATCAAAAAGAAAACAAACAACAGATGTTGGTGAGAATGTGGGGAAGAAGGGAGCCTTATGCACTGTTGGGGAGATTGTTAATTGGTGCAGCCAGATGGACAACAATATTTAGGTTCCTCAAAAAAATTAAAAATAGAACTGCTATATGATAGAGCAACTTCGCTTCTGGGTGTTTACCTGAAGAAAACAAAAACAGTAATTTAAAAAGATATATGTACTCAAATGTTCATCACCAACATTATTTACAATAGCCAAAATATGGAAGCAATCTTATGTGTCTATTGGTGGATGAAAAAATAAAGAAGATGTGGTATATATACAAAATGGAGTAATACTCAGCCATAAATAGTGTTTTTTTTTTCTTTAAAACAGTGATCCAAGTATTTTACAGTTTTCATTAATTGTAATAATCTATCTGGTGAAATTTTTTTTTGTATTTTCTCTGTCAACAATAATATATTTTAGACTACCTACATTTTCTTTCATATCCAATTTTAATATATTCTTACTTTTCCTTTGTAAAATTTATCTAGATTGTACTGTAGGTCACTGTTGATATCAATTTGGTAATAACAGTCATAGTCATCTTGATTCTAATTTTAAAGAAAAGGCTCACTTGTGCCAGTAAGTTGTATGATGTTTGATGTTTGTAAATTTTTGATAAATATTCTTTTTGAGTTAAGACAGTTTGCTTTTTACTTCTAATTTACATTTATTCATCAATGATTGTTGAATATACTGAGTTTATTTTCTACCTAAATGGACATTAAAATACATATTTCTCCTCCTAAATCTGTATGAGCTAAACTAAATGGATATATTGTATAATAGTAGATAATGCATATTCTATAAATAAACCCTATTTAGATATCATATACTATCATTTTATTCATTGCTGATATTTATCTTTCACTCAACTTTTCTTAGGAACATAAGTCTATCCAATTAAGGTATACATTTTTGCCATAATCTGATGAAGTGTCATGAATATATCATGAGATCAAAAATAACTGAATTTGTTCAATTCATGATGAATTGGTGACTTTTGTCTCTTTTTAAAAATATTTATAGCTCATATTTATTGACATATTTAGAATGCATCAGGGCTGTGGCCATGTCCTAGGCACTGGGTTATTGATCTAGTGTATCCAGCTTAAATTCTTTCATCATCCACATTTTAAATTTAAGGAAACTAAGAGCTAAGGTATTAATGCAGTTTTTCCAAGATCACACCAATATGGCACTATTGAGATTTTTTTCCCATGACAGATGTTGAATCACAACACAACATTGCTTCTCATCATGAGTTTGAAAAGGTAATTGCAAACCCATAAACCTAAAAATGTTCTTTATATAGTCACTATCAACAATTTGTGATGTGATTGCTAAAAACTTACCATATTTCAAAAGCTATTAGTTTAACAACTGTGCATACACTTATGAGGTTTGGGTATTTTTATTTGGCAATAACTATGAAGATATTTGACATTTTAGTCACAATATTGAAATATAATTGCAATGATAAGATGTTCTAAACACAGAGAAGAGACAGTAAGTTTCCTAAGAACTAACCAGGAAATACTTTATATTCATAGATTGTTAAGTAAACAATATTAGTCTTAGAAAATTGCTGGCTTCAATTCTAATTGCAAATTTTTCTTTGTATTTTTTGAAATGTTTAGAAAAAGTTTGTTGAGGAAAATGATGGATTTCAGTTTGTAAGTGGCATTTAAGACTTCTTAAAGGATTTTATCATCATTTTAGACAAATCTTTGATTTAGATATTGGAACAGCAACTAGAATAATAGCCATGTTTCCCTACTAATGTTAACAGAATGCCATAGTGCCTGCTTTACGTGGCACACAATCACTGCATTTCATTATTTTGTAGATGTTTATCATGGCTTACTGCCCTATCACTATTTATCAACTGGTGAATGTACACCTTGTAAATGTATTTATACCACTTAATTTTGATATAACCCTTGTGAAATTATTCACTTTTAAGGAATTCAAAATTGCATCTGACTTTGCTAAATTATTTGATATATAAATAAAATTAGGGTTTTTTTAATCATGAGGTATGAAATGTATTCATGCCTGATTATGCCCATTATTCTAAATGCATATAGATCGTTTAGAAACTGATACATTAATATATGCAAAGCACATGAAATATTTCAAAAATGAAGAGGTACGGATACATTTTAATTCATCATTTGTTTCGTTTTGGTGGTTGTGTCTTAACTTTTTCACTGCTCTTTTTTAAACTTTCAATTTATCATATTTATTTTCCAAATATTTTTTCTATCATAGCATTAATTACTTCATTGACTCACATTTGAAGACTAATAGTCATTTAATAATATTAGAAACATTTTCTTATCCATCAATAAGGTATATACTTATTGATATATATCAATGTCACTATTTACAATTCTTGAATAAATTGTTACTATTAGGGCCTGGATGAGGTGAGTCTGTGGCACATCTTAAGAACATATAAACATTTAAGAGGAAAAATAATCATGTAATAACAAAACTGCTAAAGTATTAGAAATTTATTGTAAAAAGATCTCTTCAAAGTTAGATAAAATTTTGTTTATGAAATTTTAAATTATTTTAGTAAGAAATAGATCATTATTACAATGCTGAATAGAGTGCTCTCCCATATTAAGATCTGTATACAGTTAATTTTAAGCTAACTTTGTCAAACTTATGTATTTGAATTTTAATAGTGAGATTATGCCATTGTGTCCAGCAAGAGAAAATAAATAATAGATTTTTGATTGAAAGAGAAGTTCAGTGTTAGGCAAAAATAACTGCTAAATTAATACTCTTCCAAGATCATAGTCAATATTCTATATGGATATTTATATATATGGACAGATGGATTGATGGATGACTAGAGAGACAGATTGGCAGATGCACTTGATAAATGGCAGGGAATTGTTGTAGTGACATGAATTACCAAATGAAAGCCTTGCATTTTGTTAATTATCAGTAAAGTTAAATAGATTTTATTTTATCACTACTTCTTCCATATTCTCTCTTCATTGCAATAAAACATACACATTGTTGAAGAGCTTCTATTCATTTCCTTCTTTCACATTTATGAACCAGTATTTTTAGTAAAATAAAGAACAACTCTATGCCCTGTAGTTCAGCTATTCTGTGGACGATATCCATGTTTGCTCTTTAAAAAGCAAACTTGTCACAGTAGTTATATTGAAAGATTTTGGACTATGGGCCATATGCAAGTGCTATAAGATGGTAATAATAAGAATGAATAATGAAAAAGAAAGGAAGATACATTTCAAATTAAAGTAAAATTCAATTAATTGGGTTTGGTGTGAAATGCATTGATATTTGATCTTTAATTGCCACACAATATTAAGATATACATTAACTATACAAGTTATGTTTTTTCATGGAACATAAACTTATTCCCTTTGTCTTAGGAACGTTTGGACTGTTAGGTTAAATTATTGTGTTGAAGATTTTCAAAGAAAGTTTTAAAACAGAAAATTTGAAATACACTGTGTTTATAAAGTAAATAAATCTAAATGATAAAAAGCTTATAATTTTTAAGGAAAACTTGTTTTGCTTTTAAGTTAACTAATTACAATGCATAATTTTAACTTTCCTATGCATCAATAATTCTATAAGCAACTTGCAAAGAGAATTTTATTTAATGATTCAACATTATTGTTCATGAATATCTAACATTCTAAAAATATTGATTTATTTTGGGGGATGTTTTGAAGAGTTATTCACTTGCTCTTTTGTCTGTAACTTCACCAGAGACTCTCCATTTTAGTTAGCTAGTTTCAATTTAAGAACAATAGTATTTAGAAAAGCTTCTTTTTCAAATTAGTTTTTACATAGAATACTCCATTTTTAGCACCCAGTTTGGCAATTCGTGTAAATTAACCTCACTTATTTCTAATGACTACCAAATTGACAAGATCTAAGTGTTCATTTTATTCTTCTAGAATTCTCTTTTCTTTGTTGGTATCCTGTTATTATTCTCAACATCAAAGTTCTATTCTTTGAAATGTCTTCTCTAAATCCCAGTAATTTATACCAGACAAGTCCCTTCATTTATTCACACCACTAAACGTATTTTTCTGGGAATAAAGTGATAAATATGAATATTTACTTTTATTTCATAAAATTTAAGACTCTAGGAGCACAGTCCTTAATTAGGAAACATAAGTAATTTTGATGATAACAAAAGAAATGCATAATATGAAAACACTCTATATTTCTTAAGCCTGTTGATAAAGCTAAATATTAGATGGAGTTGGGGGTAGGGATTAATATACAGCTGTGTTATGGAATGAGAAGAATTCTGAAAAATGTTCTGTCTCACTATATATTAATGAAGACAACCTTATTTTAGAGTATCTCTTTGTCTCTGAGAGAATAATTTTGTTTCTGATTGCTGATGGGTTTTTTTGTTTGTTTTTTGGAAGTTCCATGTAGTTACTTGATATTTGGTATAATCTTGTGGACATTTGGAATTATATGAATTAATTTTTTAATCCAATTTTCTTGACATTTTCATTTGTTTCCTAGGGCTACTGTAACAAAGTACCGCAAAATAGGTGGCTTAGAAATTTATTATCTTATACTTTGGCTAGAAATCAATGTGTTGGCAGGGGCTTTATCCCTTAGAAACCTGTAGGTAGAATCCTTCCTTGCCTCTTCCTAGCTTCTGGAAGCCTCAGACTTTTCTTGGTTTGAGGTAGAATAACTCTAATCTTTACATGACATTGTCCTGAAGTCTCTTCACATAATCCTTCCTCTGGGTATCTGAGTCTGTGTCCAAATTTCTCCTTTTTATAAGTACACAAGTCATATTGGATTAGGGTCCATCTAACGAAACTCATCTTAAATTGACTGTGTCTGCAAAGGCCCTACTTTCAAATAAGTTCAGATTCAGAGATACTGGAGGTTAGCATCTCAACATACCATTTAGGGAGGACACACTTCAACCCATGAAAGCAACTGATAATGTAATCATAGAAATATTATTTTTCCCCACTGTTCCCATCTTCATTATTCTGCTCCTGACACCTTCAATTACTAGATTACCTCTTTTCCAAAGATATAGTTAATTAATGTTAATAAGCCCTAAGGTGTGTATGTGTATATATATATATATAATGACTTCACATTTGTTCCACCACATGCTTTTATCCATGTCTGAAATTGGGTTCTCCAAAAGATGATGAGATGATGAAAATGTAGACTCCTCCTTGAATTCTTTCCAGTATAAAACTTTATTATCAAATTAATGTTCCCATTGATGTTTTTAATTTTTAGCTGAAAACTCTTTAGTTCATTTATGTACAAGATATTTATTGAGTGCATGTTATGTATTTTAGGTACCAGGAATATGGCAGTGAATAAGGCAGAAAAAGCTCAACCCCTTGGAGATTATATTCTAATCCTGCATTACTAGACAATCTAGAAACAAGCAAGTATATCAGATTGAAAGGTACTAGGGAAGAAATGAGTGGAGATAATGTTTTAGAGTAGGCTTTCTGAGTCAGGGAGAGGCAATATCAGGGAAATCTTCTCCCAGAAAGAGGCATTTCAAAGAAGATCCGTCATATTTGAAAAGTGCCTGGGAGAGAGTTGCATTAGCAATAGACAAGAACAAAATCATAGGACCTATGGTGCAAATGACATGGTGTTATTTGAATACAAAGAAGTTCAATGTTGCTAGACTCAAGTTTACAAAATGAGGTTGAAAATGTCATCAGGAGTTTCCTAATCCTGAGTAGGAATCTTTAAAAGTTTGTGTTGTATTCTAAGTGAGTGGGGAAGCTCTCGGAGGCTTTCAAGCTGAGGAATGACATGCTTTATATTTTAAAAAGAAAATTTCACCTCTGGCTTGAAAATAGTGATGAAGGCAGCACCTATAGGTCATTGAAAACAACAAAGGAGAAGAACTAACAAAAACTCAAACCCCATTATGAATAATACTAATGTAGTTCCTAACTACAAACCCAGTGAAAGCACTGCCAAAAGCAGAAGGTTGATGGGCAGAGTAGCACAAGAAATAGAGAGAGTTCATGGTTTTAGATCTCAGGAAATAGCTGCTAAAGGATTATGCTACATCACTTAGTGAAATATTCTGCTAAAATAAAATATATTAAAGATTTTATTAAATTCTGATATGAAATCTTCTCCACTATGTAGTATTAAACTAAAAAAAGAAGCATGGTGCTGATTATTACATATATTATGGAAATATATACAATTTTTACTTGTATTTATCAACTGATATCAAGAATACTCCTAACATTTGTTGCTCTTGGTAGTCTCCCCAGATCACTGGGAGACAGATGAGTGTTGGGAAAGATTTTGCAAAATTTAATTTTGAAACTTTTGAATTTTTTATTGAAGTATAATTGACGTACATTATATTGGTTTCAGGTGTACAACTTAATAATTTGACATTTTAGGCACTGCAAAATGATCACCCCAGTAAGTCTATTTACTATCTGTCACCATACAAAGTTACACATTTTTTCTCTTGTGATGAGAACTTTTAAGATTTAATTTCTCAGTTACTTTCAAATTTGTAATACAGTATTATTGACAAAAATCTCTATGCTGTACATTATATCCCCATTATATTCATTTTATGACTGGAAGGGAAACTTCTGAATTTTAACTCATCTAAATGTAACTACCTACTCAAATGCTATCTTGAAAAGAATGAAACGAAATCACTATAGCTTATAAGGAGGATTAATTATAGAAAGCTAAGTTCAGATACCATTTAGAAGGTTCTTAAAATCATGAAAGATGATGTTTTGGATTAGTAGGCAGATTTAAGACACATTTTTGAAATAAGATTGATACTATTTGCTGAAGGACTGGATATGGGGGAAGAGTGAGAAAACATGAGGGATCAAGTGTAACTCCCAGAGTTTTGACTTAATTAGCAGGGTGGATGGTGACACCACTTGTAGAGACTGAGGAAATATTAGGGAGTTAAGTGTCATGGAGGAGGTTGAATCAGAACCACGAGTGCCTATTTGGAGAAAGGAGATTAGAAACTGCATTCAACCATGAATATCCCATCAGGTAAGTCAGCACATGCATACCTGAAACAGTCTAGGACACTGTGACAAAAATATGAGCAGAGAAGTCATGCTCGGGCTTTTGTGATAACTGTGGCATCATGGAGTGGTGCTAAGGGAAGGCTTCAGAAAGACCTTTCTTGAGGAAGACCACTTAGGCTGAGAGATACGATGAGTAGAAATTGACTAGAATAAATGGAACCTGCACATAAAAAATCGTAGGATAGAAAGATACAAATAAAACAATTTTGGTTGAAGTGAAAAGGTAGGCATGAGCCCATACATGAAAGGTCTAAATAGCATGACAGCTATTAAGGCTGACAAACGCTTTAAAAATGAATCAAACCTAACCAATACCTGGGTTAGGCTTTTTTTTTTTTTACATACTAAAAAAACCCCGAAAAACCAAAGAAACCTTTAATGAAATTTTACTTAAACTTTAAAAATCATTAATTTAGAACAGCTTTGTCACTGTATTTATTTTTGTACTTAATAGGCTGATTTTCTTCAGATACCACATTATAGAAAAATTACTTCACAAGTAGGTACAGTTGGAGTGGTTTTATAGCACAGCAGTAACTTCAGCATATTTATTGTTATAAATGTAGAGCTTTTAATGATAACAGTAATTTTAAATTAAAATGATACATACATGACAAATACATTTTCTAAGGGAAATATCAGAATAGTTAGTATGAAAGTGGTGGTCATAGAGGGGAAAAGTAATTTAGTTAAGAAAATAGAAAATGCTCTTAATGATAGAATAGAATGTCTAACGCTCATGCTGTGTGCTTTATATAGGGATTTCCTCTTAATGCAAGCAATAGATCATACGACATTTTTATTGTTTTTTTTCTACATTTTGTCACACAGTGGTGATTTGTATCTATTTATAATTAAAATGACATTAAGCAGGACTGTGTTCAGTTATACAGTATTTCACAGTAAAGGTCTCATATAAAAACCTTCACTAAGTCTGTATATTCAATTATATAATAGGTATTATTGTGTCCCAGTATAAAAATAATGATACATTGTCCAAATACCTTCAGAAGAAGACTTCAGTTCGAAACTTATTCATATACTGCCTTTCACTGTTTCTTAACTGATTCATTCATGTGTGATTTGTCTGACCAACAACTCTCAAAAATTTATGATATAGACTACAAATAATTCATACTTTGAATATACACTAATGATATGTTCAGACAAGGTGTTTAGAAACACAGAGGCAGAATGAAACAACAGAAAATATCTCTATATGAAATGTATGCACTTGACTCCAGTTTCTTTCTCTCCCTCTTTCTCCCTCCCTCCCTTTCCCCTTCCCTCTCCCCAGACCCCACAAGTCTCTGTTTATTTCTAAAATGTGATTAATAATACCTACTTCCCAAGCATGTACATCTTAGCTTAATCCATTAGTAGGTTATGATGCGTAGTAGAATTCAATTCCATTTTATTGTTATATGATTTTCAAATCATTTCTAAATCATAAAACTACAGATATGAGTAGTATAAATGGAGTATTTTCTTCAAGATACCTATTTTTCATTTACTCAATTCATAATAATGTTATATACCCTGTATTAATTTCCTAGGGTTGCTGGAACAAAGTACCACAAACTAGATAGCTTAAAACGCAGAAATTTATTCTCTTTCAGTAATTGAGGCTAGAAAGTTCAACTCAAGATGTTGGGAGAGCCTTGTTGCCTCTGAAGCCTCTGGGGTACGATCCTTTATTTCCTTTCCCAGCTTCTGGTAGCCCCAGACATTCCTTGGCTTGTGATAGTATAACCTCAGTCTCTGACTCCATCTTAATATGGATATCTTAAGTCTGTCTATATGCAAATTTCCACCCCTCTTAAAGGACAGCACTCATTTTGGATTAAGGGCCCACCCCACTTCAGTGCAGCCTCATCTTAACTAATTACATCTGCAATGACCAATTCTCAAATAGAGTCGCATTTAGAGGTACTGCAGCTTAGGGCTTCAATTTATCCATATCTTTTGAGGAGACACAATTCAACCCATAACATACACTAAAATGCATATAAGAACAATACAATAAAAACATCAACTACAGTAGGGTAAGACTAACAGAAAATTTATTGCTTGAATAAGGATGGAATATTCATTATATATAATAAGATTATACTGCAATTGTCATTACATATATTAGCTGAAGTTAGTCCACATATAGTAGCTGATGTTAGTCTATTGCTATTAAAAGACCTAGATTTAAATGAATGTTTTGTACCCATGTGTATTTGGTTTTAATAAGCACAGTTAACTCTCACTATGTTATATTCAGGAAAATGGACCTTTAGTTCATTTTATTTTTTTTAACATTATCTTTATTTAGCTGATTCTCTCCTTTTCTCATCATTAATGTTCAAGTATATATTTTATATTATATATTTGTGTTAATATGATTCTCCTGAGCATCTTCACTGTCATATGTATCAATACATATCTATTTTTACAGAAAGTATTTGCATGCTTTGGTGATACAGTGCATTTTAAACTACGTCCATTACTCTTTGAAAACTTTTTAGCATGCATTTATCAACATTCAGCATTATAAAATAATAAAAAAAGAATGGAGAGTTGTGTAGAGAAAAGGATATTGGTGATCTTTTAATATGTATATACATAAGCATTTTGATTCTAAATCTTAGGAGTTTTATACTTTTGATATATATCCTAATTACCTGCCATGATGGCAAGGCTTAATTATTGATCTCTTTATACAACTCTCCCTGACTCTTATTTAGGGATTTTGTATTTAGATACTATTAGCATGGCTGACATTTTCTTCATCAAAAACAATTAAATAAGCCTTCCATAAATTGTGATGTATATTATCAGTTGTTAGTAAATTATTAGCATTTTTAATTCATGTATAATTGACATATATTTAGTTTCAGGTGTACAACATAATCATTCAATATTTGTATATATTACAAAATGATCACCACAGTAAGTCTACTTAACATCCATCACCACACAAGGACAAATTATTTTTTCTTGTGACGAAAACTTTTAAGTTTTACTCTCTTAGCAACTTTCAAATATGCGGTACAGAACTATTAACTATAGTAACCATGTTGTTTAGAAAATATCTCCATGATTTACTTATTTTATACCTGAGAGTTTGTGACTTTTACACCCTTCATCCATTTTGCCACCCCCTTCCTCTGGCCACCACCAATCTAACAATCTCTGTTCTCTGTATCTATGAGCTTGTTTGAGATGTTTTTTTTAAGATTCCACTAACAAGTGAGATCATATGGTATTTGTCTTCCTCTGTCTTACTAATTTACTTAGCATAATGCCCTACAACTCCTTCATTGTCCCAAATGGCATTATTTCATTTTTTATGGCTTAATAATATTTCATTATATATATAATGAAATATTATTAAAATTAATATTAAAATATTAAAAATGTGTATATATGCATAACTTTAATTATTTTATTTTGTTTCATCTTTATTGGAGTAAAATTGCTTAACAATGGTGTGTTAGTTTCTGCTTTATAACAAAGTGAATCAGTTATACATATGTTCCCATATCCCCTCCCTCTTGCGTCTCCCTCCCACCCTCCCTATCCCACCCCTCCAGGCGGTCACAAAGCACCAAGCTGATCTCCCTGTGCTATGCAGCTGCTTCCCACTAGCTATCTACCTTACGTTTGGTAGTGTATATATGTCCATGACTCTCTTTCACTTTGTCACAGCTTATCCTTCCCCCTCCCCATATCATCAAGTCCATTCACTAGTAGGTCTGTGTCTTTATTCCTGTCTTACCCCTAGGTTCTTCATGACATTTTTTTTCTTCTTAAATTCCATGTATATGTGTTAGCATATGGTATTTGTCTTTCTCTTTCTGAGAAAGAGAAAGTATGACAAACTCTGGGTCTATCCACCTCATTACAAATAGCTCAATTTCGTTTCTTTTTATGGCTGAGTAATATTCCATTGTATATATGTGCCACATCTTCTTTATCCATTCATCCAATGATGGACACTTAGGTTGTTTCCATCACCGGGCTATTGTAAATAGGGCTGCTATGAATATTTTTGTACATGACTCTTTTTGAATTATGGTTTTCTCAGGGTATATGCCCAGTAGTGGGATTGCTGGGTCATATGGTAGTTCTAATTGTAGTTTTTTAAGGAACCTCCATACTGTTCTCCATAGGGGCTGTACCAATTAACATTCCCAACAGCAGTGCAAGAGTGTTCCCTTTTCTCCACACCCTCTTCAGCATTTATTGTTTCTAGATTTTTTGATGATGGCCATTCTGGCTGGTGTGAGATGATATCTCATTGTAGTTTTGATTTGCATTTCGCTAATGATTAATGATGTTGAGCATTCTTTCATGTGTTTGTTGGCAGTCTGTATATCTTCTGTAGAGAAATGTCTATTTAGGTCTTCTGCCCATTTTTGGATTGGGTTGTTTGTTTTTTTGTTATTGAGCTGCATGAGCTGCTTATAAATTTTGGAGATTAATCCTTTGTCAGTTGCTTCATTTGCAAATATTTTCTACCATTCTGATGGTTGTCTTTTCGTCTTGTTTATGTTTCCTTTGCTATGCAAAAGCTATTAAGTTTCATTAGGTCCCATGTGTTTATTTTTGTCTTTATTTCAATTTCTCTAGGAGGTGGGTCAAAAAGGATCTTGCTGTGATTTATGTCATAGAGTGTTCTGCCTATGTTTTCCTCTAAGAGTTTGATACTTTCTGGCCTTACATTTAGGTCTGTAATCCATTTTGAGCTTATTTTTGTGTATGGTGTTAGGGAGTGATCTAATCTCATACTTTTACATGTCCCTGTCCAGTTATCCCAGCACCACTTATTGAAGAGCCTGTCCTTTCTCCACTGTACATTCCTGCCTCCTTTCTCAAAGATAAGGTGACCATATGTGCGTGGGTTTATCTCTGGGCTTTCTATCCTGTTCCATTGATCTATCTTTCTGTTTGTGTGCCAGTACCATACTGTCTTGATTACTGTAGCTTTTTAGTATAGTCTGAAGTCAGGGAGCCTGATTCTTCCAGCTCCATTTTTCGTTCTCAAGATTGCTTTGGCTATTTGGGGTCTTCTGTGTTTCCATACAAATTGTGAAAATTTTTGTTCTAGTTCTGTGAAAAATGGCAGTGGTAGTTTGATAGGGATTGCATTGGCTCTGTAGATTGCTTTGGGTAGTAGAGTCATTTTCACAATGTTGATTCTTCCAATCCAAGAACTTGGTATATCTCTCCATCTATTTGTATCATCTTTAATTTCTTTCATTAGTGTCTTATAATTTTCTGCATACAGGTCTTTTGTCTGCTTAGGTAGGTTTATTCCTAGATATTTTATTCTTTGTGTTGCAATGGTAAATGGGAGTGTTTCCTTGATTTCACTTTCAGATTTTTTATCATTAGTATATAGGAATGCCGGAGATTTCTGTGCATTAATTTTGTATCCTGCTACTTTACCAAATGCAT
The DNA here is from genome assembly GCF_964165515.1 of Mesoplodon bidens. Lineage (NCBI taxonomy): Eukaryota > Metazoa > Chordata > Mammalia > Artiodactyla > Ziphiidae > Mesoplodon > Mesoplodon bidens. The sequence goes on along the minus strand of NC_138176.1, from coordinate 129,527,626 downwards.
TGATTAGCTCAAATAGTTTTCTGGTAGCATCTTTAGGATTCTCTGTGTATAGTATCATATCATCTGCAAACAGTAACAGCTTTACTTCTTCTTTTCCAATTTGGATTCCTTTTATTTCCTTTTCTTCTCTGATTGCTGTGGCTAAAACTTCCAAAACTACGTTGAATAAGAGTGGTGAGAGTGGGCAACCTTGTCTTGTTCCTGATCTTAGTGGAAATGGTTTCAGTTTTTCACCATTGAGGATGATGTTGGCTGTGGTTTGTCATATATGGCCTTTATTATGTTGAGGAAATTTCCCTCTATGCCTACTTTCTGCAGGGTTTTTATCATAAATGGGTGTTGAATTTTGTTGAAAGCTTTCTCTGCATCTATTGAGATGATCATATGGTTTTTCTCCTTCAATTTGTTAATACGGTGTATCATGTTGATTGATTTGCATATATTGTAGAATCCTTGCATTCCTGGAATAAACCCCACTTGATCATGGTGTATGATCCTTTTAATGTGCTGTTGGTTTCTGTTTGCTTGTATTTTGTTCAGGATTTCTGCATCTATGTTCATCAGTGATATTGGCCTGTAGTTTTCTTTCTTTGTGACATCCTTGTCTGGTTTTGGTGTCAGGGTGATGGTGGCCTCATGGAATGAGTTTGGTAGTGTTCCTCCCTCTGCTATATTTTGGAAGAGTTTGTTAGCTCGTCTCTAAATGTTTGATAGAATTCGACTCTGAAGCCATCTCGTCCTGGGCTTTTGTTTGTTGGAAGATTTTTTATCACAGTTTCAATTTCAGTGCTTGTGATTGGTCTGTTCATATTTTCTATTTCTTCCTCATTCAGTCTGGGCAGGTTGTGCTTTTCTAAGAATTTGTCCATTTCTTCCAGGTTGTCCATTTTATTGGCCTAGAGTTGCTTGTAGTAATCTCTCATGATATTTCGTAGTTCTACAGTGTCAGTTGTTACTTCTCCTTTGTCATTTCTAATTCTATTGATTTGAGTCTTCTCCCTTTTTTTCTTGATGAGTCTGGCTAATGGTTTATCCATTTTCTTTATCTTCTCAAAGAACGAGTTTTTAGTTTTATTGATCTTTGCTATTTTTCATTTATTTCTGATCTGATTTTTATGATTTCTTTCCTTCTGCTAACTTTGGGGTGTTTTTGCTCTTCTTTCTCTAATTGCTTTAGGTGCAAGGTTAGGTTGTTTATTCGAGATGTTTCCTGTTTCTTAAGGTGGGATTGTATTGCTATAAACTTCCCTCTTAGAACTGCTTTTGCTGCATCCCATAGGTTTGGGGTCGTTGTGTCTCCATTGTCATTTGTTTCTAGGTATTTTTTTAATTTCCTCTTTGATTTCTTCAGTGATCACTTCGTTATTAAGTAGTGTATTGTTTAGCCTCTATGTGTTTGTATTCTTTACAGATTTTTTCCTGTAATTGATACCTAGTCTCATAGTGTTGTGGTCAGAAAAGATACTTGATACAATTTCAATTTTCTAAAATTTACCAAGGCTTGATTTTTGACCCAAGATATGATCTATCCTGGAGAATGTTCCATGAGCACTTGAGAAAAATGTGTATTCTGTTGATTTTGGATGGAGTGTCCTATAAATATGAATTAAGTCCATCTTGTTTAGTGTATCACTTAAAGCTTGTGTTTCCTTATTTATTTTCATTTTGGATGATCTGTCCATTGGTGAAAGTGGGGTGTTAATCTCCCCTACTATGAATGTGTAACTGTTGATTTCCCATTTTATGGCTGTTAATATTTGCCTTATGTATTGAGGTGCTCCTATGTTGGGTGCATAAATATTTACAACTGTTATGTTTTCTTCTTGGATCGATCCCTTGATCATTATGAAGTGTCCTTCTTTGTCTCTTATAGTAGTCTTTATTTTAAAGTCTATTTTGTCTGATATGAGAATTGCTACTCCAGCTTTCTTTTTGTTTCCATTTGCATGGGATATCATTTTCCATCCCCTTACTTTCAGTCTGTATGTGTCTCTAGGACTGAAGTGGGTCTCTTGTAGAGAGCATATATATGCGTCTTATTTTTGTATCCATTCAGCCAATCTGTGTCTTTTGGTGGGAGCATTTAGTCCATTTACATTTAAGGTAATTATCGATATGTATGTTCCTATTCCCATTTTCTAAATTGTTTTGGGTTTGTTATTGCAGGTCTTTTCCTTCTGTTGTGTTTCTTGCCTAGAGAAGTTCCTTTAGCATTTGTTGTAAAGCTGGTTTGTTGGTGCTGAACTCTCTCAGCTTTTGCTTGTCTGTAAAGGTTTTAATTTCTCCATCAAATCTGAATGAGATTCTTGCTGGGTAGAGTAATCTTGGTTGCAGGTTTTTCTCCTTCATCACTTTAAATATGTCCTGCCAGTTCCTTCTGGCTTGCAGAGTTTCTGCTGAAAGATCAGCTCTTAACCTTATGGGGATTCCCTTGTGTTTTATTTGTTGTTTTTCCCTTGCTGCTTTTAATATGTCTTCTTTGTGTTTAATTTTTGGGAGTTTGATTTATATGTGTCTTGGCATATTTCTCTTTGGATTTATTCTGTATGGGACTCTCTGTGCCTCCTGGACTTGATTAACTATTTCCTTTCCCATATTAGGGAAGTTTTCAACTATAATCTCTTCAAATATTTTCTCAGTACCTTTCTTTTTCTCTTCTTCTTCTGGAACCCCTATAATTCGAATGTTGGTGCGTTTAATGTTGTCCCAGAGGTCTCTGAGACTGTCCTCAGTTCTTTTCATTCTTTTTTCTTTCTTCTGCTCTGCAGTAGTTATTTCCACTATTTTATCTTCCAGGTCACTTATCTGTTCTTCTGCCTCAGTTATTCTGCTATTGATCCCATCTAGAGTATTTTTAATTTCATTTATTGTGTTGTTCATCGTTGCTTGTTTCATCTTTAGTTCTTCTAGGTCCTTCGTAAATGTTTTTTGCATTTTGTCTATTCTATTTCCAAGATTTTGGATCATCTTTACTATCATTATTCTGAATTCTTTTTCAGGTAGACTGCCTATTTCCTCTTCATTTGTGAGGTCTGGTGGGTTTTTATCTTGCTCCTTCTCCTGCTGTGTGTTTTTCTGTTTTCTCATTTTGCTTATCTTTCTGTGTTTTGGGTCTCCTTTTTGCAGGCCGCAGGTTCGTAGTGCCCATTGTTTTTGGTGTCTGTCCCCAGTGGCTAAGTTTGGTTCAGTGGGTTTTGTAGGCTTCCTGGTGGAGGGGACTAGTGCCTGTGTTCTTGTGGATGAGGCTGGATCTTGTCTTTCTGTTGGGCAGGTCCACGTCTGTTGGTGTGTTTTGGGGTGTCTGTGGACTTTTTATGATTTTAGGCAGCCTCTCTGCTAATGGGTGGTGTTGTGTTCCTGTCTTGCAAGTTGTTTGGCATAGGGTGTCCAGCACTGTAGCTTGCTGGTCGTTGAGTGAAACTGGGTGCTGGTGTTGAGATGGAGATCTCTGGAAGATTTTCACCATTTGATATTATGTGGAGCTGGGATGTCTCTTGTGGACCAGTGTCCTGAAGTTGGCTCTCCCACCTCAGAGGCACAGCACTGATTCCTGGCTGCAGCACCAAGAACCTTTCATCCTCACGGCTCCTCAATTTGGGTTGATTCATTGTCTATTCATGTTTTCTGCAGATGCAGGGTACATCAAGTTGATTGTGGAGCTTTAATCTGCTGCTTCTGAGGCTGCTGGGAGAGATTTCCCTTTCTCTTGTTTGTTCTCACAGCTCCCGGCATACATAACTTTAAATCAGAGAGCATAATGCCTCTAGCTCTGTTCTTTCTCAAGATTCCTTCTCCTATTCCAGGTTTTTGTGGTTCCTTAAAAATTTTAGGATTGTTTGTTCTATTTATAGAACTCTGCTATTGGAATTCTGATAAGAATTGCACTGAATCTATAAATTGCTTTGGGTAGTATTGGGACATTTTAGCAGTATTATTTCTTTCAATACAAAAGCATGCAATATTGTTCTGTTTATATCTTTCTCAGCTTCTTCCATTAGTGTCTTATAGTTTTCAATGTACATGTCTTTCACCTTTGTTAAGTTTATTCCTAAGCATTTTGTTCTTTTTGGTATAATTGTAAATGAGATTTTCTTAATTTCTCTTTCTGATAGTTCATTATTATTGTATAGATATGCAACCAAATTTTGTGTATTGATTTTATATCCTGCAACTTTACTTAATTCCTTTATTGGTTCTAACAGTTTTTTGGTGGAGCCTTTAGGATTTTCTATATGTTATATCATGTCATCTGCACTGGTGATACTTTTACTTCTTCCTTTCTGATTTGAATGCCTTTTATTTCTTTTTCTTACCTAATTGCTCTAAGACTTCCAATACTAGATTGAAAAAAGGTGGTAAGGATTATCATCCTTGTCTTGTTCCTCATCTTAAAGGGAGAGCTTTCAGTTTTTCACCATTGAGTATAATGTCAGTTGTGGCTAATTATGCTACTACTGATGCTAATTGTTAGCATTTGATAAATAATTTATTCTGGCTTTAATTAAAAGGAATTAAGTGGTCCTGAGAAAATGAATACTTAGGATAGAAGAATAGGTAGCTGCTTAAGTCATTTTGTCTGAATAATGGAAAAATTTTCTAACTTTGAAGGGATCTTTGTAATCTTTTCTAAAGAGTCAGTGGTTCTGAATTTCACGAGATGAAAATTTTCATATACCTAACACAAAACAACAACCACAACAAACAAATATTAAAAACACCCATATTACTCTCTTCACTGTTCAAAAGATAGATATGGAATTTGATGATTGATATTGACTAGAGCCATTTTTTTGAAATAAACAAATACATTTAACACTGGTATATTCTTAAATTTACTGACGTATGGAATGTTAAATGCAAATAACAATTTTTAACTATTGCTTTCCCACATTCTCAGTGATATATAAATATTTCTGAGGATATATTATTAAAATGTATTTTTGAACCCATAATTCAAAATTACCCATAATTCAGGCTTCCTAATTTGCTCGACTTAATAATTTCAAAAGCTTCTTTATTGGATCTCCCATCTCCATAATGCTGCTCTTTAAAACAAAAGGCTTTAAAAAATGTGAATCACATCATGTCATACTCTTCCATAAAATCTTTCTCATTGCATTTTTGAACAAAAAATATGCTAACTCCCTACCACATTGTATTAGTTTGCTACAGCTGCAATAACAAAATAACACAGACTCTGGGACTTAAACAACAGAAGTCCTGGATGCTAGAAATGTAACATCAAGGTGCCAGCAGAGTTGGTTTCCTCTGAGGGCTCCCCTTGACGTGCAGATGACTGCTGTCTTGTTGCCTCTTTACGTCTTTGTCCCTCTATACACAGGTGCCCCTGGTGTCTCTTCCTTGTTTTATAAGACACCAGTTATATTGGATTCGAGCCTGACACAATGGCCCCATTTTAATTCACTCATCTCTTTAAAGTCCTTATCTCCTAAATACATTCTAAGGTACTGGAGCTTAAGTCTGGATTTTTAGGTTACACATCGAAGCCCATAACACATTTTATTAGGCTCTGTATTACTTGATTTGTACTTACATCTTCAAGTCTAGTTCATGTTAATAACTCACCTTCACTCTGCTGTAGCACAGATTTTCTTTCAATTTTTAACACACTTTCTTATCTGATGATCTGTACATGTGTTGTGCCTTTATTTTTCTTGCCTACCTTAGTTTTCCTAGTCTGTTGGTCTTACTTTACCTCCTAAAGGTTTAGCCTGAATACACACTCTCAAAAAAAAGGGGGGGGAACTATTTCTGTTTTTTTCTAATTGTAGTAAGCTATTTATTTTCTACATAATTCTTATAATATATTGTAACTTATTGTTTACTTACTAGTTAATAGTACAATGCCAAAAGGATCCTGACTATTTCATTCACTCCTGGATCATCAGTGATCATAACAGTGTTTGATTCTTGATAAGCTCAATAGCGATGTATTGAATGAATGATGTAAACTGTTCATGAATTTTGACACTACAATAAATACTATATCATAGAAAAGCATTTTCCATTTTTATTTTTTTCTTTTTATTTTATTATTTTTTTATTGGAGTATAATTGCTTTACAATGATGTGTTAGTTTCTGCCTTATAACAAAGTGAATCAGCTATACATATACATATATCCCCATATCTCTTCCCTCTTGCATCACCCTCCCTCCCACCTTCCCTATCCCACTCCTCTAGGTGGTCACAAAGAACTGAGCTGATCTCCCTGTACTATGAGGCTGCTTCCCACTAGCTACCAGTTTTACATTTGGTAGTGTATATATATACATGCCACTCTCTCACTTTCTCCCAGCTTTCCCTTCCCCCTCCCCATGTCCTCAAGTCCATTCTCTAGTAGGTCTGCATCTTTATTCCCGTCTTTCCACTAGGTTCTTCATGACCATTTTTTTTTTTTAGATTCCATACATATGTGTTAGCATATGATATTTGTTTTTATCTTTCTGACTTACTTTACTCTCTATGACAGACTCTAAGTCCATCGACCTCACTAAAAATAACTCAATTTTGTTTCTTTTTATGACTGAGTAATATTTCATTGTATATATGTGCCACATCTTCTTTATCCATTTATCTTTCGATGGACACCTAGGTTGCTTCCATGTCCTGGCTATTGTAAATAGAGCTGCAGTGAAAATTGTGGTACATGACTCTTTTTGAATTATGGTTTTCTCAGGGTATATGCCCAGTAATGGGATTGCTAGTTTGTATAGTGGTTCTATTTTTAGTTTCTTAAAGAAACTCCATACTGTTCTCCATAGTGGCTGTATCAATTTACATTCCCACCAACAGTCCAAGAGGGTTCCCTTTTCTCCACACCCTCTCCAACATTCATTGTTTCTAGATTTCTTGATGATGGCCATTCTGACTGGTGTGAGATGATATGTCACTGTAGTTTTGATTTGCATTTCTCTAACGATTAATGATGTTGGGCATTCTTTCATGTCTTTGTTGGCAGTCTGTATATCTTCTTTGGAGAAATATCTATTTAGGTCTTCTGCCCATTTTTGGATTGGGTTGTTTGTTTTTTTGATATTGAGCTGCATGTGCTGCTTGTAAATTTTGGAGATTAATCCTTTGTCAGTTGCTTCATGTGCAAATATTTTCTCCCATTCTGAGGGTTGTCTTTTTGTCTTGTTTATGGTTTCCTTTGCTGTGCAAAAGCTTTTAAGTTTCATTAAGTCCATTTGTTTATTTTTATTTCCATTTCTCTAGGAGGTGGGTCAAAAGGATCTTGTTGTGATTTATGTCATAGAGTGTTCTTCCTGTGTTTTCCTCTAAGAGTTTTATAGTGTCTGGCCTTATATTTAGGTCTTTAATCCATTTCGAGTTTATTTTTGTGTATGGTGTTAGGGAGTGTTCTAATTTCATTCTTTTACATGTAGCTATGCAGTTTTCCCAGCACCACTTTATTGAAGAGGCTGTCTTTTCTCCATTGTATACTCTTGCCTCCTTTATCAAAAATAAGGTGACCATAGGTGTGTGAGTTTATCTCTGGGCTTTCTATCCTGTTCCATTAATCTATATTTCTGTTTTTGTGCCAGTACCATACTGTCCTGATTACTGTAGCTTTGTAGTATAGTCTGAAGTCAGGGAACCTGATTACTCCACTCCATTTTTCATTCTCAAGATAGCTTTGGTTATTCGGGGTCTTTTGTATTTCCATACAAATTGTGAATTTTTTTTATTCTAGTTCTGTGAAGAATGCCATTGGTAGTTTGATAGGGATTGCATTGACTCTGTAGATTGCTTTGGGTAGTATAATCATTTTCACAATGTTGATTCTTCCAATCCAAAAACATTGTATCTCTCTCCATCTATTTATATCATCTTTCTTTCATCAGTGTCTTATAGTTTTCTGCATACAGGTCTTTTGTCTCCTTAGGTGGTTTATTCCTAGGTATTTTATTCTTTTTGTTGCAGTGGTATGTGGTAATGATTCCTTAATTTCTCTTTCAGATTTTTCATCATTAGTGTATAGGAATGCCAGAGATTTTTGTGCATTAATTTTGTATCCTGCTACTTTACCAAATTCCTTGATTAGCTCTAGTATTTTTCTGGTAGCAACTTTAGGATTCTCTGTGTATAGTATCATGTCATCTGTAAACAGTGACAGCTTTACTTCTTTTCTGATTTGGCTTATTTTTATTTCCTTTTCTTCTCTGATAGCTGTGGCTAAAACTTCCAAAACTATGTTGAATAATAGTGGTGACAGTGGGCTACCTTGTCTTGTTCCTCATTTTAGTGGAAATGGTTTCAGTTTTGCACCATTGAGGACGATGTTGGCTGTGGGTCTGTCATATATCACCTTTTTTATGTTGAGGTAAGTTCCCTCTATGCCTGCTTTCTGGAGGGTTTTTAACGTAAATGGTTGTTGAATTTTGTCAAAAGCGTTTTCTGCATCTATTGTGATAATCATGCGGTTTTTATTATTCAATTTGTTAATATGGTGTATCACATTGACTGATTTGCATATATTGATTTGCATATTGCAGTCCTCAGGTAAACCCCACTTGATCATGGTGTATGATCCTTTTAATGTGCTGTTGGATTCTGTTTGCTACTATTTTGTTGATGATTTTTCATCTATGTTCATCAGTGTTATTGGCCTGTAGTTTTCTTTCTTTGTGACATCTTTGTCTGGTTTTGGTATCAGGGTGATAGTGGTCTTGTAGAATGAGTTTGGGAGTGTTCCTCCCTCTGCTATATTTTAGAAGAGTATGAGAAGGATAGGTATTAGCTCTTCTCTAATCGTTTGATAGAATTTGCCTGTGAAGACATCTGGTCCTTGGTTTTTGTTTGTTGGAATTATTCTTATGTATTTATTTTTTTGCGATATGCGGGCCTCTCACTGTTGTGGCCTCTCCCGTTGTGGAGCACAGGCTCTGGATGCGCAGGCTCAGCAGCCATGGCTCGTGGGCCCAGCCGCTCCACAGCATGTGGGACCTTCTCGGACCGGGGCACAAACCCGTGTCCCCTGCATCGGCAGGCGGACTCTCAACCACTGCGTCACCAGGGAAGCCCCTGTTGGAATATTTTTAATCACAGTTTCAATTTCTGTGCTTGTGATTGGTCTATTCATATTTTCTATTTCTTCCTGATTCAGTCTTGGCAGGTTGTGCATTTCTAAGAATTTGTCCATTTCTTCCAGGTTGTCCATTTTATTGGCATAGAGTTGCTTGTAGTAATCTCTCATGATCTTTTGTATTTCTGCAGTGTCAGTTGTTACTTCTCCTTTTTCATTTCTATTTCTATTGATTTGAGTCTTCTCCCTTTGAGTCTGGTTAACAGTTTATCCATTTTGTTTATCTTCTCAAAGAACCAGCTTTTAGTTTTATTGATCTTTGCTGTTGTTTCCTTCATTTGTTTTTCATTTATTTCTGATCTGATCTTTATGATTTCTTTGCTTCTGCTAACTGGGGGTTTTTGTTCTTCCTTCTCTAATTGCTTTAGGTGTAAGTTAGTTTGTTCCTTTGAGATATTTCTTGTTTCTTAGGGTAGGATTGTCTTGCTATAAACGTCCCTCTTAGAACTACTTTTTCTGAATCCCATAGGTTTTGGGTCATATTGTTTTCATTGTCATTTGTTTCTACATATTTTTTTTATTTCCTCTTTGATTTCTTCAGTGATCTCTTGGTTATTAAGTAGTGTATCGTTTAGCCTCTATGTGTTTGTATTTTTTTACAATTTTTTTCGTGGAATTGATGTCTAGTCTCATATCATTGTGGACAGAAAAGACACTTGATACAATTTCAATTTTCTTAAATTTACCAAGGCCTGATTTGTGACCCAAGATATGATCTATCTTGGAGAATGTTACATGAGCACTTGAGAAGAAAGTGTATTCTCTTGTTTGGGGATGGAATGTGCTATAAATATCAGTTAAGTCCATCTTGTTTAATGTATCATTTAAAGCGTGTTTTTCCTTATTTATTTTCACTTTGGATGATCTGTCCATTGGTGAAAGTGGGGTGTTAAACTCCCCTACTATGAATGTCCAACTGTTGATTTCCCCTTTTATGGCTGTTAGTATTTGCCTTATGTATTGAGGTGCTCCTATGTTGGGTGCATAGATATTAACAACTGTTATATCTTTTGGGATTGAGCCCTTGATCATTATGTAGTGTCCTTCTTTGTCTCTTGTAACAGTCTTTATTTTAAAGTCTATTTTGTGTGATATGAGAATTGCTACTCCTGCTTTCTTTTGATTTCCATTTGCATGGAATATCATTTTCCATCCCCTTACTTTCAGTCTGTATGTGTCCCTAGGTCTGAAGTGGGTCTCTTGTAGACAGCATATATATGGGTCTTGTTTTTCTATCCATTCAGGCAGTGTATGTCTTTTCATTGAAGCATTTAATCCATTTACATTTAAGGTCATTATTGATATGTATGTTCCTATTACCATTTTCTTAATTGTTTTGGGTTTGTTATTGTAGGTCTTTTCCTTGCCTTGTGTCTCCTGCCTAGAGAAGTTCCTTTAGCATTTGCTGTAAAGCTTGTTTGGTGGTACTGAATTCTCTTAGCTTTTGCTTGCTCTAAACGTTTTAATTTCTCCATCGAATCTGAATGAGATCCTTGCTGGGTCATCTTGGTTGTAGGTTTTTCCCTCTCATCACTTTAAATATGTCCTGCCACTCCCTTCTGGCTTGCGGAGTTTCTGCTGAAAGATCAGCTGTTAAACTTATGGGGATTTCCTTGCAAATTTTTTGCTGTTTTTCCCTTGCTGCTTTTAATATTTTTTCTTCATATTTAATTTTATTTTTTTTAATAAATTTATTTATTTATTTATTTATTTTTGGCTGCATTGGGTCTTCATTGCTGTGTGCAGGCTTTCTCTAGTTGTGGAGAGCAGGGGCTACTCTTCGGTGCTCTGTATGGGCTTCTCATTGCCATGTCTTCTCTTGTTCATAGCATGGGCCCTGGGCATTCAGACTTCAGTAGTTTCAGCACGCAGGCTCAGTAGTTGTGGCTCATGGGCTCTAGAGCACAGGCTCAGTAGTTGTGGTTCACAGGCTTAGTTGCTCGGCGGCATGTGGGATCTTCCCGGACCAGGACTCAAACCCAGGTCCCTTGCATTAGTAGGTGGATTCTCAACCACTGTGCCAGTGGGGAAGCCCTGTATTTAATTTTTGATAGTTTGACTAATATGCATCTTAGTGTGTTTCTCCTTGGATTTATCCTGTATGGGACTCTCTGTGCTTCCTGGACTTGATTAACTATTTCCTTTCCCATATTAGGGAAGTTTTCAACTGTAATCTCTTCAAATATTTTCTCAGTTCCTTTCTTTTTCTCTTTTTCTTCTGGGACCCCTATAATTCGAATGTTGGTGCTTTTAATGTTGTCCCAGAGGTCTCTGAGACTGTCCTCAATTCTTTTTTCTTTATGCTGCTCTGCGGTAGTTATTTCCACTATTTTATCTACCAGGTCACTTATCCGTTCTTCTGCCTCAGTTTTTCTGCTACTGATTCCTTCTAGAGTATTTCTAATTTCATTTACGGTGTTGTTCATCATTGTTTGCTTGCTCTTTAGTTCTTCTAGGTCCTTATTAAATGTTTCTTATATTTTCTCCATCCTGCTTCCATGATTTTGGATCATCCCTACTATAATTATTCTGAAATCTTTTTCAGGTAGACTGCCTGTTTCCTCCTCATTTGTATGGTCTGGTGGGCTTTTACCTTGCTCCTTCATTTTCTGTTTGTTTCTCTGTCTTCTCATTTTGCTTAACTTAATGTGTTTGGCTTCTCCTCTTAGCAGGCTGCAGGTTTGTAGTTCCCTTTGTTTTTGGTGTCTGCCCCCAGTGTCTAAGGTTGATTCAGTAGGTTGTGTAGGCTTCCTGGTGGAGGGGACTAGTGCCTGTGTTTTGGTGGATGAAGCAGGATCTTGTCTTTCTGTTGGGCAGGTCCTCGTCTGGTGGTGTGTTTTGGTGTGTATGTGACCTTATGATTTTAGGCAGCCTCTCTGCTAATGGGTGGGGTACGTTCCTCTCTTGCTAGTTGTTTGGCATAGAGTGTCAGGACTGTAGCTTGCTCGTCATTGAGTGGAGCTGGGTCTTGGCATTGAGATGGAGATCTGTGGGAGATTTTCGTTGTTTGATATTACATGGAGCTGGGAGGTCTCTGGTGGACCAGTGTCCTGAACTCGGCTCTCCCACCTCAGAGGCAGAGGCCTGACACTTGGCCAGAGCACCAAGACACTGTCATTCACATGGCTCGGAATAAAAGGGAGAGAAAAGAAAGAGAGAGAGAGAGAAAGGAAACAAAGGAAGGAAGGAAGGAATTAAGGAAGGAAGGAAGGAAGGGAGAGAAAGAAAGAAAGAAAGAAAGAAAGAAAGAAAGAAAGAAAGAAAGAAAGAAAGAAAGAAAAGAAAAGAAAGTTATTAAAATAAAAAATAATTATTAAAATTAAAAAAAAATTTAAGTAATAATAAAGAAGAAAGAAAGAAAGAAGAGAGCCACCAAACCAAAAATCAAATCCACCAATTATACTAAAAAAAAAAACAAAAAAATGTTAAAAAAACCCAGAAAGAACCCTAGGACAAATGGTAAAAGCAAAGCTATGCAGACAAAATCACACACAGAAGCATACACATATACACTCACAAAAAGACAAAAAGGAAAAATATATATATATATATATATATCGTTGCTCCCAAAGTCCACTGCCTCACTTTAGGATGATTCGTTGTGGATTCAGGTATTTCACAGATGCAGGGTACATCAAGTTGATTGTGGAGATTTAATATGATGCTCCTAAGGCTGCTGGGAGAAATTTCCTTCTCTTCTTTGTTCATACAGTTCCTGGGGTTCAGCTTTGAATTTGGCCCCACCACTGTGTGTTGGTCACCTGAGGGCATCTGTTCCTGCCCAGCCAGGACCAGTTTAAAAGTGCAGCTGATTAGGGGGCTCTGGTTCACTCAGGCCTGGAGGAGGGAGGGGCATGGAATGCGGGTCGAGCCTTTGGCGGCAGAGGCCAGTGTGACGTTGCACCAGCCTGAGGTGCGCCGTATGTTCTCCTGGGGAAGTTGTCCCTAGATCACTGGTCCCTGGCAGTGGTGGGCTTCACAGGCTCCTGGGGTGGGGAGGTGTGGATAGTGACCTGTGCTTGCACACAGACTTACTGGTGGCTGCAGCAGCAGCCTTAGCATCTCATGCCCGTCTCTGGGGTCTGTGCTGATAGTCGCGGCTTGCGCCCCTCTCTGGAGCTCGTTTAGGCAGTGCTCTGAATCACCTCTCCTCTCGCACCACAAAACAAAGAGGCATAAAAAGTCTCTTGCCTCTTCGGCAGCTCCAGACCTTTTCCTAGACACACTCCAGGCTAGCTGTGGCACACTAGCCCCCTTCAGGCTGTGTTCACGCAGCCAACCCCAGTCCTCTCCCTGGGATCCGACCTCCAAAGCCCAAGCCTCAGCTCCCAGCCCCCACCTGTCCCAGCAGGTAAGCAGACAAGCCTCTTGGGCTGGTGAGTGCTTGTTGGCACTGATCCTCTGTGCAGGAATCTCTCCACTTTGCCCTCTGCACCCCTGTTGCTGTGCTCTCCTCTGTGGCTCCGAAGCTTCCCCCACTGCCACCCACAGTCTCCACCCGCAAAGGGGCTTCCTAGTGTGTGGAAACCTTTCCTCCTTCACTGCTCCCTCCCACTGGTGCAGGTCCTGTCTCTATTCTTTTGTCTCTGTTTTTTCTTTTTTCTTTTGCCCTACCCAGATACGTGGGGAGTTTCTTGCCTTTGGGGAAGTCTGAGTTCTTCTGCCAGCATTCAGTAGGTGTTCTGTAGGGGTTGTTCCACACATAGATGTGTTTCTGATGTATTTATGGGGAGGAAGATGATCTCCACATCTTACTCTTCCACCATCTTGAAGCTCCTTCCATTTTTAATTAATAAGTTATTTCTATTGGATAATTTATAGACATAGTATTTTCAGCATTTTGAGATTGTATATACAAGCAAATAAGAATCAACATACAAAAAAACTGAGTGAAGGATTAATTGTATTTTGGATTCTTATTAAACTTGCTTAATTTCTTAAATTACCATTGTCGTTTAAAATATTCCTTATTATAAAGAAAATGCTAAAAGTACACTTTTAAAACATGTTTCATTACCTGGATCAGAGTTGAAATTTTTAGGATTTATTGGTACAAGTGACCTATTCAAACAAATCAGGCATGTCTGCTTCCCTTTAATCATACTGAATAAATAGTTAAAGATTGAAATAAATTGTGTAAATCATTAAATATTCATATACCATGTAGTCTTTTAAAATTATATCTCTATCAGTAGAGTAAATAAAAAGAAATGACAAGTGAATAAACAGAACAAAGACTTTATCTCTTTTAAATTGTATACCCAATGTTATAATAAAGTGGTGTAATATAAATTCATGCTGTGTCTTGATGATTTCTCAAACTTGATTTACTTTGGGGATATTACAGTAATGAAAGTGTAAGTTCCTAGTACCCCATGTTTTAATTAATGTATTAATAGAGTAGAAGCCATTTTAACAGAATTGTTATGCCATCCAACAAGAATATATTGCCTTTCTTCTTTCATACAAAGGATTTAGAAAGAAAATGGTTAGAGGTTACTAGGAGGTATTTTGAGAAATAGGAATCATGAGAATAATTTAAATACATATAAATAAATGAGAAAGATAAGACAAAAAGAGGGAGAGAAAGACAGAATAGAGAGAGAATTAGAATACTTTGATACCTACTTTCTGGCACTGATTTTCAGAAAAATATCATTTGCTCAAGATTTCACAGGCAAATTTGGTATACAGAGCATCACTTTATTTTCTTGTAATTAATAGATTATTTTAAAGAAAATTTTAGACTTACAGAAAAATAAATCAAGAAATACAGAGATTACTATGTACCCTACACATTCACAGTGTCCCATTATTAACATCTTTTAACAATTAATGAACAATACTGACACATAACTATTAACTTAAGTCCATAGTTTACATTAAACCATGAGTTGTATAGTTTTTAAATGTTTTGGCAAATGTATAATGTCATAAATCCACCCTTACAGTATCACACAGAATAGTTTCAGTTAAACTGGGTAGATGTCTAGCAGCTGGATTGCTGGGTCATATGGTAAGCCTATATTTAACTATTTAGGAAATTTAGTAAATTGTCTTTCAAAGTGGCTCTGTCATTTTGCATTCCCACCAGTAAGGAAAAAGTTCCTATTGCTCTGCATCTTCATCCACATTTTGTATTGGTGGGTTTTTGGATGTTAGGTATTCTTAATAGGTGTGTAGTAATATCTCATTGTTGCTTTAATTTGCAATTACTTATTGACATATGATACTGAGACTTTTTCATATGCTTAGTCACTATCTTACATCTTCTTTGATATGGTATCTGTTCAGATCTTTAGCTCATTTTTTAATTGGGTTTTTTGTTTTCTTATTGTTGGGTTTTAAGCATGTATGTTTTGGATATTATTTATTTATCACATACATGCTTTGCAAATATTTTCTCCCAGTCTTAAGCTAGTATTTTCATTCTCTTTATGACTTTTGCAGAGCAGAAGTTACTAATTTAATAAAGTTCAACTTAACATTTTTCTTTCATGGATTATGTTTTTGACAAACAATGTTACTTAGATTTTCACCTATGTTATTTTTTAGGAGTTTTATAGTTTGTTTTCAATTTAGGTACGTGATCTGTTTTGAATTAATCTTTGTAAAAGTGAAAAGTGTAAGTAGCTCAGTGCCTACACTGATTGTTTTTTGGCATGTAGATGTACATTGTTCTAGCACCAGTTCAATTTTTTAAAAAGATAATATTTATTGTGGTTATATATAAATGTATAAAATGTGCCCTTTTAACAATTTTTAAATGTGTGATTCAGTGACATTATATTCAATTTTTGTTGTGCAACAATAACCACTATCTATTCCAAACCTAATTTAATACCCCAAACAGAAACTCTGTACCCATTGAGCAAAAACTCCCAATTCCTCCTCCTTTTTAGTCCCTGATAACCTCTAATTTCCTTTATGATTCTAATAATGTGACTATTACAGAAATTTCAATTCCTCCACATCCTTGCTTAAAATTATTTTCCACTTTTGTTTTTCTGTTAATTATACCCATCTTTGTAGTTGGAAAGTGATATCTTATTATGATTTGCATTTCTCTAATGACTAATAATATTGAGCATCTTTTCAGATTTTTACTGACCATTGACATCTTCTTTGGAGAAAGACTACTCCAGTCCTTCATCCAATTTTTTACTTAGGTTGTTTTTGTTTTTGAGTTGTAGAAGTTCTTTAAATATTTTGGATATTAAATCATTATCAGAGATATAATTTTCAAATCTTTCCTTCCATTCTGTAGGTTGTGCTTTTCTAATATTTTATTTTTAGAACTTTTTTAGGTTTGAAAAGAAACTGAAAGTGCAGAGATACTTCCCATATGCTCTCTACCCATACACATGCATAATCTCCTTCATTATCAACATCACTTGTCAGAATGGTATATTTTTTACCAAGGATGAACCTGTATTTACACATCATAGTTGTTCATAGTTCACTCTTGATGTTGTACATTCTATTGTTTGGACAAACGTATAATGACATATCCATAATTATAATATACAGAGTTATTTTTACTGCCTTAAAATCCTCCATGCTCTGCCTATTCATCTCTTTCCTGTCCCTTACCCTTGGCAATGACTGAACTTTTTATGTCTCCATAGGTGTACCTTTTCAAGAATTTCATATTGTTGGAATCATACAGTACATGGCCTTTACAGATTGGTTTCTCTCACTTAGCAATATGCATTTAAGTTTCCTTCATGTCTTTTTTTTTTTTTTTTTTGCGGTACGCGGGCCTCTCACTGTTGTGGTCTCTCCCGTTGCGGAGCACAGGCTCTGGATGCACAGGCTCAGCAGCCATGGCTCACGGGCCCAGCTGCTCCACGGCATGTGGGATCTTCCCAGACCGGGGCACGAACCCATGTCCCCTGCATCGGCAGGCGGACTCTCAACCAGTGCGCCACCAGGGAAGCCCTCCTTCATGTCTTTTCATGGCTTGGTAACTCATTTCTCTTTAGTGCTAAATAATATTCCATTATCTGGATGTACTACAGTTTATTTATCTATCACCTACTGAATGACATCTAAGTTGCCTACAAGTTTAGTAAATTATGAATTTACTACTATAAACATCCATGTGCAGGTTTTTCTGCAGATATAAGTCTTCAGTTCTACATATATTAGTAGTTATTAGTAATATGTGTACTCTCATTTTTTTGTACTTAGGCTGAATAGAGGCTTTTGAATTTTATTGAGCTTTTTAAAGAACTGGCTTTTGGTTTCATTTCCTCTGATGATTTCCTATTTTCTTTAATTTTACTTTATAAAATTTTTATTGAAATATATTTCATTTATAATGTTTGTTAGTTTCAGGTGTATAGCAAAATGATTCAGTTATATATATGTTATATCTATCTACATATATATATATATATATATATATATATATATATATATATATATTATATTATATTCTAATATAGGTTACTACAAAATATTGAGTATAGTTCCCTGTGCCTTGTAGTAGGTCCTTGTGGGGTATCTATTTTATATATAGTAGTGTGTGTATTTTAATCCCCAACTCCTAACCTTATCTCACCCCCCTCCCTTGGTGAGTCTATTCTGTTTTGTAAATAAGTTCATTTGTATCATTATTTTAGATTATACATACGAGTGATATCATATGATATTTGCCTTTCTCTGGCTTGCTTCACTTATGATAATCTTAAGGTCCATCCATGTTGCTGCAAATGACATTATGTCATTCTTTTTAATGGTTGAGAAATATTCTATTGTATAAGTATACCACATCTTCTTTATCCATTCATCTTTCAGTGGACACTTAGGCTGCTTCCATGTCTTAGCTATTGTAAATAGTGCTGCAATGAATATTGGGGTGCATGTATCTTTATGAATTATGGTGTCTCCAGATATAGGCCCATGAGTGGGATTGCTGAATCATATGGTAGCTCTATTTTTAGTTTTCTAAGGAACCTCCATATTGTTCTCCATAGTAGTTGTACCAATTTACATTCCCACCAACAGTGTAGGGGGGTTCCCTTTCCTCCACAGCCTCTCCAGCCTTTACTGTTTGTAGGCTTTTTGATGTCGGCCATTCTGACTACTGTGAGGTGATACCTCACTGTAGTTCTGATTTGCATTTCTCTAATACTTAGTGATGTTGAACATTTTTTTCATGTGCCTGTTGGCCATCTGTATGTCTTCTTTGGAGAAATGTCTTTTTAGATCTTTCACCCATTTTTTATTTATTTATTTTTGATATTGAGCTGTATGAGCTCTTTTCTGGAGATTAATCCCTTGTCAGTCACATCATTTGCAGATATTTTCCCAATCCTGTAGGTTGTATTTTTGTTTTGTTTATGGATTTCTTTCTTGTGTAAAAGCTTTTAAATTTAATTAGGTCCCATGTGTTTATTTTTGTGTTTAATTCCATTACTCTCGGAGATGGATACAAAAAGATATTGCTGTGATTTATGTCAAAGATTGTTTGGCCTATGTTTTCCTCTGGGAGATTAATAGTACCTGATTTACATTTAGGTCTTTAATCCATTTTGACTTTATTTTTGTGTATGGTGTTAGAAAATGTTCTAATTTCATTCTTTTACATGTAGCTGTCCAGTTTTCCCAACACAACTTATTGAAGAGACTGTCTTTTCTCCATTGTATATTCTTGCTTCCTTTGTCACAGATTAATTGACCAGAAATACATGCATTTATTTCTGGGCTTTTCTATCCTGTTCCATTGATCTATATTTGTGTTTTTGTGCCAGTACCATACTGTTTTGATTACTGTAGCTTTGTAGTATAGTCTGAAGTCAGGGAATCTCATTCTTCCAGCTCAGTTTTTCTTTCTCAAGATTGCTTTGGCTATTTGGGGTCTTTTGTATTTCCATAGAAATTAATTTTTTTTGTTCTAGTTCTGTGAAAAATACGGTTGGTAATTTGATAGGAATTGCAATGAATCTGTAGATTGCCTTGGGTAGTAAAGTCATTTTGACAATATTGATTCTTCCTATCCAAGAACATGGTATATCTTTCCATCTGTTTGTATCATCTTCAATTTCTTCCATCAGCATCTTATATTTTTCAGAGTACAGCTCTTTTGCCTCCTTAGGTAGGTTTATTCCTAGGTATTTTATTCTTTTTGATGACATGGTATATGGGATGGTTGCCTTAATTTCTCTTTCTGATCTTTCATTGTTAGTGTATAGAAATGCAACAGATTTCTGTGTATTAATTTTGTATCCTGCAAATTTTCTGAATTCATTTGATGAGCTCTAGTTGTTTTCTGGTAGCGTCTTTAAGATTTCCTATGTTTGATATCATGTCATCTGCAAACAGTGACAGTTTTATTACTTCTTTTCCACTTTGGATTCTTTTTATTCCTTTTTCTTCTCTGACTTCCATGGCTAGGTCTTCCAAAACTGTTGAGTCAAAGTGGCGAGAATGAGCATACTTGTCTTGTTCCTGATCTTACAGAAAATTATTTCAGATTTTCACCATTGAGTATGATGTTAGGTGTAATTGTCATATATGGCCTTTATTATGTTGAGGTGTTTTCCCTCTATGCCCACTTTCTGGAGAGTTTTTGTCACAAATTAGTGTTGAATTTTGTCAAAAATTTTTTCTGCATGCATTGAGATGATCATATGGTTTTTATTCTTCAATTTGTTAATGTGGTATATGACACTCATTGATTTGTGTATATTGAAAAATCCTTCCATCCCTGGGATAAATCCCACTTGATCATGGTGTTTGATCCTTTTAATGTATTATTGGATTGCTAGAATTTTGCTGAGGACTTTTGCATCTATGTTAATCAGTGATACTGGCCTGTAATTTTGTTTCTTTCTGGTATATTTTTCTGGTTTTGGTATCAGGATGATGGTGGTGGCCTTATAGAATGAGTTTGGAAGTGTTCCTTCCTCTGCAATTTTTTGGAACAGTTTCAGAAAAATAGGTGTTAACTCTTTTCTAAATGTTTGATAGAATTTGCCTGTGAAGCCACCTAGTCCTGGACATTTGTTTGTTGGGATTTTTTAAAATTAGAGTTTCAATTTCAGCACTTCTAGTTGGTTTGTTTCTATTTGCTGTTTTTTCCTGGTTCAGTCTTGGGAGAGTGTACCTTTCTAAGAATTTGTCCATTTCTTCCAGGTTGTCCATTTTATTTGCATATAGTTGCTTGTAGTGTTCTCTTACAGCCATTTAAATTTCTTTGGTGTCAGTTGTAACTTCTCCCTTTTCATTTCCAATTTTATTGATTTGGGCCTGCTCCCATTTTTTTCTTGATGAGTCTGGCTAAAGGTTTATTAATTTTATCTTTTCAAAGAACTAGCTTTTACATTTTGGTGATTTTTTTTTTTTTTTACTCTCTATTTCATTTACTTCTGCTCTGACTTTTATGATTTCTTTCCTTCTGCTAACTTTGGGTTTTGGATGTTCTTCTTCCTCTAGATTTTTCTTGTTTCCTGTTGTATGTATGTACTGGTAAAAACTTCCCTCTCAGAACTGTTTTGCTGCATCCCATAGGTTTTGGATCCTCATGTTGTTGGTTTCATTTGTCTCTAGGTATTTTTTGATTTCCTCTTTGACTTCTACAGTGATTCATTGGTTGTGTTGTAGCATTTTGTTTATCCTCTAGATTTTTTTTTTTTTTTTTTTTTGCTGTACACGGGCCTCTCACTGTTGTGGCCTCTCCCGTTGTGGAGCACAGGCTCCGGACGTGCAGGCTCAGCAGCCATGGCTCACCGGCCTAGCCGCTCTGCGGCATGTGGGATCTTCCCAGACCGGGGAACGAACCTGTGTCCCCTGCATTGGCAGGAGGACTTTAACCACTGCGCCACCAGGGAAGCCCTAGATGTTTGTGTTTTTTGTAGTTTTTTTCTTGTGGTTGATTTCTAATCTCATAGCATTGTGGTCAGAAAAGTTGCTTGATACAATTTCAATTTTCTTAAATTTACTGAGGCTTGCTTTGTGGCCCAACATGTGATCTATCCTGGAGAATGTTTCATGTGCACTTGAAAAGAATGTGTATTCTGCTGCTTTCGGATGAATGTTCTATAAATATCAATTAAGTTCATTTGGTCTAATGTGTCATTTAAGGCCTGTGTTTCCTCACTGATTTTCTGTCTGTATGATCTGTCCATTGGTGTAAATGTGGTGTTAAAGTCCCCCACTATTATTGTGTTACTGTTGATTTCTCCTTTTATGTCTGTTAACATTTGCCAAATATATTGAGGTGAGCCTATGTTTTGTGCATATATATTTACAACTGTTGCAACTTCTTCTTGGGTTGATCCCTTTATCATTATGTAGTCTTTGTCTCTTGCCTTTATTTTAAAGTCTATTTTGTCTGATATAAGTATTGCTATTCCAGCTTTCTGTTGATTTCCATTTGCATGGAATACTTTTTTCCATCCCTTACCTTTCAGTCTGTATGTGCCTCTAGGTCTGAAGTGGTATCTTGTAAACAGCATATACGGGTCCTGTTTTTGCATCAATTCAGACAGTCTGTGTCTTTTGGTTGGAGCATTTAATTTGTTTACTTTTAGGGTAATTATATGTATGTTTGTACTGCCATTTTGTTAATTGTTTTGGATTTGTTTTCATAGGTCTTTTCCTTTCCTCTTTTGTTCTCTTATGATTTGATGATTTTACTTAGTGTTGTATTTGGATTCCTCCTTCTTATTTATGTGCATATCTATTACAGATTTTTGGTTTGCCATTACCATGATGTTTTGCTATAGTAGTCTACATATATATTCATGATTGTTTTAAGTTGCTGATCTCTTAATTTCAAATGCATTTCAAATACTGTTCATTTGTACTCTTCTCCTCTCACAATTATTGTTTTAGATATCATATATGTATGTGGATGATTTCCTATCTTTACTGTATGTTTGCCTTAACTGTTATTTTCACATTTTGTACTTTTCTTGTTTCTTGCTGTGTCCCTTTCTTTTTTGCCTAGAGAAGTTCCTTTAGTATTTGTTGTAAAGCTGG
Organism: Mesoplodon bidens; assembly: GCF_964165515.1. NCBI lineage: Eukaryota > Metazoa > Chordata > Mammalia > Artiodactyla > Ziphiidae > Mesoplodon > Mesoplodon bidens. The sequence continues at coordinate 129,505,528 of NC_138176.1, read as the reverse complement.
TCTGGTGGTGCTGAATTCTCTTAGCTTTTGCTTCTCTGTAAAGCTTTTGATTCCTCTGTCAAATCTGAACAAGAGCCTTGCTGGGTAGAGTATTCTTGGTTGTAGGTTTTTCCCTTCCATCACTTTAAATACATTGTGCCACTCCCTCTGGCCTGCAGTTTCTGTTGAAAAATCAGCTGATGACCTTCTGGAGGTTCCCTTTTAAGTTATTTTTGCTTTTGCTCATAGCTTTTAATATTTTCTCTTCATTTTTTTTTTTGTCAGTTTGATTGCTATGTGTCTCAGCATGTTTCTCCTTGGGTTGACTCTGTATTGTAATCTCTGTGCTTCCTGGACTTGGGTGACTGTTTCCTTTCCCATGTTAGGGAAGTTTTCAGCTATTATCTCTTCAAATATATTCTCAGGCCCTTTTATCTCTCTTCTCCAGACACCCCTATAATGCGAATGTTGGTATGTTTGACATTGTCCCAGTAGTCTCTTAAACTGTCCTTATTTCCTTTCATTCTGTTTTCTTTAATCTGTTCTGCAGTGGTGATTTCCTCCACTCTGTCTTCCAGATCACTTTTCTGTTCTTCTGCCTCATTTATTCTGCTATTAATTCCTTCTAGTGTATTTCTGGTATTGTATTCTTCAACTCTGTTTGGCAAGTTGTTTTTCTAATTCTTTGTTAAAAACTTCATGTAACGTCTCGCTCTGTGCATCCATTGTCTTCCTGAGTGCCGTGGTCATCTTTATGAACGTTACTCTGAATTCTTTCTTAGGTGGATTGCCTATTTCCCCTTCACTTAGTTGTTTTTCTGGATTTTTATCTTGTTCCTTCATCTGGAACATCTTCCTCTGCCATCTCTTTTTGTCTAAACTTCTACTTTGTATTTTTATGTATGTGGAAGGTTAGTTATGTTTCTTGACCATGGAGAATTGGTCCTCTGTGGGGGATGTGCTATGTGTCCCAGCAGTACACTCCCTTGTCATAATCTAATACCCAGAGACCAGTTGGGCCCAGGGTAGGTTCTGACCTGTGTTTATAAACTCAGTTCCACAGGCTGTGGGATTGTATATTACTTGCTTCTGGTGTCTGCCCCTTTGTGGGTGAGGCTGGTCTCGAGGCTTGTGCAGGCTTCCTGGTGGGAGGGGCCAGTGCCTGCCCACTCATGGCTGGAGTTGAGTCTTGCCCCTCTGGTGGGCAGGGCTGTATCAAGGGGTGTGTCTAGAGGTGGCTCTGGGATCAGGAAGTTTTTAGGCAGCCTATCTGTTGATGAGTGGGACTGTGTTCCTACCATGTTGTTTGATTGGCCTAAGGCATCCCAGCAGTGCAGCCTACAGGCTGTTGGGTGGGGCCAGGTCTTGGTGCTTATGTCACAAGCAAGATGTCAGCTTTCAAATGGGTACTCCTGGACATGTTTGCTACCAAGTTTTGTGTCCCACAGTTGCCACAGAGCCACAGTCAGCCCCCCACCTCCCCAGGAGACCCTCCAAGACCAACAGGTAGGTCTGGTTCAGGCTCCTATGAAGTCTTTGCTTTGCCCTGAGTCCTGGTGCATATGAGAACTTGTGTGCATCCTCCAAGAGTGGAGTCTCTGTTTCCCCCAGTCCTGTGGAACTCCTGCAATCAAGACCACCTGGCCTTCAATGCCAAAAGATCTGGAGGCTCCTCCTCCTGATGCCAGAGCCCAAGCTGGGGAGCCTGACATCAGGCTCAGAAATTTCACTCCTGTGGGAGAACTTTTGCAGTATAATTAATCTCCAGTTTGTGGGTTTCCTAGCCTGGGGGGTATGCAATTTGTTTATATTACGAGTGCACCCCTCCTACTATCTCACTGTGATTTCTTTTTTGTCTTTGGATGTAGAATACCTTTTTTGGCAGGTTACAGTCTTTTTTGTTGTTGGTTCTTCAGCAGTTAGTTGTGATTTTGGGTGTTCTTGTGGGAAGAACTGAGTTCAACATCTTCTACTCTGCCATCTTGTCTTCTCTCCTGATGCATAGCCCCTAGAGCAGACGGGGTTTCCTAATTTTCTATTTTCAATTTCATCAATTTTGCTCAAATTTTTATTATTTCTTTTCTTCTGGTTCTTTTTCTTTTTTTTTTTTTTTAGTTTGCTAGGGTGGAATCTTAGGTTATTGTTTTTACCTTTCTTTTGTTCAAATATATATATTCGTTGCTATAAATTTCCCTCTAAGCAATTCTTTCACTCCATCCCACAAATTTTAATATCATGTGCTTATTTTCACTGGGTTTAAATTATTTTTAAAATTTCTCTTGAGATTTCTTCTTTGTCCCATGTGTTATTTAGAAATGTGATACTTTATTTCCATGTATTTGGGGATTTTCCAGTTATCTTTCTGTTACTGATTTCTAGTTTAAAATCATTGTGGTCTGAGAGCAGACATTGATTTCTATTTTTTTCAAATGTGTCAAGGTATGTTTTATGGCCTAGAACATGGTCAGTCTTGGTGAATCGTCCATGTGAACTTGAGAAAAATGTGTACTGATGGTGTTGAATTCAACTATGTATGTTGTACTTCTGAAAACAAATATATAGTTAAGAGGAAAAAAAGAATTACTATGAATCTGAATCAAATTAAATACAAAAAAAATCACTCCATATTATTTCCTAGCAGAAGTAATTCAAAGTAAAGATAAAACAAGCACTAGATTTACTAAAAACAAGATACTCTTCCTTCAAAATCAAATGAAAACTGACAGCTGAATTCTATAATATGAATTTAGGGCAGCACTCCATTAATCTCCTTGCTTTCATAAGCACAAACTCTAACCAGAAATTCATCAAAGTAGTCCATGTTCCTGGCATTGGTGTTAGCTCATACCTATATCTACAAGTCTTTGAAATAGCTGAATAATCCCTCTTCCTTTGTGCACTATTACCCTGTGAAAAAGGTACAAATAAAAAAGGTACAAATACCTTATTAAAAATTGAAGGATTATGTATTGAGATTACTTGCAGTATTTTGTGGCCCCATTCAATGGGACTCAGCTTCTAGTCATTGGGTGTGTATCTACAAAGTGGCTCAAAACCTCAAAATTGAGTAAGCTCCCAAATTTGTATACTGGGGTGGCTGAAAATACTTTCCTATTTTGTCTAATTCCACAAATTGAGCAAAACTTTAGTCATCTGACCAACTGTCTTTGCTTTGGAAATCAATCTACTAATCAATGCCAGAGCTTCCTCTAGGTCAAGGCATCTGGAATACAAATTCTTTATTGTTTAAATTATCCCAATTTGCATAGTTAAAGAAATAACTGGCCTCTACAATCTGAGATCCCCAGACCCACAATAATATCAGATGTCCCAACTCCATGAGAGCATTCTCCTCTGTCATCCTGGTATCCAAAGGACAAGCACTACCAAGCCTATCAAAGCAGCAAGTGTCCCCATCATAAGGGCATTTCCAATGGCCTCAATCTGTTAGTATTCTTCTAGGATTTTTTTTTCTTTTCCCCATATGTAATAATGTCTTCCTATTAGTTTGCAAATATAATTAGGACTTAACAAACTTCATTGTCAGACTGAGCAACTTTTAAATTTCAAATCAGTGCTAAATTTTCTACTATCATGAGATTATGACCAGATATATTATATTATATATGTTATGTTAATATATTATAGATGTTAACATTGTTATATCATTTATTATATGCTAAATATTATATAACATTATAATGTTATAAATATAACATTAGGTATATATAATGTATACATATGTGTATAATACACACATGTATATACATATATGTGTGTGTGTGTATCTATCTATCTATCTATCTATCTTCTTTTGGTTCTGTTTCTCTGTTAGTGTATTACCCAGAATAATACACTAATGAATTACAGGCATTGAGCAAGGGCCCATATATGCCACAAAACCAGGGTAAATTAGATAAAAGTTTAAAAAAATAATTAAGACCAGTAGCAGACTTTTCTTGATATTAAATCAACTGGGAAGCTTACTTTTAGAATCCTTGCATTCCTGTGTGAGAGTTGGAAGTATTTTTTTAAGTATAATAATACAAAAACAGGGAGAAATATTTCCATTTACTTAACACCAAACCAACATAGAGATAAGGTTCAAATCTCTTATCTCACAGATAAAAAACCTGTATTTTCAACCAGGGTGCTTTCTGTATTAAATATATATCCTTTATCAAGTTATTTATATTATGTCATAGCAAAAATTGCACCAGAAAAAGTTAAGTAGGCAAGGAAGACTTTATTCAAGTTTGTTACAAGAGAGAAGAGAATCCAGAATGCAATCTGATCTCAGCGCCACTGAAACAAAGGTTGGAGGGGTATTAATAGTGGAAGACGTTGGCTTTTCCCAAAGAAAAAGTAAACTTTCTTCTGTCTAAATGGTAAGTGGTGCTTTTACAAGTTGGAGTGAGGTACCCACCAAAGTTAGGCTCCTGCCCTCCAACAGAGACTGGGAGATAGAGGTACTATCTTCCTTGTTAATTACATTTCAAAAGGATGGCTCACAGTCCTTGAGAAAGACAGTCCTCCATTGTAAAACTGGCAAGAGGCTTTTCAAAAGATTTACATCTCAAAGAGGCAAAGGGTATACAGTTACAAGGGGTTTTTTGTTTATCTGTTTGTTTTGTTTTATTTTTGAAGTTAATGTTATAAGGAAAGGGAGGTCCGGGTTCTAGAGTCAGGTAAGAGCCAGTCTAAAGTTTTGTCAAACTGAGAGGAAGATTAAGGCCTTCTTGGTCAATTCATGACAAATTCCATGTCATTATTAAGGGAGAAATAAAAATAGATCAGTTTCTTAATTTTTTTATAGAACATATCAAAATTTTCAAAACTTTAGAAAGTACATAATGAAAGGTAAATCTTACAATAAATGTAAGACTTTTCTGTATATAAGTTTAGCTGTTTTCCTTAAGGGAAAGAAAGGATAATAATATCTTTAATAATGTCGACAAAATTTCATGGCAAAATTGTCAAACATCCATTCATTCATTCAAAAAATAAATTCTTTCAATTTCTTAATTTAAGAATATTTTGAAGATTAGTATGCTAATCTTTATTACTTCCTGTTCTAGGGAATCTTTTTAGACAAGGTGTAAAGAAAGAAACATGGCTTAGCTACTTAGAGTTATTTAGAGATATGTTTTAAATCTCATATAAGATCCTCACAGATATTATACAGAATACATAAATATACTATATTTTGTTTTTTGTTTTCCTGAATTTCTTATAACTACAAAGCTACAGAGCAAACTCTATAGTAGATATACCATTTATATGTGGGCTGATACCTTGGGGGAAAGAAAACCCTTTAGCTATAGTGTTGCATCACCATCCCCAGTTAAGTACTACAAAGATCATACTGGAATAGCTATTTGTCTATTTCATCTATTTGAGTAAAGATGTTGTAATAAAAGTGAGAGTCAATCAAGGTAAAAAAATATCTCATGTGTGTCTTAAATATTCTTATTGGAGTGGAGAAACACAGCACTCTTATTGCTCTTTAATTCCTTATTTATTTTATCTGAGCATTCCTCTGTGCACTCTCAAGCTCAGCAGGGAGATTCAAAAAGAGGCAATAAAGAAGAGACTTGATAAACCAATATCTGAATAATTTAGGTGGCACTCAGAAGAAATGGGGATCATTAAGAGAGGCAATATCTAAGAGCAAGAGCTTCAAGTTTTGAGTACTATTAGTAAGGGATCCAATATAAAGCAATCAGGAATTCCCTTATAGTCCTGGAGATTGAAACTGTGGAGCATAACTATTCTATGAAATGCTCCATTTGGTTATGCTGAGAGCAAAACCTGCTTTTACAAATTCATCCAAATTTATTCACAGGCACCTGTAAACTGCTTTTTTTTTAATGATACAAATCTGTATTAGCACTAAGGAAAATGGCCTATTTTTCATGCAATTTAATTAACTATGGTATTGAATTTATCATCATGATGTTATCATCCTCCTCCTCTTATCATCATCGTGTAGGTCCTTAAAAGTGAATTAACATTTTAAAACCTGCCAAAGCCTTCCTTCCTGACGTTCACTACCTCTGACTTCACAAAAAAGAGCAAGTTTTTACATGCATCTGAACAGGAATTTTAAACATGTGGGAAATGGTACAATTTATTCTGACAAATAGATATGAGAAGCTGAGAGAACTGTATGTGGCAAAGATAGAACAATAAATGGAAACTGTTTTACACCTCTCTTAGGATAGTGATAACTAAAAATGCTAACATATTTAGGCCACTGCTACCACTATTGTGCCTCACTAATTTGAAATCCCCTAAGGAAGTCACATTTAAATTAAAATCTATTCGTGTTTTGCTTTAACAGCAAGGTGTGAAAACAGACATTAGTGTCCAAAAGCAAAATTAACATTTAATTTAGACTTTTTTTTTTTTTTTTACTTTGTAGTCATCAAGGAAATACCAGGAGAATACTTCCTTTTGGTACTGAGACAAATGTAAGCAATGGTATAGAAAATGACAACTAGATTAACCTCCAGATCAAGAGAGAAGGAGTAACTGTTAATTTCATTTTGTTAGAAAATAGTGTTAGAGTAGTCTGAATGATTTCTTATATATTTGTTGGAATTTCCCCCTGTATTTTTTTTCTTTTCTTTTTTTATACTGCAGGTTCTTATTAGTCATCCATTTTATACACATCAGGGTATACATGTCAATCCCAATCTCCCAGTTCATCACACCACCACCCACCCCCACCAGCTGCCGTTTTCTCCCCTTGGTGTCCATACGTTTGTTCTCTACATCTGCATCTCAATTTCTGCCCTGCAAACCAGTTCATCTGTACCATTTTTCTAGGTTCCACATATATGCGTTAACATACAATATTTGTTTTTCTCTTTCTGAATAACTTCACTCTATATGACAGTCTCTAGATCCATCCACGTCTCTACAAATAACTAAATTTCATTCCTTTTTATGGCTGAGTAATATTCCATTGTATATATGTATCACATCTTTTTTTTTTTTAGATGTTGGGGGTAGGAGTTTATTAATTTATTTATTTTTGCTGTGTTGGGTCTTCATTTCTGTGCGAGGGCTTTCTGTAGTTGTGGCAAGCGGGGGCCACTCTTCATCATGGTGTGCGGGCCTCTCACTGTTGCGGCCTCTCTTGTTGTGGAGCACAGGCTCCAGACACGCAGGCTCAGTAGTTGTGGGTCATGGGCCTAGTTGCTCTGTGGCATGTGGGATCCTCCCAGACCTAGGGCTTGAACCTGTGTCCCCTGCATTAGAAGGCAGATTCTCAACCACTGTGCCACCAGGGAAGCCCCCACATCTTCTTTATCCATTCGTCTGTCAGTGGGCATTTAGGTTGCTTCCATGACCTGGCTATAGTAAATAGTGCTGCAATGAACATTGGGGTGCATGGGTCTTTTTTAATTATGCTTTTCTCTGGCTATATGCCCAGTAATGGCATTGCTGGATCATATGGTAATTCCATTTATAGTTTTTTAAGGAACATCCATACTGTTCTCCATAGTGCCTGTATCAATTTACATTCCCACCAACAGTGCAACAGGGTTCCCTTTTCTCCACACCCTCTCCAGCATTTGTTGTTTGTAGATTTTCTGATGATGCCCATTCTGACTGGTGTGAGGTGATACCTCATTGTAGTTTTGATTTGCATTTCTCTAATAATTAGTGATGTTGAGCAGGTTTTTGTGTGCTTCTTGGCCATCTGTAGGTCTTCTTTGGAGAAAAGTCTATTTAGGTTTTCTGCCCATTTTTGGATTGGGTGGTTTGTTTTTTAATATTGAGCTGCATGAGCTGCTTATGTATTTTGGAGATTAATCCTATGTCCACTGATTCATTTGCAACTATTTTCTCTCATTCTGAGGGTTGTCTTTTCATCTTGTTTATGGTTTCCTTTGCTGTGCAAAAATTTAAGTTTCATTAGGTCCCATTGTTTATTTTTATTTCCATTACTGTAGGAGGTGGATCAAAAAAGATCTTGCTGTGATTTATATCAAAAAGTGTTCTTCCTATGTTTTCCTCTAAGAGTTTTATACTGTCTGGTCTTGCATTTAGGTCTCTAATAAATTTTGAGTTTATTTTTGTGTATGGTGTTAGGGAGTGTTCTAATTTCATTCTTTAAATGCAACTGTCCAATTTTCCCAGCACCACTTATTGAAGAGACTGTCTTTTCTCCATTGTATATCCTTGCCTCCTTTGTCATAGATTAGTTGATTATAGGTGTGTGGGTTTATCTCTGGGCTTTCTATCTTGTTCCATTGATCTGTATTTCTGTTTTCGTGCCAGAACTGTATTGTCTTGATTACGGTACCTTATGTAGTATAATTTGAAGTCAGGGAGTATGATTCCTGCAGCTCCATTTTTCTCCCTCAAGGCGGCTTTGGCTATTTGGGGTCTTTTGTGTCTCTATACAAATTTAAAGATTGTTTTCTAGTTCTGTAAAAAATGCCATTGGTAATTTGATATGGATTGCATTGAATCTGTAGATTGCTTTGGGTAGTATACTCATTTTCACAATATTGATTCTTCCAATCGAAGAATATGGTATATCTCTCCATCTGTTGGTATCATCTTTAATTTCTTTCATCAGTGTCTTAGAGTTTTCTGAACAAAGGTCTTTTGTCTCCCTAGGTAGGTTTATTCCTAGGTATTTTATTCTTTTTGTTGCAGTGGTAATTGGGAGTGTTTCCTTAATTTCTCTTTCAGATTATTCATTATTAGTGTATAGGAATGCAAGAGATTTCTGTGCATTAATTTTATATCCTGCAACTTTACCAAGTTCATTGATTAGCCTTAGTACTTTTCTGGTGGCATCTTTAGGATTCTATAGGTATAGTATCATGTCATCTGAAAACAGTAACAGTTTTATTCTTCATTTCCAATTTGTATTCTTTTATTTCTTTTTCTTCTCTGCTTGCCGTGGCTAGGACTTCCAAAACTATGTTGAATAATAGTGGTGAGAGTGGACATACTTGTCTTGTTCCTGATCTTAGAGGAAATGCTTTCAGTTTTTCACAATTGAGAATGTTGTTTGCTGTGGGTTTATCATATATGGCCTTTATTATGTTGAGGTAGGTTCCCTCTATGCCCACATTCTGGAGAGTTTTTATCATAAATTGGTGTTGAATTTTTTCAAAAGCTTTTTCTGCATCTACTGAGATGATCAAATGGTTTTTCTTCTTCAATTTGTTAATAAGGTGTATTACATTGATTGATTTCGTGTATTGAACAATCCTTGCATCCCTGGGATAAATCCCACTTGATCATTGTGTATGATCCTTTTAATATGTTGTTGGATTCTGTTTGCTAGCATTTTGTTGAGGATTTTTGCATCTATAATCATCAGTGATACTGGTCTGTAATTTTCTTTTTTCGTAATATCTTTGTCTGATTTTAGTAGGGTGATGGTGACCTCATAGAATGAGTTTGGGAGTGTGCCTTCCTCTGCAATTTTTTTGGAAGAGTTTGAGAAGGATGGGTGTTAGTTCTTCTCTAAATGTTTGAAAGAATTCACCTGTGAAGCCATCTGGTCTTGGACTTTTGTTTGTTGGAAGATATTTAATCATAGTTTCAATTTCATTACTTGTGATAGGTCTGTTTGTATTTTCTGTTTCTTCATGGTTCAGTCTTGGAAGGTTATATGTCTCTAAAAATTTGTCCATTTCTTCCAGGTTGTCCATTTTATTGCCATAAAGTTGCTTGTAGTAGTCTCTTAATATGCTCTGTACTTCTGTGGTGTCTGTCATACCTTCTCCCTTTTCATTTCTAATTTTATTGATTTGAGTCCTCTCCCTCTTTGGTTTATCAACTTTATCTTCTCAAAGAACCAGGTTTTAGTTGTATTGATCTTTGCTATTGTTTTCTTTGTTTCTATTTCATTTATTTCTGCTCTGATATTTATGATTTCTCTCCTTCTGCTGACTTTGTGTTTTGTTTGTTCTTCTTTCCCTAGTTCCTTTAGGTATAAGGTTAGATTGTTTATTTGAGATTTTTCTTGTTTCTTAAAGGAGGCTTGTATAGATATAAACTTCCCACTTAGAACTGCTTTTGCTGCATCCCATAAGTTTTGGATCATTGTGTTTTCATTCTCTTTTGTCTCTACGTATTTTTTGATTTCCTCTTTGATTTCTTCAGTGATCTCTTGGTTATTTACTAATGTATTGTTTAGCCTCCATGTGTTTCTGTATTTTACGGTTTTTTTTTCCCTGTAATTGATTTCTAATCTCATAGTGCTGTGGTCAGAAGAAATGGTTGATATGATTTCAATTTTCTTATATTTACTGAGGCTTGATTTGTGACCCAAGATTTGATCTATCCTGGAGAATGTTCCATGCACACTTAAGAATAAAATGTAATCTGCTGTTTTTGGATGCAATGTCCTATAATTATCAATTGAATCTGTCTGGTCTGTTGTGTCATTTAAAGGTTATGTTTCCTTATTAATTTTCATTTTGGATGATCTGTCCATTGGTGTAAGTGCGGTGTTAAACTTCCCCACTATTAATGTGTCATTTCCTCTTTTATAGCTGTTAGCAGTTGCCTTATATTTCGAGGTGCTCCTATGTTGGGTGCATATATATTTATAATTGTTATATCTTCTTCTTGGATTGATCCCTTGATCATTATGTAGTGTCCTTCCTTGTCTCTTATAACATTCTTTATTTTAAAGTCTATTTTATCTGATATGAGTATTGCTACTCCAGCTTTTTTTCGATATCCATTTGCTTTGAATATCTTTTTCCATCCCCTCAATCTCAGTCTGTATGTGTCCCGAGGTCTGAAGGTGGTCTCTTGTAGACAGCATATATATGGGTCTTGTTTTTGTATCTATTCAGCCAGCCTGTGGCTTTTGTTTGGAGCATTTAATCCATTCACGTTTAAGGTAATTATGGATATGTATTTTCCTATTACCATTTTCTTAATTGTTTTTGGTTTGGTTTTGTAGGTCCTTTTCTTTCTTGTGTTTCTCACTTAGAGAAGTTCCTTTAGCATTTGTTGTAGAGCTGGCTTGGTGGTGCTGAATTCTCTTAGCTTTTGCTTGTCTGTAAAACTTTTGATTTCTCCATTGAATCTGAATGAGATCCTTGCTGGGTAATCTTGGTTGTAGGTTCTTCCCTTTCATCACTTTAAGTATAACATGCCACTCCCTTCTGGATTGTAGAGTGTCTGCTAAGAAATCAGCTGTTAACCTTATGGGAGTTCCTTTTTATGTTATATGTCGTTTTTCCCTTGCTGCTTTCCATAATTTTTGTGTATAATTTTTGCCAGTTTGATTACTATGTGCCTCGGCATGTTTCTCCTTGGATTTATCCTGTATGTGACTCTGCACTTCCTGGACTTCGGTGGCTACTTCCTCTCCCATGTTAGGGAGTTTTGTACTATATTCTCTTCCAGTATTTTCTCTTGTCCTTTCTCTCTCTCTTCTCCTTCTGAGACCCCTATAATGCAAATACTGTTGTGTTTAATGGTGTCCCAGAGGTCTCTTAGGCTGTCTTCATTTCTTTTCATTCTTTTTTCTTTATTCTGTTCAGCAGCAGTGAATTCCACCATTCTGTCTTGCAGGTCACTTATATGTTCTTCTGCCTCAGTTATTCTGCTATTGATTCCTTCTAGTTTATTTTTCATTTCAGTTATTGTATTGTTCATCTCTGCTTGTTTGTTCTTTAATTGTTCTAGAACTTTGTTAAACATTTCTTTCATCTTCTCAATCTTTGCGTCCATTCTCTATCTGAGGTCCTGAATCATCTTCAGTACCATTATTCTGAATTGTTTTTCTGGATGGTTGCCTATATCCGCTTCATTTTGTTGTTCTTCTGGGGTTTTATCTTGTTCCTTCATCTGGTACATAGCCCTGTGCCTTTTCAAAGTCTTTCTTTCTATGAATGTGGTTTTTGTTCCACAGGCTGCTGAGCTGTAGTTCCTCTTGCTTCTGCTGTCTGCACTGTGGTGGATGAGGCTATCTAAGAGGCTTGTCCAAGTTTCCTGATGGGAGGGACTGGTGGTTGGCAGAGCTGGCTGTTGCTCTGGTGGGCAGAGCTCAGTAAAACTTTAATCTGCTTGTCTGCTGATGGGTGGGGCTGGGTTCCCTCCCTGTTGGTTGTTTGGCCTGAGGCGACGCAACACTGGAGCCTACCTGGGCTCTTTCGTGGGGCCAATGGCAGACTCTGGGAGGCCTCATGCCAAGGAGTACTTCCCAGAACTTCTGCTGGCAGTGTCCCTGTTCTCATGGTGAGGCAGCGCCACCCCCCCCCATCTCTGCAGGAGCCCCACCAGCACTAGCAGGTAGTTCTGGTTCATTCTGCTATGGGGTCACTACTCCTTCACCTGGGTCCTGATGTGCACACTACTTTGTGTGTGCCCTCCAAGAGTGGAGTTTCTGTTTCCCCCAGTCCTGTCGAAGTCCTGCAATCAAATCCTGCTAGCCTTCAAAGTCTGATTCTCTAGGAATTCCTTCTCCTGTTGCCAGACCCCCAGGTTGGGAAGCCTAACGTGGGCCTCAGAAACTTCACTCCAGTGGGTGGACTTCTGTGGTGTAAGTGTTCTTCAGTTTCTGTGTCACCCACCCATCAGTTAATGGATTTGATTTTATTGTGATTGCGCCCCTACTAACATCTCATTGTGGCTTCTCCATTCTCTTTGGATGTGGGGTATCTTTTTTGGTAAGTTCCAGTGTCTTCCTGTCAATGATTGTTCAGCAGTTAGTTGTGATTCTGGTGTTCTCGTAAGACGGAGTGAGAGTACGTCCTTCTACTCTGCCACCTTGAAGCAATCTCTTCCCCCTGTATTTTTGAGGAAGTTTCTTGACCACAGTTTTTCTTCGCGGGAAGGGACCACTCTATAACTCTTTGTTATAGAGTCAATATTTTTAATAAAGTAGTGCTGTTTCCCATTTTTCTCTTCTATCAATTTGGCCAGGCCATGTTTCATTTCTTTGAGGTATTTGTCCAACTTATTTAAGTTGTTACCTTTATTGGGATAAAATTTTTCATATCTTGGTATTATCTTTCAAAATGACTTAGGAATCTGTAGTGACCCTCCTCCTTACCTTACTCCCCTTTTTTAAATTACTAACATTGACAATTGCTGGTTTCATCCTTTTTTTTTTCACATATATCATTCTAGAGTGTTATAAATTTGATCTTTGGATAAATCTTTTGGCTTAATTTTCTTTACTGAACATTTGTTTCCTACTTCACTGAAAATTGTTTTCTTTCTCTACTTTCTTTAATTTACTAAACTTTTTGTACCTACAGAGATGATGTCTTAGATCAATTATTTAAAGCGTTCCTTGTCTTTTATATATATAATTTCAATTATACATGTTTTATATAATTATATATGCTATATAATAAATACTGTTATTTATATATCATTGCACTTATAAATTTCCCTTTAATCCTTTAATTACATCAAACATTTATTGATATATACAGTCACCGATATTCAGTTTAAAATATTTTCTATTGGGCTACCCTGGTGGTGCAGTGGTTGAGTCTGCCTGCCGATGCAGGGGACATGGGTTCGTGCCCCGGTCTGGGAGGATCCGACATGCCATGGAGCGGCTAGGCCCGTGAGCCATGGCCACTGAGCCTGCACTTCCAGAGCCTGTGCTCTGCAATGGAAGAGGCCACAACAGTGAGAGGCCCGCATACCGCAAAAAAAAAAAAAAAAAAAGAAAAATTTTTTTCTATTTCTTTTAATATTTTTCATTGAGATTTCTTTTTAAACCACAAATAGTTCACATGGGTATTGTGTTATTTCTATCTAGTTGGATATTTTCTAGTTGTAAGTTCCACTGTGATCAGAGAACACATATTATGTCACTTCTTTGAAATATTTTAATGATTTCTCTGTGGCTAGCCTTATAATTAACTTTGCTAAATTGTCCACTTTTATATGAAATGGTGTGTCTTGTGTCTTGTTGGTTCAGTGTTCCCAAAATTTATCTATGTAGAGCAAGGTATTAATTTTATTCATAACTCCTTATCATTACTGAATTTTGTCTGCATTTTCTAGTTATTTAGAAGTGTTAAAATTTCTATAATTGTGGGTGTTTTTATTTCTTTTTTATTTGTTATATTTTTCTTCCTTTATAAATTGTGAAGATATAAGGTATGGTGTATATACAGGTAGGGTCACTTGATGAACTAACCACCTTATCTTTATTAAATATATACCTTTTTTTACTGTAGTAAAACTTTCACCTTAACATTGTCTATGCATGATGTTAGTATGGTTCAACCAGCTTTCTTTTGGTAAGCGTTTTCACACGATATAAATATTAATTTAACACACATTTCATCATAATTATATAGTCAAATAAAATGGAAAAATTATTATGATTATTTTCATTTGTCTCTTTAATGACAAAAAAACAGTTAAGCTACTATTCAACTGTCTGTGTCTTTTTGTGGCATGATAGCTCATTTCTTTTTAGCACTGAACAATATTCCATTGTAAGGTTGTACCACAGTTTACTTATTCATCTATTTTTTTGGTTTTACATCTTTATTGGAGTATAATTGCTTTACAATGGTGTGTTAGTTTCTGCTCTATAACAAAGTGAATCAGTTATACATATACATATGTTCCCGTATCTCATCCCTCTTGCGTCTCCCTCCCTCCCACCCTCCCTATCCCACCCCCCCACCCCTTTGTGGTCACAAAGCACTGAGCTGATCTCCCTGTGCTATGCAGCTGCCTCCCACTAGCTAGCTATTTTACATTTGGTAGTGTATATATGTCCATGCCACTCACTCGCTTTCTCATAGCTTACCCTTCCCCATCCCCATATCCTCAAGTCCATTCTCTAGTAGGTCTGTGTCTTTATTCTTGTCTTACTCCAAGTTCTTCATGACATTTTTATTTTTCTAAAATCCTATATATATGTGTGTTAGCATACGGTATTTGTCTTTCTCTTTCTGAATTACTTCATTCTGTATGACAGACTCTAGGTCCATCCACCTCATTACAAATAGCTCAATTTCGTTTCTTTTTATGACTGAGTAATATTCCATTGTATATATGTGCCACATCTTCTTTATCCATTCATCAGATGATGGACACTTAGGTTGTTTCCATCCCCGGACTATTGTAAATAGAGCTGCAATGAACATTTTGGTACATGACTCTTTTTGAATTATGGTTATCTCGGGATATATGCCCAGTAGTGGGATTGCTGGGTCATATGGTAGTTCTATTTGTAGTTTTTTAAGGAACCTCCATACTGTTCTCCATAGTGGCTTTACCAATTCACATTCCCACCAGCAGTGCAAGAGTGTTTCCTTTTCTCCACACCCTCTCCAGCATTTATTGTTTCTAGATTTTTTGATGATGCCCATTCTGACTGGTGTGAGATGATATCTCATTGTAGTTTTGATTTGCATTTCTCTAATGATTAATGATGTTGAGCATTCTTTCATGTGTTTGTTGGCAGTCGTATATCTTCTTTGGAGAAATGTCTGTTTAGGTCTTCTACCCATTTTTGGATAGGATTGTTTGGTTTTTGTTATTGAGCTGCATGAGCAGCTTCTAAATTTTGGAGATTAAATCTTTGTCAGTTGCTTCATTTGCAAATATTTTCTACCATTCTAAGGGTTGTCTTTTGGTCTTGTTTATGGTTTCCTTTGCTGTGCAAAAGCTCTGAACTTTGATTAGGTCCCATTTGTTTATTTTTGTTTTTATTTCCACTTCTCTACGAGGTGGGTCAAAAAAGATCTTGCTGTGATTTATGTCATAGAGTGTTCTGCCTATGTTTTCCTCTAAGAGTTTGATAGTTTCTGACCTTACATTTAGGTCTTTAATCCATTTTGAGGTTATTTTTTTGTATGGTGTTAGAGAGTGATCCAATCTCAAACTTTTACATGTACTTGTCCAGTTTTCCCAGCACCACTTATTAAAGAGGCTGTCTTTTCTCCACTGTACATTCCTGCCTCCTTTATCAAAAATAAGGTAAACATATGTGCGTGTGTTTATCTCTGGGCTTTCTCCTGTTTCATTGATCTTTCTGTTTTGGTGCCAGTACCGTAGCGTCTTCATTACTGTAGCTTTGTAGTATAGTCGGAAGACAGGGATCCTTATTCATCCAGCTCCGTTTTTCGTTCTCAAAATTGCTTTGGCTATTCGGGGTCTTTTGTGTTTCCATACACATTATGAAATTTTTTGTTCTAATTCTGTGAAAAATGCCAGTGATAGTTTGATAGGGATTGCATTGAATCTGTAGATTGCTTTGGGTAGTAGAGTCATTTTCACAATGTTGATTCTTCCAAACCAAGAACATGGTACATCTCTCCATCTATGTGTATCATCTTTAATTTCTTTCATCAGTGTCTTATAATTTTCTGCATACAGGTATTTTGTCTCCTTAGGTAGGTTTATTCCTAGATATTTTATTCTTTTTGTTGCAGTGGTAAATGGGAGTGTTTTCTTAATTTCACTTTCAGATATATCAGCATTAGTGTATAGAAATGCCAGAGATTTCTGTGCATTAATTTTGTATCCTGCTACTTTACCAAATTCATTGCTTAGCTCTAGTAGTGTTCTGGTAGCATCTTTAGGATTCTCTATGATAGTATCAAGTCATCTGCAAACAATGACAGCTTTACTTCTTCTTTTCCGATTTGGATTCCTTTTATTTCCTTTTCTTCTCTGATTGCTGTGGCTAAAACTTCCAAAACTATGTTGAATAAGAGTGGTGAGAGTAGGCAACCTTATCTTGTTCCTGATCTTAGTGGAAATGCTTTCAGTTTTTCACCATTGAGGACGATATTGGCTGTGGGTTTGTCATATATGGCCTTTACCATGTTGAGGAAAGATCCCTCTATGCCTACTTTCTGCAGGATTTTTATCATAATTGGGTGTTGAATTTTGTCGAAAGCTTTCTCGGCATCTACTGAGATGATCATATGGTTTTTCTCCTTCAATTTGTTAATATGGTGTATCACGTAGATTGATTTGCATATATTGAAGAATCCTTGCATTCCTGGAATAAACCCCACTTGATCATGGTGTATGATCCTTTTAATGTGCTGTTGGTTTCTGTTTGCTTGTATTTTGTTGAGGATTTTTGCATCTATGTTCCTCAGTGATATTTGCCTGTAGTTTTCTTTCTTTGTGACATCCTTGTCTGGTTTTGGTGTCAGGGTGATGGTGGCCTCGTAGAATGAATTTGGGAGTGTTCCACCTTCTTCTATATTTTGGAAGAGTTTCAGAAGGATTCGTGTTAGCTCTTCTCTAAATGTTTGATAGAATTCGCCTGTGAAGCCATCTCGTCCTGGGCTTTTGTTTGTTGGAAGATTTTTTATCACAGTTTCAATTTCAGTGCTTGTGATTGGTCTGTTCCTATTTTCTATTTCTTCCTGGTTCAGTCTTGGCAGGTGGTGCTTTTCTAAGAATTTCTCTTTCTTCCAGGTTGTCCATTTTATTGGCAAAGAGTTGCTTGTAGTAATCTCTCATGATCTTTTGTATTTCTGCAGTGTCAGTTATTACTTCTCCTTTTTCCTTTCTAATTCTATTAATTTGAGTCTTCTCCCTTATTTTCTTGATGAGTCTGGCTAATGGTTTATCCATTTTGTTTATCTTCTCAAAGAACCAGCTTTTGGTTTTGTTGATCTTTGCTATCATTTCCTTCATTTCTTTTTCATTTATTTCTGATCTGATCTTTATGATTTCTTTTCTTCTGCTAACTTTGGGGCTATTTTCTTTGTTGTTCTTCTTTCTCTAATTGCTTTACGTGCAAGGTTAGGTTGTTTATTCGAGATGTTTCCTGTTTCTTAAGGTAGGATTGTATTGCTATAAACTTCCCTCTTAGAACTGCTTTTGCTGCATCCCATAGGTTTTGGGTCATCGTGTATCCATTGTCATTTGTTTCTAGGAATTGTTTGATTTCCTCTTTAATTTCTTCAGTGATCACTTCATTGTTAAGTAGTGTATTGTCTCGCCTCCATGTGTCTGTATTTTTTACAGATCTTTTCCTTTAATTGATGCCGTCTCATAGCATTGTGGTCAGAAAAGATACTTGATACAATTTCAATTTTCTTAAATTTACCAAGGCTTGATTTGTGACCCAAGATATGATCTATCCTGGAGAATGTTCCATTAGCAGTTGAGAAGAAAGTGTATTCTGTTGTTGTTGGATGGAATGTCCTATAAATATCAATTAAGTCCATCTTGTTTAATGTATCATTTAAAGCTTGTGTTCCCTTATTTATTTTCATTTTGGATGATCTGTCCATTGGTGAAAGTGGGGTGTTAAAGTCCCCTATTATGACTGTGTTACTGTTGATTTCCCCTTTTATGGCTGTTAGTACTTGTCTTAGTTATTCAGGTGCTTCTATGATGGGTGCATAAATATTTACAATTGTTACATCTTCTTCTTGTATTGATCCTTTGATCATTATGTAGTGTCCTTCTTTGCGTCTTCTAATAATCTTTATTTTAAAGTCTATTTTGTGTGGTATGAGAATTGCTACTCCACCTTTCTTTTGGTTTCCATTTGCATGGAGTATCGTTTTTCCATCCCCTTACTTTCAATCTGTATGTGTCTCTAGGACTGAAGTGGGTCTCTTGTAGACAGCATATATATGGGTCTTGTTTTTGTATCCATTCAGCCAATCTGTGTCTTTTGGTAGGAGCATTTAGTCCATTTACATTTAAGGTAATTATCGATATGTATGTTTGTATTCCCATTTTCTTAATTGTTTTGGGTTCGTTATTGTAGGTCTTTTCCTTCTCTTGTGTTTCTTGCCTAAATAAATTCTTTTAGCATTTGTTGTAAAGCTGGTTTGGTGGTGCTGAACTCTCTCAGCTTTTGCTTGTCTGTAAAGGTTTTAATTTCTCCATCAAATCTGAATGAGATTCTTGCTGGGTAGAGTAATCTTGGTTGCAGTTTTCTCTCCTTCATCACTTTATATATGTCCCACCAGTCCCTTCTGGCTTGCAGAGTTTCTGCTGAAAGATCCGCTGTTAACCTTATGCGGATTCCCTTCTGTTTTATTTGTTGTTTTCCCCTTGCTGCTTTTAATATGTTTTCTTTGTATTTAATTTTTGACACTGTGATTCATATGTGTCTTGGTGTATTTCTCCTTGGATCCTGTATGGGACTCTCTGTGCTTTGTGGACTTGATTAACTATTTCCTTTCCCATATTAGGGAAGTTTTCAACTATAATCTGTTGAAATATTTTCTCAGACACTTTCTTTTTCTCTTCTTCTTCTGGAACCCCTATAATTCGAATGTTAGTGCGTTTAATGTTGTCCCAGAGGTCTCGGAGACTGTCCTCAGTTCTTTTCATTCTTTTTTCTTTATTCTGCTCTGCAGTAGTTATTTCCAATATTTTATCTTGCAGGTCACTTATCTGTTCTTCTGCCTCAGTTATTCTGCTATTGATCCCATCTAGAGTATTTTTAATTTCATTTATTGTGCTGTTCATCCTTGCTTGTTTCATATTTAGTTTTTCTAGGTTCTTGTTAAATGTTTCTTGCATTTTGTCTATTCTACTTTCAAGATTTTGGATCATCTTTACTATCATTATTCTGAATTCTTTTTCAGGTAGACTGCCTATTTCCTCTTCATTTGTTAGGTCTGGTGGGTTTTTATCTTGCTCCTTCATCTGCTGTGTGTTTTTTTTTTTTTTTTTTTTTTTTTTTTTGCTGTACGCGGGCCTCTCACTGCTGTGGCCTCTCCCGTTGCGGAGCACAGGCTCCGGACACACAGGCTCCGCGGCCATGGCTCGCGGGCCCAGCCGCTCCGCGGCATGTGGGATTTTCCGGGATAGGGGCACGAACCCGTGTCCCCTGCATCGGCAGGCGGACTCTCAACCACTGCGCCACCAGGGAAGCCCTGCTGTGTGTTTTTCTGGCTTCTCATTTTGCTTATCTTTCTGTGTTTGGGGTCTCCTTTTTGCAGGCTGCAGGTTTGTAGTTTCCGTTGTTTTTGGTGTGTGTCCTCAGTGGCTAAAGTTGTTTCAGTGGGTTATGTAGGCTTCCTGGTAGAGGGGACTACTGCCTGTGTTCTTGTGGAAGAGGCTGGACCTTGTATTTCTGGTGGGCAGGTCCATGTCTGGTGGTGTGTTTTGGGGTGTCTGTGGACTTATTATGATTTTAGGCAGCCTCTCTGCTAATGGGTGGGGTTGTGTTCCTGTCTTGCTAGTTGTTTGGCATAGGGTGTCCAGCACTGTGTCTTGCTCGTCATTGAGTGCAGCTGGGTACTGGTTTTGAGATGGAGACCTCTGGGAGATTTTCGCCATTTGATATTATGTGTAGCTGGGAGGTCTCTTGTGGACCAGTGTCCTGAATTTAGCTCTCCTACCTCAGAGGCCCACCACTGACTCGTGGCTGCAGCACCAAGAGCCTTTTATCCCCACGGCTCAGAATAAAAGGGAGAAAAAGTAGAAAGAAAGAAAGAGAGAGAGAGAGACAGGGAGGGAGGGAGGGAGAGGGGGAGAGAGATAGAGCGAGGAAGGCAGAAAGGAAGTAAGTAAGAAAGGAAGAAAGAGAAAGAAAGAAAGAAAGAGAAAAGGAAAAGGATAAAATAAAATAAAGTTATTAAAATAAAAAATAATTATTAAGAAAAGGAAAAAAATTATTTAAGGAAAAAGAAAAATGGACAGCTAGAACCCTAGGACAAATGGTGGAAGCAAATCTATACAGACAAAATCTCACACAGAACCATACACATACACACTCACAAAAAGAGGAAAAGGGGAGAAAATCATAAATCTTGCTCTCAAAGTACACCTGCTCAATTTGGGATGATTCGTTGTCTCTTCATGCATTCCACAGATGCAGTGTACATCAAGTTGATTGTGTAGCTTTAATCCGCTGCTTCTGAGGCTGCTGGGAGGGACTTCCCTTTCTCTTCTTTGTTCTCACAGCTGCCGGGGCTCAGCTTTGTATTTGGCCCCGCCTCTGCGTGTAGGCCACCTGAGGGTATCTGTTCTTCGCTCAGACAGGACGGGGTTAAAGGAGCAGCTGCTTCACGGACTCTGGCTCACTCAGGCCAGGGGGAGGGAGGGGTACGGAGTGCGGGGCGCGCCTGCGGTGGCAGAGGCCAACATGACATTGCACCAGCCTGAGGCGTGCCTTGCGTTCTCCAGGGGTAGTTGTCCCTGGATCCCGGGACCCTGGCAGGGGCGGGCTGCACAGGCTCCCTGGAAGGGGGTTGTGGATAGTGACCTGTGCTCGCACACAGGCTTCTTGGTGGTGGCAGCAGCAACCTTAGCGTCTCATGCCCGTCTCTGGGGTCTGCGCTTTTAGCCACGGCTTGTGCCCATCTCTGGAGCTCCCTTAAGCAGTGCTTTTAATTCCCTCTCCTCAGGCACCATGAAACAAAGAGGGAAGAAAAAGTCTCTTGCCTCTTCGGCAGGTCCAGACATTTCCCTGGACTCCCGGCTAGCCGTGGTGCACTAACCCCCTGCAGGCTGTGTTCATGCCGCCAACCACAGTCCTCTCAGTGGGATCCGACCAAAGCCCAAGCCTTAGCTCCCAGCCCCGCCTACCCCAGCCTGTGAGCAGACAAGCCTCTCGGGCTGGTGAGTGCCGGTCGGCACCAATCCTCTGTGCGGGAAATCTCTCCACTTTGCCCTGTTGCTGTGCTCTTCTCCGTGGCTCCGAAGCTTTCCCCCTCCGCTACCCGCAGTCTCTGCCCATGAAGGGGCTTCCTAGTGTGGAAACCTTTCCTCCTTCACGGCTCCCTCCCACTGGTGCGGGTCCCGTCCCTATCCTTTTGTCTCTGTTTATTCTTTTTTCTTTTGCCCTTCCCAGGTACGTGGGGACTTTCTTGCCTTTTGGGAGGTCTGAGGTCTTCTGCCAGCGTTCAGTAGGGGTTCTGTAGGAGTTGTTCCACATGTAGATGTATTTCTGGTGTATCTGTGGGGTGGAAGGTGATCTACCGTCTTACTCTTCTGCCATCTTTCCCTCGTCCTCTTATTCATCTATTGAAGGAACACATGGTTCCAAGTGCTGATAAATTTGAACAGATCTACTGTAAATATTCGTGTGCAGGTTTTGCATGGATTTAAATTTCAGTTCATTTGGCTAAGTAATAAAAAAAGTGATTGTTAGATCATATGGTAATAGTATGTTTCATTTTGTAAGGAACTGTCAGATTATCTTCCAGAGTGGCTCTAACGTATTTTTTCAAAATAACTTTTACAGGGAGTTTTAGAACCAAAGTTTTTTATGGACAGAGATCAAGGCCAGAAAATTGGGTTAAACATATTACAAGGCGTAGTTAGCAGTGAGGTTAGAAAATTGCACAAAATTAAGTCAGAATTTCCATATCTGAATAAGAGAAGTAAATAAGAATATATGAGATATTAGAAATAGTTAAGAAACCTGTTATTTGAAGACATATTAACCAATAAATTAAGCAAATAAAGAGGTGGAAGAGATGTGAAGAGTAACGAAGAACAGGGTGAATTCTCTGAGTAGTGAAAATTTTACCAAGGATTGAAGTAAAATATTGTATTTTAAATGAGCAGTGCTATCTTTCTGTTAGCCCCTTTCCCCATGTAATCTTAAAAGAATCTTTTCCTGTGATTACCAAGAACTTCAATTGCAACCCTGTCAGCCTTAGAGAACAGGAAGCATGTAAAATAAATACAGTCTTCTAAAAAGTTAACCACAGATTGATGTAATAATGTTAAAGGAGAACTGCAAATCTTTGTTATCATCACAATATCAGATTGGAGAGAAATGGAACATTTACCCAAATTTGGTTGTTGCTACTTTAGTAAGTTTTGTAGAATATATGCTTTTTGTTATAGTTGGCTTTTAGAAAAAAATACTGACATAGGTTTAAGAAATTTTAAAACAACCCTTCTTTTCCAATGAAATAAAATTGAGAACTATATTCAGCCCTTATTTATAATATGTTAAATCAGGTATAGGTAAAACTATAATAGTTACTGATATAGAGAAACCAAGGAGAAAATGATGGCAAAATGACTTACACACTTAAAATATATCCCTTCTTTGAAAAGAGTGCATTATATGTGCTATAAAATTGATGTTAGGAAGTAATCCATTGACCTATTTCCTAAGGAAAAAATCATTAGGCACTTAAGATTAACAGAAAAGAGGGAGGGGTACTCATGTTAGTTCAAATATTGGTTGTTTGTGCAAAACTCAGAAGGATATAATCTAAATTTTTGATTGAAGAACTAGAGAACAGATGTGATTTAATATGGAGAAACAATGCACACCAAGAGAAATAATTAGAATTACCTGCACATGTATATAAATTGATCAGAACCTCTGAGGTAAACCAGAGAACAGTAAAAATGACTGAATGAAAGTGTTTGTTTAGGTGCTCCAATGGTTCAAATGATGTACTGAGCTTCACAGATGCAGTAAGAATTTCACTACCTTCTATCTAAAATTGATAACTTCTGTATTGAAGTATTTGAAGTATTCAAAGACAGGTATTAATCCAAAGTAATTCACTAACAGATAATTACTTATTTATGATCAAATAAGCTTGTGATAAGTGAAATAATATTTAATTAGCTCATTCAATTCATGTTAAAATTTCTTTTCTTTCCTTAGAAAGTACAGCACACGACAACAAAGGTGATATATATACATATATGTTATTTAATTGGTTATATACATGTGCATGTGTGTGTAACTATGTATATAACTACTATGAGAATTGATGTGGAAAGCATTAATAACTGGTTAAATCAAAGAGACCATTTCAGATAGTGTATTGTAATTAAATAGTGAAAATTGTATATGACAGATTTTTTTATACTGTTAAGTTATTGCAAACTTAAGCTTTTAATAAACTATAATTTGAGTAAATATTATAGTATATATTTTGCTGTAAGTATACAGGTCTTCCTCAACTTAGGGTGGAGTTATGTCCTGATAAACACATAGTACACTGAAAATACTGTAAGTCGAAAATGCATTTAATACACCTAACCTACCAAATATCATAGCCTAGCATACCTTAAACAGGCTCAGAATACTTCCATTAGCCTACAGTTGTGCAAAATCATCTAATACAAAGCCTATTTTATAATAATAAGGTGTTGAACATCTCATGTAATTTATTGACTACTGTACTGAAAGTGAAAAATAGAATGGCTCTATGGGTACAGAATGGTTGTAAGTATATCATTTGTTTCCCCTTGTGATGGCATGGATGACTGGGAGCTGTGGCTCGCTGCCACTGCCCAGCACCATGAGAGAGTATGTACCGCATATTACTAGCCCAGGAAAAGATAAAACTTCAGAATTTGAAGTATGGTTTCCGTTGAATGCATATTGCTTTCATACCATCCTCAGGTCAAAAAATCGTTAGGCAAACCATTGTTAAATTGGGGACCATCTGTACTCAAAAGTACTATGGACTGTCATGTTTAGGTAAAATCTGACATTTTATTTTCTAAGCTTTTAGTGTAAAATGCCTTTAAAAAGGGAAATAGGAAAATACATTATATTACTATGAATATGCATTTATTTTAAAATCTTTCACTGTGATTCATTTCAAAACCCATTCACCAAAATCAACATATCTCTTAAAAGGGAAAGGTGAAGTAAGAAGCCATAAATTATCAAATGGCAACTTAATTAAATCAGTTAATTGCTTACATATTGCCAACATATGAGTAACATAATTAGAAACTTATCAGTCATAAAATTTTTACAGGGTGAATTTACTTCACTCATTTTAAAAAAGAATAGTATTTTTTAAAATAATAAGAGCATGAGTTCATTAAATAGATATGTTTTGTTAGTATGTTAATACATTTATTGAATAAATATGTATGAGTATTGTATTAGGCACATACACTATATAATATTATAGTTGGCTTTTTTTTTTTGGCTGCATTGGGTCTTCATTGCTGTGTTAGGGCTTTCTCTAGTTGTGGCGAGTGCGGGCTTCTCATTGTGGTGGCTTCTCTTCTTGCAGAGCACGGGCTGTAGGCACATGGGCTTCAGTAGTTGCAGCACATGGGCTCAGTAGTTGTGGCACGCAGGTCCTAGAGCATGTGGGCTTCAGTAGTTACGGCATGTGGGCTCTGTAGTTGTGGCTCATGGGCTCTAGAGCGCAGGCTCAGTAGTTGTGGCACACGGGCTTAGTTGTTCCACGGCATGTGGGATCTTCCTGGACCAGGGATCGAACCCGTGTCCCCTGCATTGGCAGGCAGATTTTTAACCACTGCACCACCAGGAAAGTCCCTATAGTAAGCTTTTTAGTCATTACAATTTGTTCAGATTTTTAAAGTCAGATTTTATCAAAATGTGATGTAATTATGCATACAGTTCTATGGGTTTGTTTATAGTTTCAGAACTACCTCCAACATTAAGATACAGAACATTCCATCACCCTAAGTCATGCTTTCATGTTTCTTAGCATTCAATACATTCCACCTGTCCCCAGTCCTGATGTGATTTCAGTCACTATGGTATCGCCATATATTCCAGAATATATCAGTGGAATCATGCAGCATGAAGCCTTTTCAGTCTGCCGTCTTTTACATAGCATGTTTTTGAATTTCACCAATGTTGCTGAATGCATCTGTAGCTAGTTCATAACAGTAAGTTTTAATTTAATTTCTAATGTATGCCTTCCATAGGAAATATTCATGGGAACCTTTCTGTAAATCTTATTATTAGAACTTAGTTTCAAAGTATCATGAGGATCAAATATTTCTTCTCTGGGCTCAGAAACAACAACTGAGATTCAAAGAGGTACCTTCTCCAAATATAAGAGAAATAATTGCTACTTGTAATAAGAGTCTTTATAATAGTCTCATAAGCAACTGTTAAACATTATTCATCTATATCTACCTGTTGATCATAAAAGACTATATAGTTCACAGAACAGATTAACTAAAAATATAAAAATATAGATATATATTGAAGTGTGACTTTAGGTGGAGTAGTTGATCCTTATGGTGCACCTTTCTCCTTTATTTGAGCTGAATTTCATGTATTTAAGTTCCTTGGGTGTCTTAATAATTCTTTCCTGACTTCATCTTCCCTCTCTGGAAACATTCAGTTGAATTTTTCTCCATAATCTAGCTATAAAAGTTGGTATTCCTTAAGTATATACTTTAGAACCTCTTTTTCTTTGGACTTGATATCTACTCCTTGGCTTCATTTGACACCCACACATCATGACCATATAAGTAACATAATTTCAAGATATAAATATCCAATCAAATACCTCTTTTGTGTTTAAAACATATATGAAATAATTTACTAAAATATCTAGTTAGATATCCAGCAGGAATCTCAAATACAACATGTCCAAAAATAAACTTACTTTCTCCCTTCCACTTATTTCTTCACTGTCCCCAGCCTCAGTGAGTGACACTATGCTATGCTCAACTTATTTATCCAGACACCTGGGGTTTGTATGTGATTGCTTCTTGTCCCTTAAACAAACTTCATTCAGTTACCAGGCCTTCATTTGTTACCTCTTTCTCCTACATATCTCTGCTTCCTCAGTCTTCTTCTTTTCTACCACAACTGTCCTTAGTCCATGTCACTCTATACTTTGATCTCACTTCAGTGTCATCTTAGTTTCCTGCCTACCCCCATTCCATCTTGTACATTAGAATATTTGTGCTTTCTCAAAAAGTAACATTTTATTCATGCCACTCACCTGCTGATTATCCATTGCCTTAGGAAAATCCAAGCTATCATGTTTATGGTCCATCACCAATCATTTCTGTAGTTTCACCTTTCAGTAATTACCCCTCGCCTTCTGTGTTTTAAACTTTACTTAAAAAGCCTCACCTCTTTGCCTTCACTTACATTGTCTTTTCTGCCTGGGGCAATAATTTATGTGCCAACCTAACTTCTGCTCTCTTTTTAAAAAGAAGCTTTAAGGTCATCTTCTTAATGAAGTTTTGCCTGATCCTCATGCACTAGATAAGGAGTTTTTTTTTAGTGTCTTTTTTTGTCTTAGTTTTCTATTACTGTTGTACCAAATTAGTGCAAAATCAGTGGCTTAAACTCTCACATATTTATTACCTTATAGTTCTGTAGAAATCCAACACAAGTCTCATAAGGTGTCCACAGAATTGTATCCCCTTCTGAAGGCTCTAGGGAAGAATCTATTTTCTTGCCTTTCCTAACTTCCAGAAGCTGCCCCCTTCCTTGCTTCAGGGACCCCCGTTTCCATATTCAAATCAGCAACATCACATCTCTCTGACTCTTCTTCCACAATTAACATCTCACTTTGCCCACAACCAGGAAAGACTTTCTGATTTTAAGAACCTATATGTTAGATTGGGCCCAGCTTCATAATCCAGTATGTTCTACCCATCACAATTTGAAGATTTTAGGGATTAGGACATCAGAGCTAGAACATTATGATGAGGACATCTTTGGAGAGTCATTATCCTACCCACCACAGTTCCCATTTTACCTTTACTTCTTCCTTCTATGTGTGTAAGAGCATTGCAATTTTTACTGACTGCCTATTTTCTTATATTATTCTGTCAAGTACAATGTTTGAACTTTGTTTCCTATGCCATAGAAAATTGGGAGTTCCTCTTAAATATTTGTTAATCAAAGTAATGGCTACCTAGTACCTGGATGAAACTGAACTTGAGAACTATTGTGGTATGTAATAAAAGTTATTTTACAATATTTGTAGCTATGAAACACATTAGTCTCTTCCATTTTTGCCTAGGAACTCCTATTCTTTCTTTAGAAGTCAGAATCCATAGGGAAAAAAACAATCATTGCAGGCAGATGGTATTATTTGAGCTACTCTCCTACATGAGTTAATGACTAGCAGGTTATGGAGTCTTTTCTCCCCAATAAGTAACATCCAATTTCTTTTTAATGGAAATTCATTCCATATCCTTCCAAAAGATTTTAAAAAATAAAGATATTATGACTGTACTCTTTAAAAAAATCTTCCATATATCTTCATGGGTAATTTCATGGAAAATAAGAAAAGAGATAATCATCAATGACTTCTTGCATAGGTCTTCCTCTAATCTGAAATAAATTCTGCTTCCACTTATTTTTATTAGGAATATTGGTTACTATTTTCATTTTTTAAAATAAAATCTATATCAAATGGTTGTTTGGAGTTGTTCATCTTTCTTTGATCTGTTTGCCCTCAGATACATTATTCACCCTTCTTCCGCTATTCTGTTTAATACAGTAGGTTGTCTGCCTCACCCTCATCCATCCACCTGCACATATGCTTACAGGTTGATTTGGACAACAGGTGATACTGGAATAGAATTGGATAACAAGACATGAAGAAGGGAAAAGCCAAGATATATTTCTCTTGCTTTCTGCCTTGAGCAGTATCTATATCCAGCAATGATATATCTCTTAACATGGTTCCAGAGTCTATCACGTACCTGCGTCTTTTTTTATGTTTCTTTTTTTTGTTGTTATTCTCAGCTTTATGCTTTATTCAAAATTTCATCACCAACTCATGTTTGACTGGACTTTGCATCATTTTGCATCATTTAACTAACTTCATGAATTGAATTCCCCTTCTTTGAACTAGTCATACTTACTTTTTTGTTTGTTTTCCAGTTCAGACTCTAACTTATATAGTTGTTTTATATGCACATATTTAAAATATAAGGCAATTTCTTAGGCACACATTTACACAGTTCTGAATAATATACAACACCCTATTTTAACAATAAAATATTTAAAATATTCTTTTCTTGGGACAATATAAAATTTTAGACATATAGATGAAAATAGTCCAATATCTACT
Organism: Mesoplodon bidens; assembly: GCF_964165515.1. Taxonomy (NCBI): domain Eukaryota; kingdom Metazoa; phylum Chordata; class Mammalia; order Artiodactyla; family Ziphiidae; genus Mesoplodon; species Mesoplodon bidens. The sequence goes on along the minus strand of NC_138176.1, from coordinate 129,476,828 downwards.
TGAAATATCAAACACTAATTTATGTGTATATATTCTAAATGTGCTATACAAAAATATATTTACTCTAAGCTATTTTTCTTTATCCTCTCATTCATGTAATGTTTTTAAGTTAAAATTCCTAATATGTTTCTTTGACATTACTGATTTTGTCATCATTAGACCTTCTTCTATGTTGAGAAATCTAATGATTTTCATGTCACAGTAATTGTTTTAGATTTTTTTTTTTTTTGGAAGATGAGGGTTTAATCCCACAAGTAGACGTTTGCCTAAAATTCTGGCAGACATTTCCACTTGTTCTGGTGGTGTTTGACTGTACTTTAAGCATATTTTTATTGTTTTCAGGAATGATGTGTAATAAAATTCAATTCCTTCAATTTCATGTTCATATTATTATGAATAGCTATTGAACTTGTATTATAATTGAGCACTTTTTAAAATAAAATCAATTCCAAAGGTGTTTTGCATAAGCAATTAATGCTAGAAATGACTGAGATCTGAACTATTAAACCATCCCCAAATAGAACTTGTTTGTTTTAAATGCACTAATTTTGAGAGCACTTTATATTGAGAGACTTTGTAAGGACTCAGGAATATTTTTTGAGGTAACATCACATTACTTTTCAGGAATACATCAGGAATAAACCTACCCTTTGTCTATGTACTATCTTGACAGGCAACACAATGCTTGAAATTGCATTAATAATATGTTAAAATGTGCCAATTTAGCAAAATAATAAAGAAGTGTTGCTTGATGTATTAACAAAAATATTTATTAAAATAGGGCATGTTTCTTTTTCTTTTTGGTTATTACAGAATATTGACCAGAGTTCCCTATGCTATACAGTAGGTCCTTGTTGGTTATATATTTTAAATATAGCAACATGTATATGTCACTTCCAAACTCCCAATCTATCCCTCCCCCTCGTCCTTCAGGCCTGGTAACCATAAGTTTGTTCTCTAAGTCTGTGAGTCTGTTTCTGTTTTGTAAATAAGTTCATTTGTATCATTTTTTTAAGAAATTTGGCATATAAGTGGTATCATACGATATCTGTCTTTCTCTTTATGACTTACTTCACTTTAGAATGATAAACTCCAGGTCCATCCATGTTGCTGCAAATGGCATTATTTCATTCTTTCAATGAGTTATATTTCATTGTATTGTATTTGTTGTACTACATCTTCTTTATCCATTTAGGTTGCTTCCATACCTTGGCTATTATAAACAGTGCTGCAACGAACACTGCGGTGCATGTATTCTTTCAGACAATGTTTTTCTCCAGATATATGCCCAGGAGTGGGATTGCTAGATTATACAGTAGCTCTATTTTCAGTTGTTTAAAGAACCTCCATACTGTTCTCCATAGTGGTTGTACCAATTTACATTCCCACCAACAGTGTAAGAGGGTTCCCTTTTCTTTACACCCTCTCCAACACTTACTGTTTTTAGATTTTTTGATCATGGCCATTCTGGCAGGTGTGAGGTGACAACTAACTCACTGTAGTTTTGATTTGCATTTCTCTAATATTTAGTGATGTTGAACATCTTTTCATGTGCCTCTTGGAAATCTGCATGCTTTCTTTGGAGAAATGTGTATTTAGATCTTCTGCCCATTTTTTGATCGGATTGTTTGTTTTTATGATATTGAGTTGTATGAGCTGTTTGTAAATTTTGGAGACTAATCCTTTACTGGTTGCATCATTTGCAGATATTTTCTTGCATTCTGTGGGTTGTCTTTTCATTTTGTTTATGGTTTCCTGTGCTGTGCAAAAGCTGTTGAGTTTAATTAGGTTCCATTTGTTTAGTTTTGTTTTTATTTCCATTACTCTGGGAGATGGCTCAAAAAAGATCTAGCTGTGTTTTATGTCAAAGAGTGTTCTGCCTAAGTTTTCCTCTAAGAGTTTTATAGCATCCGGTCTTGCATTTAGGTCTTTAATCCATTTTCAGTTTATTTTTGTGTATGGTGTTAAAGAATGTTCCAATTTCATTTTTTTATATATATATAGTTGTCCAGTTTTCCCAGCACCATTATTGAAGAGACTGTCTTTCCTCCATTTTATAGTCTTGCCTCCTTTGTCACTGATTAATTGACCATAAGTGCATGGCTTTCCTTCTCGGCTTTCTTTCCTCTTCCATTGACCTTTGTTTCTGTTTTTATGTTGGTACAATGTTTTGATGACTGTAGCTTTGTGGTATTGTCTGAAGTCAGGGGGCCTGATTCCTCTAGCTCTGTTTTTCTTTCTCAAGATTGCTTTGGCAATATGGGAATTTGTGTCTCCATACAAATTTTAAGATTTTTTGTTCTAGTTCTGTGAAAAATGCCATTGGTAATTTGATAGGGATTGCACTGAATCTGTAGACTGCCTTGGGTAGTATAGTCATTTTCACAATATTGATTCTTCCAATCCAAGAACATGGTATATCTCTCCATCTGTGTCGTCTTTGATTTCTTTCATCAGCACCTTATAGTTTACAGAGTACAGGTCTTTGTCTCCTTAGGTAGGTTTATTTATAGGTTTATTTATTTCTATTTTATTCTTTTTGATGCGATGGTGAATGGGATTGTTTCCATAATTTCTCTTTCTGATCTTTTATTAGTGTATAGAAATGCAACAGATTTCTGTGTATTAATTTTGTATCCTTCAACTTTTCCAAATTCATTGATGAGTTCTAGTTGTTTTCTGGTAGCATCTTTAGGATTTTCTATGTATAGTATGTCATCTGCAAACAGTGACAGTTTTACTTCTTCTTTTCCAATTTGGATTCCTTTTATTTTTTTTTCTTCTCTGACTTCCAAGGCTAGGACTTCCAAAACTATGTTGAATCAAAGTGGCAAGAGTGGATATCCTTGTCTTGTTCCTGATCTCAGAGAAAATTCTTTCAGCTTTTCACCAGTGAGTATGATGTTAGCTGTAGATCTGCCATATATGGCCTTTATTATTTTGAGGTATGTTCCATGTATGTCCACTCTCTGGAGACTTTTTTTTTCATAATTCGGTGTTGAATTTTGTCAAAAGCTTTTTCTGCATCTATTGAGATGATCATATGGTTTTTACTATTCAATTTGTTGATGTGATGTATTGTATCATACTGTTTGATTTGTGAATATTGAAAAATCCTTGCATCCCTGGGATAATTACAACTCGATCTTGGTGTATGATCCTTTTAATGTATAGTTAGATTTGGATTGCTAGTATTTTGTTGAGGATTTTTACCTCTATGTTCCTCAGTGACATTGGCCTGTAAAATGTGTGTGTGTGTGTGTGTGTGTGTGTGTGGTATGTTTGGTTTTGGTATCTGGGTGATGGTGGCCTCACAGAATGAATTTGGGAGTGTTCCTTCCTCTGGAGTTTTTTGGAACAGTTTCAGAAAGATAGGTGTTAGCTATTCTCTAAATATTTGATAGAATTCGCCTGCAAAGCCATCGGATCCTGGACTTTTGTTTGTTGGGAGTTTTTTAATCAGTTTCAATTTCAGTGCTTGTGACTGGTCTGTTCATATTTTCTATTTCTTCCTGGTTCAGTCTTGGGAGATTGTACCCTTCTAAGAATTTGTCTATTTCTTGTAGGTTGTTCATTTTATTGGCATATTATTGCTTGTATTTCTGTGGTGTCAGTTGTAAAACTTCTCCTTTTTCCTTTCTAGTTTTATTGATTTGAGCTGTCTCCCTTCTTTTCTTTTTTCTTTTTTATTTATTATTATTATTATTTTTTGTGGTACGTGGGCCTCTCACTGTTGTGGCCTCTCCCGTTGCGGAGCACAGGCTCCAGATGTGCAGGCTCAGTGGCCATGGCTCATGGGCCTAGCCACTCCGCGGCATGTGGGATCTTCCCGGACTGGGGCACAAACCCGTGTCCCCTGCATCGGCAGGCAGACTGTCAACCACTGTGCCACCAGGGAAGCCCTCCCTTCTTTTCTTGATTAGTCTGGCTAAAGGTTCATTAATTTTGTTTACCTTTTCAAAGAACCAGCTTTTAGTTTCATTGATCTTTTCTCTTGTTTTCTTCATTTCTATTTCATTTATTTCTGCTCTGATCTTTATAATTTCTTTCCTTCTACTAACTTTGGGTTTTCTTCATTGTTCTTTCTCTAGTTGCTTTAGGTGTAAAGTTAGGTTTTTTTATTTGTGATTTTTTGTTTGTTTCCTGAGTAAGATTTTATTGTATTGTAAATTTAAAGAAAAACTTAAATGATTTATTAAAATAAGGCATGTTTCTTTTAAAATGTATGTCAGTGAGAAAGAGAGGGAAGAAATATAACAAATTACATGATGGCAGTTATATAATGAAGATAATATTGTAATATATGATAGGTTTACAACAGATGCCATTCTATTGCTTTATTTCTCCTGAGAGTATTTACACGACAATCAATCATATGACCAACTGAAAGGGATAGTTCTATGTATGATGTGACTAACCTTACTCCCCTAGTCATAATGATTGAATGAGCAGATTCAGTCTTCAATCAGATTGTATCTTCTAAGTATTTTAAACTGGAACACTGGCAGACTGAGCCAATTTATTGACAAACAGAAAACAAACTGCCCTATGAGTGGCTGTTGAGGCTGTTAAGATTCCTTGGATGGGAGCTCTGGAAGTGTCTTTGTTTCTACACTTGCTTACTGGTTCGGTGTTTCCTTGGACCTGTGAAGTACATCTTCTTGTAATAAACTCAGGATAGCTTGAATGACTTTCTAATCACTGACATTAATTTTTCCTTAAAAAATTTAGAGGGCTAAAATAATTAACTGGATAAAATGCAAGCTTTGGCCATCTTTGCTTTGTAACATATATTGTTTCATTTTTCTGCTATGAATATAAATAATACATGTCCACCACCAAAAATTTTACATACATTTTTATATAAAAAGATGAAAGTCATCTGTAAGTGAATTGCATATTAAACATTGTGCTATAAAAAGTGAAATACTTTATAATTGAATCATTTTGTTCTCACTTCTTAAATTTTGGTTCTTTTATTTCCTTTCATGTCTTTTTACTTATGATTTTATAGCTAGATATACAGAATAGATATGTTATTTCTTTTCCTAATATATTTCCCTTTTACAACTATTAATTTGACTGTTTACTATATCATTGTCATCATGTTTTCTAACGTCTTATTTTATTTAATATATATGTGTACACACACATCCATCAATTTAACAAGTATCTGCCATGCTCAAATATCATTCTGATCTACATTGTACAATAGCGTGTTTACTAGGCATATGAGGCAATTAAAGAGCTTTGAATCAGGCCAGTGGAAGTGACACATTCCGTATGAGTAAAATAAACACCAGATTTTCAATACTTTTCAATAGATTACAGTTAGGAAAATGTAAAATATTTTGCTAATATTTTATACTGATTACACATTGAAATTATAACATTGAGTTAAGCAAAATGTATCATTAAAATTAACTCATCTTTTTTGGACCTTATTTAATGTGATTCCTTTAAAATGTAAAATTATATAGTTGGATCACATTTGTGATTCATGTTTTATTTCTTTGCCAATACTGTTCTATAATAGAGTTGAAAGACATGTTCACTTTCAAAGAATATGTAGACCAATGTGTAATAATTATATACCTAACAAAAATAATATCATATTGTAAGAATCATATATTATATATATTTCACAGTGAAAATTCAATTGGTATTGAAATTTGAAGACCAGATAGGAGTTTATGGTTAAAAGCTAGGGAAAAATTTATGCACTCATGATGGCTAACTGATTCTAAAAGACTTATATACAGAATGATATGAATAAGAGCAGGATGTTAGAAGCATGTTAACTAGGTAAGTGAAATACTGCATCTATATCTAGGGAATGCTCAACTTTTTAGATACCATGTTCAAAGAGGCTTAATAGTCCTGGATTACTATCTTCATAGAGATCTGAAAAATATTCTTAAAGTAAATATCTATGACTCAGAATTACATTTTAAAATTTACTCTAGTCCTGGATTACTATCTTCATAGAGATCTGAAAAATATTCTTAAAGTATCTATGACTCAGAATTACATTTTAAAATTTACTCTAGTGTATAAGTCCAGCTTGTTTAAACATTTGGAAAAAGTATACAGTCCATTTCTCCTTTATAATTTTATTTTGTTATTTCTCAATGTTATTATGTTTCTTAAAAGGATAAATGCTTGGGCATTCACTGTATATGTAGGACACATACATGAATCATGGTTTCTTGGGAATTCCATAATTTCCATCTAGCTTTGACTTTTAAGAGCATTAAATTTTGAACTTGAATGGCCAAAGGAAAAGAAAATAAAACTGCTAGAAATTTCATGATCCTGTTTTACCTCATTATCTCTAGTAGAGTTTCCTACTGTTTATAAAATTGAAAAACCATGCTGAGCTGAATGTACAATGGCCTGAATAAAATCGATTTTAACATTGTGTATCCCTCATCTTAACTTAGTCATTGACAGCAATGAAAAAAAGTTATGGTAGTCAATATTTCTTTATGTACTACATGTGTAGCTGCTGTTTGTATATGCTGTGAATTTACCTTTTCATGAGGAGCAAAACTGATAGAATTAGAGATCAGGATCATCATTCAGAAAACCAAGGTTAGGTCAGTTCTCAATCTTCTCATTAAAACAGTGATTAAAATGACACCTAAAATTTAAGAATAAAGTATATTTTAGATTAACAATGTATTTTAGTTTGCAGAATTTTATTATTTAATTTTGAAGGAGATGGTAAAATATAGTTGTATTATACAAAATTCATCTAAATGTATTATTAAAAATTCACATTATTTCAAAAATTCTTCATTAGGAATGAGAGATATCAGAGATGACACAGCATATTAAGCTAGAGAAAGTATTTTTAGCTCTTATCTGTTCACTTTGATCATATATGAAAAATGTAGAAAAATTTTTATTCCTACCAAGTAAATATAGAAACATGAGGTCAAGTTAAAAAGAGTAGTAATAGAAAAAGATGATTTTGCTTTATTTTATACATCAGCCACCGTCTGAATAAAATTATAATTGCTGTAAAGTTTATCACTGCCTTATTATATTTTGCCTTGAATAATTTTATATGAATTTATTAAGATATTCTGACTTCCATTCCCAGAATCTGGGGACAAGATTTCATTTTTAAACCAACATTCAAAAACCCTGTTCTCTTGATGCTAATAGCATGATGCTTGTTTTCTTGACTCAGTGCTTTAATTTAATTAAACCTTCCTGCTGTTTGGAAACCACTGTTCAGGAATTCAGTTTTGTACTAGGAAAAAAAAAATTACTGCGACATTTTCAGTCCAGAAGATGGTCTACTGGGAAGTTAGATCCCAGTGTCCCAAAAGCTACTAAATATAAAAGTAGCTTGGCATAGATTCACCTTAGCACAATTTCTAGAAAATTAGTTCACATTAAGCTGCATTTAAGTAATTTAGTGTAGTAATATTCTTATCTTAAAATATCTATAAAAATATGCTGAATATAAACATAATATTCACATATCCAACTGTTCCAAGGAGATTTTGATTCATCTCTTGATCCCATGAGGGTAATCAAACTAAAAATGACAAATTTAAAAAGCACTAATTGCAATAGATTTTGTAGCTTGTTTTTTATATTGTTGCTTGTTTTAACTATATTTACAGGGGAATTAACAAAAGCATAAGCTTAGGAATCATTATTTATCTCTAAGCATGTTTGTTTTCACTTATCAAAAGTACAGAATTATTTTTTAGAGTAGCCCCATTGATCTTAGTGTGTGTATCTGATGAGCTATTAGATAGAAAATTATTCAACTACATGAGCATAATATTATATGACTATTGCTTATTCATTCATGCTGTAACCCAATCCATGCCCAATGATTATTAGTGGAAAAAAAAGCTTGCTTTTTTAACTTTATCAGAGATAAATATTATTACATTAAAAAAAATTAAAATATACTATTTCCCATTTAAAGTTTTAAAAAATACTTCCAGGGACTGATTTCAGGTAGAATCTTTTTTCTTCCAACTGAGATAAATATAATTTGTCCCAATCAGAATGTATTGTTAGAAGTGGAGACATTTTCTACTCTCATAAATGATGTTAAACAATAGTAAGTAATAAATGTCTACCAATCCAGGTGTCCACTTTCTTAATATCCTTCAGTAGTCTACCTTATCTGGGGTGAAGGGTGGAAGTTATAGTATAGATACTGTTTTAAGTAACAGATCCATGCTCTGTTACTTATTCTAATAAAGACATGTGCAAATGATGTAAAGGACTAGTAGTGCCATAGATGTTATGAACTAATGGGACGTTTATTCTGTGCCACAGATGTTATGAACTCATGTGACATTTATTCTTAATTTATAAAGCTATCACTGAGTGCTGACAGAGAGGCCAATGCCATTGAAAGAATATATTATTTACGTTTTCCTATAGGAGGGGCACACAGGCTCACATGGGAAACACCAGGAGTCAGGAGGCAGAACACTTGAGTGAGGGGAAAGCCTGAGCCAGGGCCTTAATTGGGGTTTCTGTAGGAAGGCAAGTCAGGGCAGGGTATATACAGTGTAAGACTGGCTAGTTTGAGTAATTGTAGCCATTTCTGGGCTACAGGGGTGGTCTCTAGCAGCTGGTACCTGACCCTGGAATGATTTAGGACAGGGGAAACGTTGACTTGGTGTGTGAGAATGAGGTAAGAAGGTGGGTGGGGGCATAGCCTTGGATCCTCACAGGAAAGGCCAGTTCCAGGCAAGCTGACTTACAGGAGAGAGGTAAATACTTTGGCTGATAGTTTGGTCTGGTGATTAATAGATACACAGAATCTAAGAAAACATAACTAGAACAACAATAAATGTGGCAGTTTTAAGTACAGCACAAGGCAAGTGGAGGTGGTGTATTTCTGTGTGGAAAATTCTCCATGTGCTCTTGCCTAGCTCTTTCTTAGAACAATCAGCCACCTAAGCTAAACAATAAAACAAACTAAAAGATTAAACACTGTGCTTACCTGCAGGATTTTCCAATTCAACTTAGAGTATGGCCTAAGGAAAGGATTGAATAAAACTATTTTCTTGAGGACACTTCTCTTGGGAAATATGACTGAATGAATTTCAAATCTAGCTCTAACAAAAGCTAGCCACATGTCTGGGCAATTAAGGGAATTTCTTTTCCTCCTCTCTAAAACCAGTAATAGTAATAATAGTAATAGTTGAACATAGTTATTGAAAGAATTAAATGTGATAAATTTTCAACAATGCTTAGACTTAATGCTTTGCTTAGGCAGAACTCCCTAAACAGAACTACCACAGCATGTAGCGAGAGAAGGCACTGCTGTTCCCCACATCCTATCTTAGGCAGATATTCTACTGCCAGGGTGGATTTATTAGTTTTGAGCTAGAAACTGGAGAGTATTAAGAGAACTTTCTATTACCTTGAAGTCTTTAAATTTAACCTCACCAGAGAAAGATGTAAAGTCTATCAAACATATAGTTTAACAAGTTAAAACACATCAATTTAATTGAAAAGATATTTAACTTTATAAAATTATGACATCAATATTTTCAAATTACTTCAAATTGTTAAGAACAAAAAAAGGCATTACCCAATCTATTTATCTGTACATGTATATGTATATGTATATCATGCAAAAGTGTCAGACATGGAATGAAATACATCCAGTGTTACAAAAGGTGATACACCATTGTTAAAAAATAAAGCTTATCATTTTATTGCATTACTGTTTAAAATAGGAAATTAAAAATTTGCCTCTCGACTGTAAAAAGAACATCATAATGAATTGGCAATTTATTAAATACGTAATATTTTTGCCTGTGGTGTTAAGAATCTAACTACTAAAGCTCAAAACAACTGTAAATCTGCCTCAACAGACAGGATAAGTTTGAATTTCTCATTTTACTAAATAATGTAAGGGAAAGTGAGCCATTGCAACTAACACAATATCTGAATTACATTAAGCCCTGGTACAATATATGGCCACAGTAGGCACCCAGAAATTATTTGAGACTATTCAAAATTCATATATATATGTTAAATAACATTATGTCCAAGGCATTGTACTAGATGGTACAGAGTGCATGAAGAGGAAGAAGATAAATTACCTGTTACCAAGGAGATATCCAAGGAGGGCGTACATATAGTATAAGCATTGTCTGTTCTTCTTTAACTTTTCAATCAATAAATAGACATTCTTAGAGAACAAATACAATAATAAATTGCAGCTGATTGAAGATGCACTGAAGAAGTCCTGAGACTCTCTAGACAATTAGGGAACAATTCTCCGTTTAATATAAGTGACAAAGGGAGAAGGAAAGCAGACTGAATGAAACATGCCTTAAACCTAAATTTAAAATGCATTACTTAAACGACAATAAGCATGATAATTGTTGAAACTTTCCATTTAGGTCATGGATCTTGTTCTCTTTTAAGCCAGCATTCTATTATGTTTTGTCCTACATCAAATATAGTTAATAATAGTGTGCAACATATGGACAGCTAATAGTGCCAAATGGTGGTGGCAGTGAGAAGTTTAACAGAATACGGTGTGATTATAAAACAGTATTAGACTTGATTTGGCATTTTGTTTCCTAGCTTGTGAGTAGGACAAAAAAGGCACATTTAATATTTTTTAACAAATACATGGTAGAGTAGATTTTTTTAATCTAAGTTTTTAATTTTTTTCACAGCTATTGAGTTTTTGATGGTTTTTGACTTCAACACTGTAAGAATAAAAATTTAGAATCAATGTAAATGTCAGGAACTCATGACAGTGCAAGTAACTATAGTATTGTTAACTCACCTTCGACTTAAATATAATGCTTTAATGTGAAATTTCATCATTGTTATTTAGGTAGTAAAATGCTATTATTTTATCTACTACTATCACAGTGAATTTTTTCATTTATATCAAAATGTCATATATTGTATTGCCAATATAAATACATTTGTTATGTTTCTAGATTTCCTCAGCAAAGTGTGATAACAGAAACTCAATTTCCAATTATGGATCCCAAGAATGCTAAAATTTATCTGGTGTTTGGATGTAATTCCAAGAAATGCATTAGCACAACACCTGTGCATTTTGAAATGCTTTGCTCTCAAGCTTTATAATAATCTCTAAGGCATGAAATAGTCACTCTCACTGAGGAAATCACTGGCATTATAAAACCTTTTAATCAACTAGAAGCACATTTTTCAAAATCTACATTGCTCATAAAACATTACAGAAATTCATATCACAAAGCAATACTGAATTTGAAATTACTCAGATTTATTTTATTAAAAAATTATTTGGAAATAACAGAAATTTTAAAAATGTGTTTGTATATACTGACATAATTTCTCAATATTTTCAAATGTTTATTTGTCCTTATCAGTATAACCAGGTTTTGACAGGCCTGATTACAAGCGTGTATTTTATTACATGCAAATTGAGATACTACTATTTGTTTATGGTTTGAAGGATTTAAATTTTTAAATGACTGTTTCGCCATGTATCCCCAAGTATTTTAAAATGTTGAAATATTTTTTAACTGTCAGATGTTCCTTATGTCAAGATGATTAAATGTCTTCATTATTTAACAAGCTAAGTATTTCAATAACCTCTCACCAAGCTTTAAAAAATCTTTATTACACTAAATGTATCCAAATCCAAATTAAATGAACACAAATTGTGACTTTTTAAAAATGAGTTAACTGCTAAAATCTTTTTCAGTGTGAATTCAGTGAGACTACAATTCGAACTGGACATTTAAAAATATTTATCAGATTTTTAATCATTTTATCTTTTTGATTTTCAAATAACTTTTGTTTTTAAATAAAATTTTTGGCTTTTAACTTTTATCAAACACAAGAGCAAAAAAGAAAGAAGACTTGGTCATTTAGAACCTAGAATAAGAATTAAAACTGGTGAAAAAAGTTTTATGACATTTCTCTTAACATCTTAAATGTTATTTTAATATGGCCATCACAATTCATGCAAAAGAAATTCAGAATATTAATGACAATATTGAAGAGAAAAATTTCAGTATTATTTCTAAATTTATTTAGAGCTCTGGAAGGAAAAATGGGTAATAATTGTTGGGTGCCATCCAAACTCTAAGATCTAGTTATAAAGTTATTGATGTAAATTTACAACATCAGAATTGACCATGCTCATGAGATACAGACAGCCTGACTGACATACCTCGTTTTATTTATAAGATTCTAAAATTAATATTTCCAAATCTGAATTCTTTATTCATTGTTGCTATACCTATTTTTCTCCTAGTCTTCAAACTTTAAAATTATCATTGTTCACTCACCATTTGATCAACCCTTGATTATACCCATTCTCTTATGCCACATGAATAAGGCATCCATGATCTTGTCTTCTTTTCAAATTATAATCCATTCAATTCTATTGATTTTTTTTAACAATACAGTTCAAGACACAATCATGATTCACCTAATAATGGCAATAGCCATGGATTCCTTTTCACATTTGCTTATCCAAAATTAATTCCCTCCATGATAATCAGAATGGTCTCTTTAAAACTTTATAGATCATAAGGCTCATAAAACTTCTCATTGACCAAATAATATTTAAAACCCTAATCTGACTTAGAATGGCCTCCATTATATCACTCCTATATAAATCTATTTTTATTTATTATCAGCCCTTAGTAAGAATAAATTGTGGAAAGTAAAGGGTGGAATTGCGAGAAAACTAGGGATTATAATAATAATTGTGAGAGATGATAGGAATTTGAATCAAGATGCTAGTGGTGAAGGTGGTGAAAAGCAGTCAAATTCTCTGATACTGTGAAAGAAGTGCCAACACATTTCCTTGGCTCATTGGAATTAAGGGAGAAATAATAAAAAGCCTCAAGAATGACTTAAAAATTTGGTCCTGAAAAACTGGAAAAGTGGGTTTTTTGCTGACATGCGCAAAACAGTAGTAGGACCTGAACTGAAGGTACTGTTGCAAAGATTAGGTATTTCTTTATAAACATAATAATTTTGAGAAGCCTATCCAATATCAAAATGTAGATGTCAAAGAAGCATTTGAATCTATGTGCTTCTAGTTCAGAGAAGAGATGTACAATGTAAATTTGAGAGTTGTCTACATATAGTATTTAAAACTTGAGATCGACTGTCAAAAATGTCATTTGCTATAGACTACATGTGTCTCAAAATTCATATGATGAATGTGATAATATTAGCAAGTGCGGTAGTTGGGAGGTTGTAAGGACATGAGGGTGAAGCCCTCATAAATGGGACTAATGCTCTTGTAAAAAGGGACCCTAGAGAGTTCTCTCTCCCGTTTTCCCACTGTTGGGACACAAGGAGAAGTCAGCAGTCTGCAACCTGGAAGAGGACTCTCACCAGAATTCGACTATGCTGGCATCATGATTTTGGACTTTTAGCCTTCAGAACAGTGAGTGAATAAATTTCTATTGCTGATAAGCAACCAAGTTTATGTTATTTTTTACAGCAGCCCAAATTGATTAAGATACCAGTAGACATGAATAAATAAAAGAGAAAGAACAATCCAAACCAGACTACTAGATATAGATGAAGTATTTGACACATGGCCCAAAATATCTATCATTACAACTGTATTCCTTTAAGTGATATAAAATAATATTTATTACTGTTAATAAATAGAACATATTTTAATATAAAAAATTATAACACAAAATTTGGGAAAAAATGACCTGTATTTCATGCCCTGAATACACATTAATTAGTTTAGAGATTTTGCAAATCTAAGAAACACTACTCAAGGAAAACCCATTTTGTTGGTGGTTTCCTTTGCAGAGTAGAAGCTTTTTATTTCGATGTAGTCCCATTTTTTAAAAATTCTTTTGTGCCCTTGTCTTTGGAGTTAGATCCAAGAAGAAAAAAATATTAAGACTGATGTTAAGGAGCTTACCACCTGGGTATTCTTTTAGGAGTTTTATGATTTCAGGTCTTACATTCCAGTCTTTAATCCATTTTGAATTAATTTTGATGTATGGTTTAAAACAGTAATCCAGTTTGGTTGTTTTTCATGTAGCTATCTAGTTGTCCAAATACCACTTATTGTGAAGAGAATGTCCTTTCCCTACTATATGTTCTTGCCGTCTTTGTCATATATTGACGATAGATGGGTGGGTTTATTTCTGGGATCTCTATTCTGTTCCACTGATCTTTTTTTCCCCAGATTTACTGAGGTGTAAATGACAAATAATAAACTGTAAATTTTAAAGATACATAGTTGGATAAGTTTTGACATATGTGTATACCTGTGAAACCATCACCATAATTAAGATAATTAAAATATCCATCACCCCAGAAGTTCTTCAGCCGCATCGTAATTTCTCCCTCCTTCCCATACCAACACAATTCCACCCACAGATAACCACTGATTTGCCTTGTCACTATAAATTAGTTTGTATTTCCTAAAATTTTACAGAAATAGAATCATATGTATTCTTTAAAAACATTTTAAAATTTATTTATTTATTGAGGTATAGTTGATTTAAAATATATTAATTTCAGGGCCTCCCTGGTGGCGCAGTGGTTGAGAGTCCGCCTGCCGATGCAGGGGATACGGGTTCGTGCCCCGGTCTGGGAGGATCCCATATGCCGCGGAGCGGCTGGGCCCGTGAGCCATGGCCTCTGGGCCTGCGCGTCCGGAGCCTGTGCTCCGCAACGGGAGAGGCCACAACAGTGAGAGGCCCGCATACCGCAAAAAAAAGAAAAAAAATATATATATATATATATATATATTAATTTCAGATATACAACATAGTGATTCAAAATTTTTATAGATTATACTCCATTTATAGTTATTATTCAACTGTGGATATATTCTCTCTGCTGTACAGTATATCCTTGTAGCTTATTTATATTATACATAGGAGTTTGTACCTCTTAGTCCCCTAATGCTCTCTTGCCCCTCCTCACTTCACTCTGTCCATTGGTAACCACTAGTTTGTTCTTTGAGTCTGTTTCTGTTTTGCTATATATACATTTGTTTTATTTTTTAGATTCCACATAAAAGTGATAGTATATAGTATTTATCTTTCTCTTATTTAACTAAGCATCATACCCTCCTTCAGGTCTATCCATGATGTTGCAAATTGCAAAATTTGTTTCTTTATTATGTCTGAGTACTATTCCATTGTATACATACACTATATCTTCTTTATCCATTTATCTGTTAATGGACACTTTGCTTCCATATCTTGCCTATTGTGAAAAATACTGCTGTGAACATCAAGGTACATGAATTTTTTTGAATTAGTTTTCATTTTCTTTGGATACATAACCAGGAGTGGAATTGCTAGGTAGTTCTTTAATGTTTTTGAGGAACCTCCATAGTGTTTTCCACAGTGGCTGCACCAGTTTACATCCCCACCAACAGTGTACAAAGGGTTCCCTTTTCTCCATATCCTTGACAACATTGGTTATTTGTGGTCTTTTTGATGATAGCCGTTCTGACAGATGTGAAGTGATAGCTCAAGGTGGTTCTGATTTGCATGATGATTAGTGATGTTGAGCATCTTTTCATGTGCCTGTTGGCCACCTGCATGTCTTGTGTGGAAAAATCTTAATTCAAGTATTCTGCCCATTCAAGTTGTTTATGTTTTTGTTATTGAGTTGTATGAGCTGGTTATATACTTTGGAAATTAATCCATTGTCAATTATACATTTGCCAATATTTTCTCCCATTCAGTAGGGTTTTTTTTTCATTCTGTCAGTGGTTTCCTTTACTGTGCTTTTGCACCTTAGGAGACAGATACAAAAAAATACTACTACAATCTATGCCAAAGAGTGTTCTACCTATGTTTTCTTCTAGGAATTTTGTTTCCAGTCTTATATTTAGGTCTTTAATATAATTTGAATTTATTTTTGTATACATTGTAAGAAAATGTTATAATTTCATTCTTTTGCATGTAGCTATTTTCCTCAGCACCAATTATTGAAGAGACTGTATCTTTCCCCATTGTATATACTTGCTTCAGTTGTCATAGATTAATTGACCATAAGTATGTGAGTGTATTTCTGGGCTCTCTGTTCTGTTACATAGATCTGTGTGTCTGTTTTTGTGCCAGCACCATACTGTTTGGATGACTGTAGCTTTGTAGTAACATCTGAAGTCAGGGAGCATGATATTTCCAGCTCTGTTCTTTCTCAACATTGTTTTGGTTATTTAGGGTCTTTTATATTTGAACACAAATTTTTAAATTAGTTGTTCTAGTTCTGTGAAAAATGTCATGGGTATTTTCATAAGAATTGCATCGAACCTACAGATTGCCTAGAAGAGTAAAGTCGTTTTGACAGTATTGATTCTTCCAATTCAAGAACATGGTATATCTTTCCATCTGTTTGTATCTTCGATTTCTTTCATCAGCATCTTACAGTTTTCAGCATACAGGTCTTTTGCCTCCTGAGGTAAGTTTATTCCCGGGTATTTTATTCTTTTTGATGCAATGGTAAATAGGATTTTGTTTCCGTAATTTCTCTTTCTGCTCTTTCACTGTTAGTGTATAGAAATGCAACAGATTTCTATGTATTAATTTTGTATCCTGCAACTTTTCTGAATTCATTGATGAGCTTTAGTAGTTTTCTGGTAGCATCTTTAGGATTTTCTATGTATAGTATCATGTCATCTGCTAACAGTGATAGTTTTATTTCTTCCTTTCTGCTTTGGGTTTCTTTTATTTCTTCTCTGATTGCTGTGGCTAGGACTTCCAATACTGTGTTGAATAAAGGTAGTGAGAGTGAGCATCCTTGTCTTGTTCTTAATCTTAGAGAAAATTCTTTCAGATTTTCACTGTTGAGTATGATGTTAGCTGTGGGCTTATCATATATGTCCTTTATTATGTTAGGATATGTTCCCTCTATACCCACTTTATGAAGAATTTTTATCATAAATGGATGTTGAATTTTGTCAAAAGCTTTTTCTGCATCTATTGAGATGATATTATTTTTATTCTTCAATTTGTTAATGTGCTAAATCACACTGACTGATTTGCAGATATTGAACCATGTTTGTATCCCTGGGTTAAATCACACTTGATCAAAATGTATGACCCTTAATGTATTATTGGATTTGGTTTGGTAATACTTTGTTGAGGATTTTTTGCACCTATGTTCATCAGTGACATTGGCCTATAATTTTCTTTTTTTGTGTGATATCATTACCTGGTTTTGGTATTAGGGTGATGCTGGCTTGTGAAATGGTTTCAGAAGCATTCCTTCCTTCCTTTTCAAATTTTTGGAATAGTTTGAGAAGGATAGGTGTTAATTTTTCTCTAAATATTTGATAGAATTCACCTGTGAAGCTATCTGGTCCTAGACTTCTGTTTGTTGGGGAGATTTTTATTACTGATTCAATTTCATTACTGGTAATTGGTCTGTTCACATCTTCTATTTCTTCCTGGTTCAGTCAGGAGATTTTCCATTTCTTCTAAGTTGTCCAATTTATTGGAATATAGTTGTTCATAGTTACCTCTTGTGAACCTTTGTATTTCTGTGGATTCAGATGCAACTTCTTTTTAATTTCTGATTTTATTGATTTTTCCTGATGACTCTTTTTCCTGATGACTCTGGTTAAAGATTTATCAATTTTGTTTATCTTTTCAAAGAACCAGCTTTTATTTTCATTGGCCTTTTCTATTGTTTTCTTAGTCTCTATTTCATCTATTTCTGCTCTGATTTTTCTGATTACTTTCCTTCTACTAATTTTTGATTATGTTCTTCCTTTTCGTGTTCTGTTAGGTGTAAAGTTAGTTTGTTTCTTGGAGATTTTTCTTACTTCCTGAGGCAGGCTTTTATCGCTATAAACTTCCCTCTTAGAACTGATTTTGCTGTGTTCCATATATTTTGGAAGGTTTTGTTTTCATTTTCATTCACATCTAGGTATTTTTTTTTTAATTTCCTCTTTGATTTCTGCAATGATCCATGGTTGTTTAGGAGTATATTGTTTAGCCTCCACATGTTTGTAATTTTTGCAGTTTTTTTCCTTGTAGTTGATTTCTGTTCTCATGGCATTGTGGTTGGAAAAGTTGCTTGATATGATTTCAATTTTCTCAAATTTACTGAGACTTGTTTTGTGGCCTAACATGTGACCTATCCTTGATAATGTTCCATGTGCATTTGAAAAATGTGTATTCTGCTCTTTTTGGATGTAATGTTCTATATATCAATGAAGTCCATCTGATATAATGTGTCTATGAAGGTTATTGATTTTCTGTCTGGATGTTCTGTCCATTGAAGTAAGTGGGGTTTTAATGTCTCCCACTATTATTGCATTATTGTCAATTTCTCCCTTTATGCCTGTTAATGTTTGCTTTGTTTATTTAGGTGCTCCTTTGTTGGGTACGTTTATATTTACAAATGTTATAACTTCTTCTTGGATGGATCCCATGGTCATTATATAATGTCCTTCTTTGTCTCTAGTTACAGTCATTGTTCTAAAGTCTATTTTACCTGATAAGAGTATTGCTAACCCAGCTTTCTTTTGATTTTCATTTTCATGAAATAACAATTTCCAACCACTCACTTTCAATCTGTATGTCTTTAGATCTGAAGTGAGTCTCTTATAGGCAGCATATGTATGGAGCTTGTCTGTGTATCCATTTAGTCACTCAACTTTTTTTGTTTGGAGCATTGTATTCCATCTATTGGGTTGGTCAAAGAGTGCCTTTGGTTTTTAAGTAAAATTAAAGGCACATTTTTCATTTTCACCAAGAACTTTACTGAACAACGTATTTACCCTTTTGTTCCACTACTTTCTGCCATTTTCCAGGCAACTTCATAATTCCATCTTCCCAAAACTTTTTATCTTTTTGAGCAAAGAACTCTTCCAGGTGCCTTTTACAGTCTTTCAGGGAATTGAAATTTTTTTCCATTAAGAATTTTGTAAAGACTGAAATAAATGGAAAGCCGAAGGTGCAATGTCTCTTGAATACAGCAGATGAATCAGAACTTCCCAGCCAAGCTGTAACAGTTTTTGCCTGGTCATCAAAGAAACATGTGGTCTTGCATTTTCCTGATGGAAGATTATGCATTTTCTGTTGACTAATTCCAGACGCTTTTCATTGAGTGCTGCTTTCAGTTGGTCTAATTGGGAGAAGTACTTGTTGGAATTAATCGTTTGGTTTTCTGGAAGGAGCTCCTAAAAGAGGACTCCCTTCCAATCCCACCATATACACTACATCACCTTCTTTGGATGAAGACCGGCCTTTGGTGTGGTTGGTAGTGTTTCATTTTGCTTGCTCCATGATCTCTTCCATTCCACATTATTGTACAGTATCCACTTTTCATCGTCCACCACAATTTGTTTTAAAAATGGAACGTTTCATTACTTTTCAGTAGAGAATCATGCGGAAATATGGTCAAGAAGGTTTTCTTCGCTTAACTTATGTGGAACCCAGACATCAGAGCGATTAACATAACCAAGCTGGTGCAAATGATTTTCAGTGCTTGATTTGGATATTTTAAGTATGTTGGCTATCTCCTACATGGTATAACATTGATTGTTCTCAATGAATGTCTTGATGTGATTGCTATCAACTTCCACTGGCCTACCCGACCGTGGAGCATCATCCAGCAAGAAATCTCCAGCACAAAACTTTGCAAACCACTTTTGACATGTTCAATCAGTCATAGCACCTTCTCCATACACTGCACAATTTTGTTTTTGCATTTCGGTTGCGTTTTTACCTTTCTTGAAATAATAAAGCATAAAATGCCAAAAATGTTGCTTTTTCTCTACCACCTTCAATATTAAAATGGCTACAAAAAAACTCACCAATTTTGATAAGTCTTTTTTTAGTGTACACTGATATCACAGCTGTCACATACAATCTAACAAAATTGCTTTGAATGAAGTTAAAGACAACTAAGGGCTACTACAGCCATCTTATGGAAAAAAACGAATGAACCTTTTGGGCAACCCAATACATTTAAATTAATTATTGATAGGTTTGCATTTACTGCCATTTTGTTAATTGTTTTGGGGTTGTTTTTGTAGTTCTTTTTTATTCCTTTCTTCTACCTTTGTTCTCTCACCTTGTTATTTGATGACTATCTTTATTGCTATCTTCGGATTTTTCTTTTTTGTGTATCTATCTCTTATAGATTTTTGGTTTGTAGTTACCATGAGGTTTAAATATAGCAATTTATCTATCTATGCATGATGATTTTAAGTTGCTTATCTCTTAGTTTCAAACGCATTTTAACTATTCGGTATTTTTAATTCCAATCCCCCCACAATTATTGTTTTTCACATATTTTACATGTTTTCATTTTTGGTATCCCTTAACTACTTATTGTATATATAGACAATTTTGCTACTTTTGTCTTAATTTTCCTACTAGCTTCAAATGGGGTTGATTTACTAACTTTATGTTTGCCTTTTCCAATGAGCTTTTTCTTTTTGTAATTTTCATCTTCCTATTTGTAGCCTTTTCTTTTTTGCTTAGAGAGGTCCCTTTAACATTTCTTGTAAAGCTGGTTTTGTAGTGCTAAACTCTTTTAGCTTTTGCTTATCTTTAAAACTTTTGATCTCTCCATCAAATCTGAATGAGAGTCTTGCCAGGTAGTATATTCCTGATTGTAGGCTTTCCCCTTTCATCACTTTAAATATATTGTGCTACTTCCTTCCCACCTGCAAAGTTTCTGCTGAAAAGCCAGCTGGTAGCGTTATGGGAGTTCCCTTGTATGTAACATTGTTTCCCCTTGTTGTTTTTATTATTGTCTCTTTATCTTTAATTTTTGCCATTTTAATTACAATATGTCTTGGTGTGGTCCTCTTTGGGTTGATCCTGTTTGGGACTCTCTTTGCTTCCTGGACCTGGATGTCTGTTTCCTTTCCCAGGTTAGGGAAGTTTTCAGCTATTTGTCTTCATATATAGTCCTGCCCCTTGCTTGCTCTCTCTTCTTCTGGGACCCCTATAATGTGAATGTTAGTAAACTTGATGTTGTCTCAGAGGTCTGTTAAACTGTTCTCATTTCTTTTTATTCGTTCTTCTTTTTCCTGTTCAGCTTCAGTGACATTCACTGCTCTCTCTTCCAGCTCACTGATCTGTTCCTCTTTATCATTTAATCTACCATTGATTCCTTCTGGTGTATTTTTCATTTTAGTTATTATATTTTTTATCTCTGGTTATTCTTTGTATTTTCTATCACTCTGTTTATCCATTCTTTTCTCAAGTTCTTTGAGCATTTTTACAATCATTACCTATTACCTTGAATTCTTTATTGGGTAGATTGCCTATCTCCACTTCACTTAGTTCTTCTTTTGGGGTGTTATCTTGTTCCTTCTATTGGAACATGTTCCTCTGTCACCTCATTTTGCAAATCTGCTGTTTCCTTTTTTGTGTATCTGGTAGGCTGGTTACATTTCATGACTTTGCGGTATTATCCTTCTGTTGGAGATGTCTTATATATCCCAGAAGCAACCTCCCCTCTGTATGTTGTATGCTCTAGGTGTGTCTCCTACGTGTGCTGTGTGGGTCCTTCTGTTGTGGAGAGCTGACTACTGAAGCAGCTGGCTGTAGAACTCTAGGGGGTCCAAGGACTAATATGGGCTCACTGATGGGTAGAGCCAGGTCCCCAGGTCTCTGGCTGTAGATCCCTGTATGTCCCAAAGCTGGTATCAGCCTGCTGGTGGGTGGAGCTGGATCTCAAGGATTCTGGCTGAGGAGCACAAGGTGTCCCAGAGTATGCCTGCTGGTTGTCAGGGATAGAATCCATGTGGTTGTAGGGCTGGTGCTGGCCTGCTGACATGCTGTTTGGATCCTAACAAAGGAGGCTGCTGGGCTGAGGTTGTCTTGAGGCTGCTGTCTGCATGATGGTGGGTAGGATGGGGTCAAGTAGATCCTGGGGCTCCGCCCAACAGAGCATTAAGTTGGATCCTGGAGTTAGTGCTGGTCCACTGGCAGGCAGAGGTGGGTCCTAGGCTCTCTTCCTGCCTGGCCCAGGTATCTCAAAGCTGCTGCTGGACTGCTGATGGGTGGGTCCAGTTCCTGACATAGCTGGATGCAGGTTCCAGGGTATCTTGTCCTACAGCTTGTATTGGCCCACTGGTGAGTGGGGCTGGATTCCAAGGAGGTGGGCTGAGGGGCCCAAGTTGTCTTAGAGTTTGTCTTTGCCAGCTGATGCACAGGGATGGGACCCTTTGTGACCCAGGGCTGGTGTTGGCCTGTTGGTAGGTGGACTGGGTCTGCCATAGCGGGCTGCAGCACTGTTGTGATCCTGGGGCTAGTGTCTGCCTGGTGGTGGTGAGGCTGGTGCCCAGTGGGTCCTGAAGCTCATGCCTGCCCACTAATAGGCAGAGTTTCGTCCTAGGGTCTCTGGTTGCTGGGCCTTGGGGGTCCCAGGTCTCGTTCCTATTGTGTGGGTTTGGTTCCTGTGCCCTCTAGTGGACAGGGCCATGTACAGGGTGGCTTTGGGCTCAAAGGTTCTTAAGTCAGCCTGCCTGCTATTGGGTGGGGCTATGTCCCCACCCTGCTAGTTACTTGGCCTGAGGTGTCCCAGTAATAGTGCCTACAGGCTGGGGGAAGAATCAGGGCTGGGTCCCAAGGGTCATATGCTACAGGGAGGCGTACAGATTGGTGCTTGCCAGCACTAGTGTCCATGTGGTAGAAGGAGCTCCCCAAAATGGCTGCTGCTAGTGTCTGTTGTCCCATGGTGAATTTAGGTTGCCTCCTGCCTCTCCAGGAGACTCTCCAAGATCAGCAGGTGGGTCTGGCCCAGGCTCCTTTCAAATTACTGCTTCTGTCCTGAGTCCCAGAGCTCATGAGATTTTGTATGTGCCCTTTAAGAGCGGAGTCTCTATTTTCCCACAGCCCTCTGTCTCTCCCAAAAGTATACCCTGCTGGCTTTCAAAGACAAATGTTCTTGGGGCTTGTCTTCCTGGTACAGGACCACTGGGCTGGGAAGCCCAATGTGGGGCTCAGGCCCCCTCTCCTTGGGGAGAACCTCTGTAATTATTATTCTCCCATTTGTGGGTTACCCACTCAGGGGTATGGATCTTGACCATACCACAAGTCTCTCTTATCTGTCTCGCTGTGATTCCTTCTTTATATCTTTAGTTGCATAAAAGCTTTTCCACTAGATTTCAGTCTTTTTCATCAATAGTTGCTCTGTAAATAGTTGTAATTTTGGTGTGCCCATGACAGGAGTTGAGTTCAGGTCTTCCTACTCTACCATCTTGCAGCAGTCTCAATATATGTGTCTATTTTTATGCTGATACCATGCTGTTTTGATTACTATAGCTTTATAGTACAGTCTAAAATCAGGATGTGTGATACCTCCAGCTTTGTTTTTGTTTTTGTTTTCTCAGTACTGTTTTGGCTATTCAGGGTCTCTTGTGGTTCCATACATATTTTAGAATTATTTGTTCTAGATCTGTGAAAATTGCCATTGGCATTTTCATAGCTACTGTAGATAGCTTGGGTATTGTAATCATTTTAACAATATTAATTCTTTTAATCCATGAGCATGGAATATCTTTCCACTTATTTGTGTCTTCTTCAATTTCTTTCATCACTGTCCAATAGTTCTCTGTGTACAGTGTCACTCCTTGGTTAGATTTATTCCTAAGTATTTTATTCATTTTGATGCTATTGTAAATTGAATTGTTTTCTTCATTTCTCTTTTTGATAGTTTGTTATTAACGTATAGAATTTTGTATCCTGCAACTTTACTGAATTCATTTATTTTATCAGTTTTTGGTGGAGTATTTAAGGTTTTCTATACGTAGTATCATCTCATCTGCAAATAGAGTTTTATTTTTTTTGCTCCAATTTGAATGCCTTTTATTTCTTTTTCTTTAGATTTTCTCTGTCTAGGAATTCCACTACTGTATTAAATAAAAGTGGGGAGTGTTGGCATCCTTGTCTTGTTCCTGATCTTAGAGGAAAAGCTTTCAGCTTGCCTTTAAGTCTGATATTAGATGTGGGCTTTCATACATGGCCTTTACTGTCTTGGAGTACATTCCTTTTATATCTAATTTGTTGAGAGTTTTTATCATGAAAGATTGTTGAATTTTGTCAAAAGCTTTTTCTGCATCTATTGAGATGATGTGATTTTTATCCTTTATTCTGTTTTAATGTGCTGTATCATACTAACTGAGTTTTGTGTGTTGAACTATTCTTGCATCCCAGAGAGAGATCAATCCCACTTGGTCATGGTGTATAGTCCTTTTAATGTGCTGTTGAATTTGGTTTGCTGGCATTTTGTTGAGGGCTTTTGCATCTATGTTCACCAGGGATATTGTATTGTATAGTTCTTTTCTTGTAGTGTCTTTGTTTGGCTTTGATATCAGGGTACTGCTGGCCTCATGAAATGAGTTTAGAAGTGTTCCTTCTTCTCCAGGAAGACTTTAAAAGGGTTTGGTGTAAATTCTTTTTTTTTTTAATTTTTAGTAGAATTCACCAGTGAAGCCACCTCATCTTGGACTTTGCTTCATGGGGAGATTATTAATTACTCACTTATTATTCATCTAAGTGTTTTACCTCATCATGATTCAGTCTCGATAGGTTGTATGTTCTATAAATTTACCCATTTCTTATAGGTTATCCAATTTGTTGGTGCATAATTATTCATAGTAGTTTTTTATGATCCTTTTTATTTCTGTGGAGTCAACTGTAATGTCTCCTCTTCCACTTATGCTTTTATTTACTGAAGTCTTTTTTTTCTTAGTATAGCCAAGAGTTTGTCAGTTTAGTTGATCTTTCAAAAAAAAACAAAAACAAAAACCCCAACCTTTAGTTTTGTTGATTTTTTTTCCTATTGAGTTTCTATTTCATTTATTTCTGCTCTGAAACTTGTTATTTTCTTCCTTCTGCTAACTTTGTGCTCTGATTTTTCTTCTTTCTCTAATTCTTTGAGGTATAAAGTTAGCTTGATTGGAGTTAGGGGAAATGGGAATTTGTTATTCAATGGGTATAAAGTTTCAGTTATGCAAGATAAATATATTGTAGAGATCTGTTGTATAAAAGCATGCCTAGAGGTAACAAAGCAGTGTTTTGCACTTAATTTGTTAATAGGGTAGATCCTGTATTAAGTGTTTTTAACACAATAATTAAAAAAAAAGTGGTTAAAATAATAAATTTTACATTTTGTATATTATCACAATAAAAAGATAATGCTAAGCACCAAAACCTCCCAAAGCATTACCTTTACTTTCCTTTGCTCTTCACTAATTTGCAGAGAAAGCAGTACTGAGAACTACCTTATTAGAATGAGCTTGTCTTACCTTGGACTCTGGCATAAGTAAATTGCACCTGTTTCTACTAATAGCATATATTTGTTTTGTCTATTTAGACAAGATTTGGACACATATTTTGAAACTATGTTCTTTAGATTATACAAGATGTATTTTAGAGATAAATATTAAACCTGATATTTTGTTTTATGATTTAATTAAAAGTACCTTGGGCTATAAGACAAATCTACATTCAAATCATAGATCTACTAAATATTATCTTTACTTTTCCCTTATAATGAAATTGAACAAGTCCTGACTTGTTCCTTTTTCAGTTTCCTGATGCACAGCAACTATACAATATTTATCTTATGGACTGAAACAAACATAATATCAGTTTTCAAGCAACAGTATGGATTACTAAACTGAAATAAATGTCAGCATATCAAGGATAAATTTTAATGAATGAGTTTAGGGAAGTATATAAAGGAGATTATTCATTATTACAAACTACTCCCTACTCAGAAACACAACACTACATATATAACTTTAGAAAATATTGTTCATACTATTTTCTAAATACCATATGTGTTTGTGCATTATATATGTGTATTATATATACAGTTATAAGAAGTTATCAAATATTTTCACTTTTCCAACAGAGTACAGCATTGATGATCACCATTTTTTTTCAGTCAATAAGTTGATGAGTAATGGAATAACTGAATACAAATAAGTTTGGCTAGTTCCATGGTTAAGTCTCAAATTATGAAAAAAAAAAAACTGTTTGCCTATTAATGTATTTTCTTGCTAGAACTCATGTGACATGTTCCAACACATGTTGGAACTTCATTTAGAGATGCACAATCACACTCTACCATCCAACAGCTTCTGTAAACTACACATCATGTAGTTTGTGGACGAGTGTATAGAGTATATAAAATCGACTTGGCTTCTACCCCATCTCATTAGCTTCAATGTGAGGATAGCAACTTTATATCCATAAAGTCAATGTTAGGCTTTTATGAGAATATATTATATTGTATCATGTCATATTATATCATAATATCACAAATGAGCACTCAATAAGTGTCAACTATTAATTTTTTTTTATTGGTGGCTATACTTCCTGTGGCTTAAAGAAACGAATAGGATGTGGTGGGTAGGTGTTTATTTAATTGTGTCTGTGAGAGGGTAGTAGTCCTAAAAATATATATATGTGTGTGTGTGTGTGTGTGTGTGTGTGTATCTCCATCACAGCAAGCTATTATGTATTTTTATGAAACTGTATTACTCAGAGCACGACATATTTTATTGTCAATCTTGATGTTCATATGCACTCTTCCCTCTCCCTAGAATTTTCCACTGTCTTCCCTCAACCTACCTGTCAACTCTTTTTCTTCTTAACTGTCACTTATTTTCAGAAGACATTTTGTTTTCATCAAAGGACTGACTAGAAGCTTCTCAGGAATAAAAGGAATAAAATTAAATTCTAATTTCCTAGTAAAGGATTTAAGGGCTCAGAAAATATTTGTTTAATGACTGAATTTAGCTCCATGTGTTAAGGGAATATTTCATAAATTTCATTCAGAGGAGCTGGGGAGGAGACAAGAAACTATTTGGGAATTGCTTCTTGATGGTGTAAGAATAATGAGTGGTATTTATTATGTACTGTAGTTGGAATAATGGTGTGAGGAAGCACAGCTAGAGAGAAAAAAGAAAATTTTAAATATGACAAACCTAATTAGTGGTCCCATAACATCTTAATGAAAAAAAAGTGTAATAGCAACAGGCTCCAAAATCCTATGGTTTCTAATTCAAGAACGTGGGACTGGTCTGCAATCTATGGAAGAGCAACAATTGAAGTTTTTAAATTTTTTTCAATTGAGAATGTCAGTTCTATGTGAGATAAAGGGAATTGGGGTAATAAATAAGCTTGAGAAACTAGGATCACAGTCATGCATTAATAAGAAGATTTAGTCAGTCTCTGGTTTACTCAGAGGTCTTTATATCCAGAATGACCAGTAAACTCAACATGAAACAGCACTGGTTAGAAATAACAAATATTAGACAAGACACAGACATTGTGTCAGAGTGGCAAAAGTAAATTCCTGGCAATCTATCCTTAGAAGTTTGAATTCCATCTACTTACAATTATTTGCTTTGGTCCCCAATATTGTACTATCACAACACTATATTGAAATTCCTTCTTAATATCAAGAATTGTGAATAGTCTAGGATTTTACTGTACTTACAAGCCTCTAAGTGAGGTAGGTATTGCTTCATGGATACTAGCAGGAGACACAAGACTCCTGAGTAAGAGACAAAGGACTTTATTATTCATAGTAAAAGGAGTAGTCAGAGCTTCATATTTGTTTGTGTCAGTTCCCCCTTTCCTCAGTCCGCACAGGGGTTAATCAAAAGGCCTATGAAGAATGCTTTACATGCAGGGGGTTACACTACAGGAAAGGATCACTGCATTGGGGGATTCCCTGATTTTACAGTGAGGAGAAGCAAGCTTACTCTCTGTCAAAGAGAAGACGTAACCCCATCCCTCAAGGTTGTTTATTACAAATATAACACTGAAAAATGGTCCAGTTAATGAGCAGTAAGGGCCTTGAATTCTTGGCAGAGTCAGCAAGCGCATGCAGGGAACTTCAGAGCCCATGGTAGATTGCCTCCACAGACACCTAACAGCTATAGATATAGCCTGTCTCATTAAGTGCCAACTCAAGCTAAGGGAAAACTAAGATAGACTGAAAGAAGAGTAGACTGACAAAGATTAGGTTTGAATATCCCTTAATTACCACTGAGAAGAAAAAAAATAATTATATTATCAAGCTATTTCACTATATAAATAATGAGAGAGATAGTAGGTATAGCTCCCTATTCAAAGAGGTGTCATTTGCTATTAACATACTTTGGAAACCAAGGAAAATACACTATATTCAGCATTCTTTTAGCCTCCATATAGAGAAAACAACATTTTAAAACATCACAAATTTTCCTTAGATGATTTTTATTACTTTGGTTCAAAAATACTTTTGGAAAATTTTCTGACATATTATCTGGGAATTAACTTGCACACAGCAAACCAAAACCTAAAATGTAATTTAGAAACACTTCAAAATGAATAATAGCTTTTTCAAATTCAGACAGAATATCTGAAAACAGTCCAGTGTATTTTTAGGTAGTACTATTCACTATTAAAACATGCCAGTAAATTCTTTTCAGAGAAACACTGAAAACTTATGCAAATAAATTAACATTCCATGTCCTGTACTTAATTGTCAGGATCAACTTTTAAACAGCAATTTTTAAGCTGGCCAACCTAACCCCTCCAGAGAAAAATTTAAAGTTAATTTAAATTTAGAATGTAAAGTTTTCACACAAATAAGAATTGAGAAGCAGTAAGCTCTTGCTTGCTATTCTCATGTAAAAAGTGGCAGTTATATAAGAAATTGAATAGGACAGATACTGTTTAAATAGAACCATTATATTGTTAATTTTTTATGGTAGACAAAATATTTATAATAAGCATTATGAAGAAACTTTTAAATTTTATTTTTGGATTTAATTGTTAAAATATTTATATTTATTTGATGAAACCCAACAGATTAGCTAAATGTTTCTAATGTTATTACTAGCCATATGGTATGGTAGTATTTCAAAGAAAGTTTCATGTAAAAAGAAAGAAAATGTTCTTAATGTAATTTTGTTCTTTTATTTGTCCTTGATAACAAAAGAAAATGACCCTTAGATTTTAAAACTTAGATGAACATAATAACTACATAGACTTTTTTGAAAATAATATTTTAAAGAAAATGGAATAGTGGACATGATGGAGGAGCAGAAGGACCTTGAACTCACCTCCTCCCACGAGAACACAAAATCACAACTAATTAATTGCTGAACAGCCATTGATAAAAGAGGCTGGAACCTACCAAAAAAGATATTCTACATCCAAAGACAAAGAACAACCACAAGGAGATTGGTAGGAAGGGAGCATTCACTATATAATCAAATGCCATACCACCCAGATGCACGATCCACAAACTGAAGAATAATTATATTGCAGCAGTTCTCCCACAGGAGTGAAATTTCTGAGCCTGACATCAGGCTCCCCAGCCTGGGGGTCTGTAATCGGGAGGAGGAGCCCCCAGAGCATTTGGCTTTGAAGGCCAGTACGACGTGATAGCAAGAACTCCACAGAACTAGGGAAAACAGAGACTCTACTCTTGGAGGGTACACACAAGGTCTCATGTGCACTGGGACTCAGGGAAAAGCAGCGACTTCATAGGAGCCTGGGTCAGAGCTACCTGTTGGTCCTGGAAGGTCTCCTGGGGATGTGAGGGTGGCTGTGGATCTTCTAGGGACAAAAAAAGCTGGTGGCAAACGTATCTGGGAGTATTCACCTGAAGGCTGATATCTTGCTTCAGTCATTAGTGTCAAGACCTGGCCCAACCCAAACCCTGTAGGCTCCAGTGCTGGGACCCCTCAGGCCAAACAAACAACAGGGCATCAACACAGTACCACCTATTAACAGACAGGCTGCCTAAAGACTTCCAGAGCCCATAACCACCTCTAGACATGCCCCTAGACATGGCCCTGCCCCCAACACAGGGCCAAAACCAAGCTCCACCCACCAGTGGGCAGGCATCAGCCCTTCCCAGTAGGAAGACTGCACAAGCCTCTAGAGCAGCCTCACCAATCGGGGCAGACACCAGAAGCAAGAAAACTAAAATCCCACAGCCTGTGGGACTGAGTACACAAACAGAGGTCAGAACCTACCCTGGGACCAGCTGGTCCCTGGCCCTTGGGTGACAAGAAGGGAGGGTACTGCTGGGACACATAGGACATGCCCTACAGAGGACCAATTCGCCACAGTCTAAAAACATAATTAACCTTCCACATACATAAAAATACAAATAGGAGTTCAGATAAAATGGTATGGCAGAAAAATATGTTACAGACAAAGGAACAAAATAAAACTCCAGAAGAAAGACTAAGTGATGTGGAGATAGGCAATCCACCCGAGAAAGAGTTCAGAGCAATCCACCCGAGAAAGAGCTCAGAGAAATTATCATAAAGATGATCCAAAAACTCTGGAAATGAATGAATACACAGGAAATTCCCTGGCAGTCTAGTGGTTGGGACTCCGTGTTCTCATTACTGAGGGTCCGGGTTCAATCCCTGGTCAGGAAACGAAGATCCCAGAAGCCTCATAGGAAAAAAAAAAAAGCATGGATGCACAGATCCATACAGGATCAACCCAAGGAGGAACACACCAAGACACATAGTAATCAAATTCAAATTGACAAAAATTACAAATAAAGAGAAAATATTTTTTTTAAAAAAAACAAGGGAAAGGCAAGAAATAGCATACAAGGGAATCCCCGTAAGACTATCAGCTGATTTTTCAGCAGAAACTCTTTAGGCCAGAAGGGAGTGGCATGATATATTTAAAGCGATGAAAGGGAAAAACCTACAACCAAGAATACTCTACCTAGCAAGGCTCTCATTCAGATTTGATGGAGAAATCAAAAGCTTTACAAACAAGCAAAAGCAAAAAAATTCAGCACCATTAAACTGGCTTTACAACAAATGCTAAAGGAACTTCTCTAGGCAGAAAAGAAAAAGCCACAACTATTAATAGAAACAAAATTATGAATGGGAAAGCTCACCAGTAAAGGCAAACATACAGTAAAGGTAGGAAATCATCCACACACAAATACAATATCTAAACAAGTAATCTTGAGAGGAGGAAAGTACAAATCAGAATATCTGAAATGCATTTGAAATTAAGAGACCAGCAACTTAAAACAATCATGGATATATAGAGGCTGCTATATCAAAACGTCATGGCAACCACAAACCAAAAATCTATAACAGATATACACACAAAAAAGAAAAAGGAATCCAAACCCAACACTATAAAGACTCATCAAATCACAAGAAAAGAGAACAAAAGAGGAAAGGAAGAAAAATTACCTTCAAAAACAAATCCAAGATAATTAACAAAATGGCAATAAGAACATACATATCAATAATTACCTTAAATGTAAATGAATTAAATGCTCCAACCAAAAGACATACAGATTGACTGAATCGATATAAAAACAAGATTGATATATATGCTGTTTACAAGCACAAACTTCAGATCTAGAGACGCATACAGACTGAAAGTGAGGGGGTGGATAAAGGTATTGCATGCAAATGAAAATCAAAAGAAACTGGGAGTAACAATACTTATATCAGACAAACTAGACTTTAAAGACTGTTACAAGAGACAAAGAAGGACACTACATAATGATCAAGGGATCAACCCAAGAAGAAGATATAACAATTGTAAATATATATGCACCCAACATAGAAGCACCTCAATATATAAGGCAGATGTTAAACAGACATAAAACGAGAAATTGACAGTAACACAATGATAGTGGGGGGACTTTAATACCCCACTTACATCAATGGACAGATCATTGAGAAAATCAATAATGAAACACAGGCCTTAAATTGCACATTAAATTACATGGGCTCAATTGATATTTATAAAGCATTCATCTGAAAGAGGCAGAATACACATTTTTTTCAAGTGTACATGAAACATTCTCAAAGACAGATCACATGCTGGGTCACAAGGCAAGCCTCGGTAAATTTAACAAAAGTGAAATTATATCAAGCATCTTTTCTGACTACAATGCTATGATATTAGAAATCAACTACAAAAAAAAAACTGCAAAAAACACAAACATGTGGAGGCTTAAAAAACATTCTACTAAAGAACCAATGGATCCCTGAAGAAATCAAAGTGGAAATTAAAAAAATACCTAAAGATTAATGAAAATGAAAACACAATGATCCAAAACCTATGGGATGCAGGAAAAGCACTTCTAAGAGGGAAGTTTATAGCAATAAAGCTTACCTCAGGAACCAAGAGAAATCTCAAATAAACAACCTAATGTTACAAGAAAAGATAACCTAGAGAATGGGAGGAAAAATTTGCAAAAGATGTGACTAACAAGGTATACAAGCAGCTCATACAGCTCAATATCAAAAAAAAAAAACAACATTCCAATGAAAAAATGGGCAGAAGATCTAAAAAGACATTTCTCCAAAGATGACATACAAATGGCCAACAGGCACATCAAAAGATGCTCAATATTGCTAATTATTAGAGAAATGCAAATCAAAACTACAATGAAGTATCACCTCACTCTGGTCAGAATGGCCATCATCAAAAAGTCTACAAATAATAAATGCTGAGAGGTGTGGTGTAAAAGGAACCCTCGTGCAGTGTTAGTGGGAATGTAAATTGGTGCAGCAACTATGGAGAACAGTGGAAGTTCCTTAAAAAACTAAAAATAGAGTTACCATGTGATTCTGCAATCCCAATCCTGGGCATATATCTGGAGGAAAGCATAATTCAAAGAGAGACATGTACACACAATGTTCACTGCAGCACTATTTACAATAGCCAAGATACAGAAGCAACCACAGTGTCCACTGACAGATGAATGGATAAAGAAGATACGGTATATATAGATAATGGAATATTTCTCAGCCATAAAAAAGAATGAAATAATGCCATCTGCAGCAACATGGATGGACCTAGAGATTATCATACTAAGTGAAGTAAGCTAGACAGAAAAAGACAAGTATCATATGATATCGCTTATATGGGAAATCTAAAAACAATGATACAAATGAACTTATTTACAAAACAGAAACAGGCTCAGAGACATAGAAAACCAACTTATGGTTATGAAAGGGGAAAGGCGGGGAGGGATAAATTATGTGTTTGGGATTAATAGACACACACTACTATATATAAAATAGATAACCTATAAAGACCTGCTATATAGCACAGGGAACTCTACTCATTACCTTATAATAACCTATAATGCAAGAGAATGTAAAAAAAGAATATATGTATATATATGTATGTGTATATATATATATATATATATATATATATACACACACACACACATAAAACTGATCACTCCTGTACACCTGAAACTAACATGGCATTGTAAACCAACTATATTTCAATAAAATTAAAAAAAATTAAAGAAAATGAGGTAAATATTTTTATTTTAATATGAACAATAAGAGGTAAAAAGAATGCATTTATGCTTTACTTATTGATTTTATTTATACTACAAAAATCAATGATATCAATTAAACAATTTGGGGTTTGTTGTTTCACATGATGCAAATACTCTTGTCAGCATTACTTTATATTATTTTAAAATGATAATACTTATAGGACATATTTGCCTGACCATCATTTTCCCTCTCTTATTTTAATACAGAATTTGTCCATTGGGTGAATCCATTATGTGTGAATCTATTGGAAATTTTGTCAACTAAATGGCTACAAATACAGTGATGTAGCCTAGGTAAAGAGTATTAGTTTTTGTTGCCAGTTTAAGTCACAAACTTACTGCCTTACAACAACACAAATTTGTTATCTCACAGTTATGTCAGTCAGTAGTCCAAAATGGAGTCACTGGGCTGAAAGCAAGGTGTTGGCAAGGCTGTTCTAGGTCTCTGGTGGCCCTGGTGGAGAATCTGTTCCCTTGACTTTTCTACTTTTTAAAGACCATTCACAGTCCTTGGCTCATGGCCCCTTCCTCCATCTTCAAAGCCAGGAAAAGCAGGTTGAGATTATTTTTTAACTGATTTTTTGAAATATAATCCACATACCATACAACTCATCAATTCAAAGAATACAATTCAGTGATTTTTAGAATATTCACAGATATCTATACCATCATCACAGTCAATTTTAGAGCATTTTCATCAACCCAAAAAGAAATCCTATATCCTCTATCACATCCACTATCCTCCTCCCTCTCACCCCTAACTCCCCATCCCTAATCAACTGTAGTGATTTTGTTATTTTATATTGAGACAGAAAATGACAAATGATTCCTTTCACATATTTGAGGTAGACTGCACAAACAAGTTCAGATACACAGCCACTGGAGATCAGAGAAAAAAATAATCTATGCTCTTTGTTAAAATATTCATTTAAGATGTATAGATTATGAAATCATCACCCATTCTACACAGAATGAAAAATGATTACCAAGACAAAACTATTTTAAAATAAGTCATCCAGCATCTAATAAAATTTGCAGAGGAAGCAAAAGACTTTTTAGGGCACAGTGGGAAGTCAGAGATGTTCATTAATTTACAAAAGGCATAGATGACTTAAAACGCTATGCTCAGTATAAAGTACTTTGGAATCACAGAAGTACCTCACTTCTTAGTAACTGGACCTAGCTTATTTGATAAAACAGTAAAGGGAGTCCACCATTTACATAAGACACTCTTTAAAATTTTTCCTATAGGTATCTGAAACCAAAATGTAAAATTATTTGAGCATGAAAGAACTTTTTTTTTGCATTTTATATTAAATTTGGTTATAGTGTTTAAAAAGGAAAAATACGTATTATCTAAAATGATTCCACATTATTCCCAGTCTGGAACTAGAAGGAAATGTATGTAGTCTGCTTGGTAGTGCTCTACTTGGTAGTTGATGGTTCAGGAATTCAATTCTACTTATCTCTACATATTGGATTAAATTTTTTCTAATTCTTAGCACTGTATGCAGCAATTAGCCAATGTACTGATCTTCATTAATAAATGTAACTTAAACTTAATCAGAAGTACACGACTTGAAGGTCTTCCCGTTAATCATGTGTATTTCTCTGTATGAATTTGTAAGAGGAATGACTAGGCTTTAGTAGAATGATACAGCATTGAACTAAAACAACTGCTCTATGTCAGTCACTCATGATTACAAATTTTAAAAACTGAGCTAACGATATACATATCTGTGTGTGCTGTTGGATAAGGCATTAAACAAAAATCTAATAAAAACTGTTCTCTGAAGCTTATCATATAATAAAGAAATGAAGAAATCATTAATACTTTGTCAAATATAAACCTTATTAAAATGAAAAATAACCTAAACACATACTGACAACAAATAAGATTTTTTTTCTCCCATTGAAAAATCTGCTTAGCATTTGTCCTGTTTAATACTGTTAAGCATTTGATTATCAGCAACTACTTCCAAAGCACAAACACTAAAGCCTCAGATAACACCCAAATCCCTTAGTAAAAAGACCAGTCTTAATGATGAATTACTTGTTTACCTTATTGATAAATCATATTTGTTGAGGTCTCTACTTACCAGATTGTTTGGTTTTTCCCCAATAAGCCGTGTCCTCTTTCACCTTTTGGTTCACCTCTCTTATCTGGGATTTCCTCCACTGGTTTCCCTCCTTCTGAAACATACCCACATGGTTTCACACTTAGGTCTTGCAGACTTTTACTTAGCAATCACTTCACATGAAAATTATCTTTAGGAAGACAGAAAACTGTCTAAATGACACCATTAGTGGGCTTCCACATGTTCTGTGCATTTACTCACCACAATACTTATTCAATATTGCATTCATTTGCAACTATTACATTCTTCCCAATGCTTCTGGGAAACAAGAATATACTTTTTCAACACTGTATCCCCAAGGTCTAGGAAAATTCTCAGAACAAAGTAGTTGCCTAGTAAATATTTTTGGAAAAATGTTTATAATTAAATAAAGGATGGGGAAGCTGTTTATTCTAAATAACACTATAATTTAGAGTTACATTAAAGGGAACTATGAAATCATATGTGTTAGAGAATGGCGAGAAAGAAAAGTACCCACTGAACTGAAGAGGTAATTTGAGACCAAGAAGCGAGGCAGACAGCTCCATATACAGTAAGTCCCCTACATACGAACCTTCAAGTTGCGAACTTTCAAAGATGTGAAAATGTGTTTGCATGTCCAATAATATGTTACTTCACATGTCTGGTGTACATTGTCACATGCATACATCATCTACAAGTGGTTGTGCTTTTGTGTACTTTACTGTATAGAGTACAGTAGTACAGTATCTTTATTTCAAGCCCAGGATGTCCAGAAGCAAGCGTAAAAGCAGCGGTGATGTAACTGGTACTGGTAAGAAGTGCCAGGAATTGGAGGCCCAGAGAATGAACAAAGAGAGACAAGAGGAAAACAAAGTAATTGAAGAACTGAAGAGATTCAGGACACAGGAAATGGCAAGGGGGTTTTCTTTATTTGAGGAGGCACTGTAACTTTTAGAGGTATAGGACCCGAATGTAGAATGGTACATGAAGGTTGCAGCAGCCATTCAGAATGCAATCCAGTGCTACTGTGTCATCTATGATGAGAAAAAAAGGGCTACTACCCAGACATCACTGGATCGTTTTTTCAAGAAGGTAGATAGAATTGAATCCAGCAAGGAACCAGAACCTGTGCCATCAACATCAGGTGTGAGTGAAATTGCAGCTTGCCTTCCATCTCCTAATGTTGACCATCCTTCAGCTCTACCATCTCCCACCTCCTCTCCCTCCTTCAGTCAACAACTCTCCTTGTTCACTCGATGCCAGCCCCTGTATTCCAGCTGTTATACTGTACTACTGTACTTCTAAGGAGGGTGGGAGGGGGACGCAAGAGGGAGGGGATATGGGGATATACGTATGCATATAGCTGATTCACTTTATTATATAGAAGAAACTAATACAACACTATAAAGCAGTTATACTCCAATAAAGATGTTAAAAAAGTTTTTTTTATTTTTTGTTTTCTATGTATTATTTGTGTGAAAAGCATTATAAACCTATTACAGTACAGTACTATACAGCCGATTGTGTTAGTTGGGTACCTAGGCTAACTTTGTTGGACTTAAAAACAAATTGGACTTAGGAACGCACTCTTGGAATGGAACTTGTTCATATGTAGGGGATTTACTGTAATCAATGGATCAGTTTTTTATAGGGTAATTTACTCACAAAGTAGGATCGGGTGGACAACAATCTGAAAACATTCACAGCTGCACTCTGCACCACTGAGGGGCCACTGGGACAATTTTATAATTAACCTCGGGTATGAGAATGCTTTGGAAGCATGGGAGTGCTTGGAAACAGGAAGTGTATCCCTAAGTCAATATTTATGAATACGTAACTAGTCTTGTGGGTGCCTGAAATACACAATGAAGGTCTTCATCATTGTTTGGAGGCTAACAGATCATAGAGGCCACCTGGGCCTAACTATCATTAAACAACATCTCTTAACTACAAAGTCCTTGACAGTAGAGAAGAGATTTACTACACAAAACAGCCCTAGGTAGGGTTGGGAGGAACAGAATGGGACCAAGATGGCATCAGTTATGCTGACAGCCATACATGTATGTTATGCTGACAGCCATACATGTATGTCTCATTATTACAGTCTTATATTTCTGATTTATCCCAAATAAACATATAAAAATCCTAAAATGACAGAGTAGTAAATTCCCACATATATATTTAGGCAGTAAAATTTCTATTTTTCTTTTATTTTTAGGTATAAGAAATAGACAATTTAATATATGTCTATAATTTTATATATCCATTGGCATTTCTGCTAATGTGCTTGTGATCTAAACCCTTTTATTCACTTGAAATTAACTCACCAACCGTACTAAAAAATTTGATGTCAGTATCAAACAAATTACTCTCACAACTGAAGCGGAATTATCGAGTATCTGGCATCAGACACTACTGTAAAAGACAAGCAATTACAATTAATTACAAGAAGTAATTAATTAACACATGGCTTCTAAACAACTTTTCAGCTAACATTTGATATATAAAAAAAGTTTAAAATAGAAAAATAGATTGAGTAATTTTTAGCTTTACAAATACATATATTTGTAGATATATTTGCAACTGTTTCAGTGGTACCACGAGATACTTTTAGTGCATCAGATTTAAAGATAAAGTAGGAAAAAGTGTACAGAAGTTTGTATACATATTTAAATAGGCATTTTGTTTTTAGGTTTGGTTATTTTTCCTTTGACCCATTAGTCATTGAGTAACCTCAGTAAAACTTGGGCTATATCACTTCATTAAAAGCATCAGTTACACTTATATGTATTGTCTTTATAAACTTTGGTCCTTAAAGACTAGTAGTTCTGTAATTCTATTTTCCTTGTTTGCAAAGACACTGTCTCCTTTAACATCTGCCTCAAGTAGATAAGACCTTCCAGGGAATGGAAAATAAAAAAAGGGCATGAATTCCAACCTTTTGGTATCACCTGTCTTAGAACTGTTGTCATTTTTTACTAGATGAATTGATGTCTAAGGTGAAATTTTACATTTGATCCATATTCATTTACATGTACTTCTAGATCTTAAAAAAAATTACCAGTAACCTTAGAGGAAGAAAAACCAGAAAATTTACTACTATTAACTTAATAACCAGTAAATGCACTACTTCTTAGAGAACAGTTTTGCACAATGTAACTGTTCTCCTATGACTGATACTGTGTTTAAAATCTGAACTTTATTCAAATTTTATGAGGAATTTCTCAGGCAATCAGAAAGTTAATTAAACAGTTCTATTAATAAAATTTAGATTTCTAAAAAGCACTTTTCAAATAAAATCTTCATATTTAGAGTTTACATTTAATCTGTACTTGTTATGATTTGTAGTTTCCAGTATTTTCTTTTGACATTTTTCCTCTAAATGATTTGAGTCAATTTAAAAGAACATGTGGATTAAATCACATTTTCTTGTATCTAGTGATTGACATTTTATATTATTAACATCAAGTTTAAGATAGTGAAAATTCTCAATTCAGTCTATTACATATATCTTCTAAAGTTTAAGATTATATTTTAGGTATATTATGAGCAAATA
Source organism: Mesoplodon bidens (assembly GCF_964165515.1). NCBI lineage: Eukaryota > Metazoa > Chordata > Mammalia > Artiodactyla > Ziphiidae > Mesoplodon > Mesoplodon bidens. The sequence goes on along the minus strand of NC_138176.1, from coordinate 129,437,870 downwards.
TTTATTATAAATTAATTATAACAACACCACATCTAGAATATGTGTTTAAACTAGTGTTTCAACATTTTCATAAAACTGTTATTTTTTCATTCCAGAGTGACAGTGTAACATAAGTGGATTGTCAAAAACAGCTTCCTAAACACGCAAATATCTTGGAATAGGTTTAAAAATAAAGTTTGCTTTAGAAGAGCAGTGACTGATAGACAAAAGGAGAATGAGGTGGATAGAAAAAAGACTGACTATTCATTCTTTTAATACACATTTGAGTGCACTCTGCTGGACACTGTGAAAAACATTATTAAACCAAACACAAGTTCAATGCCCAGGGAATATAATAGTAAGTAGAATGTAGAATGGAAGTAAGATCACAAAACTGAGAAATGAAAAAGAGTACTGCTGACATTCAGCTGGTTCACATGTACACGTACCACCTCAAGACTGTTCAATAAAGAAGACTCTCCTTCCAGAAAAGCTTTCCTTAAACCCCCAAGGTTAAAGTCATGCCCCTCATAAGATCTCCCATAAGTTCCTGTGTAGACAGATTATTAGGTCCTCAAGCCCCATCCAGATCCACTCTGCAATCCCACCCCAAACCCCATCCCCAGCTAGGAGCATCCGCAACATTCACAGTATTGCCCTATCACTCTTGCATTATCTTCTTCATATCCCAGGTGATCAGTGATCTATGACTGGTGTGGGAGTACAAAAGCCCAGCTCTTACCTTCAGCTGGAACAAACTTCTGAATGTATACTACAAAGTTCCTCCTGAGATTAGGTTTGTCTGGGACTTTAACTTAAATGCTGCCCTTGCCAAGTTTCTTCCCCTTTTCTATCCTGCTTCCTCCACATTCTTTCTGGCTCCTCCTGCGAGCTTTTCCTGAATAAATCACATGCACCTGGATCGTTAGCTTATGATGTGCTTATCAGATACCCTCATCTAAGACAGACATCTTTCATTATACGCATCAAAAATCACTGCACTAGCTGTTTACTGGTTATTTTGGGATCAAGTACTCTTCATCTTTGTGTCTTCTAAGTATGACACAAAATAGTAAATCTAATCCTATTGGTTTGCTGATGCTGGAATAACAGAATGCCACAAACTGAGTGGCTCCGAATAACAGAAATTTATTATCTCACAGTTCTGGAGGCCAGAAGTTCACATTTAAGGTGTCGGTGGGACTATGCTCCCTCTGAAGCTACTAGAGAAAGATCTGTCCCAGGACTCTCTCCTAGCTACTGGCACTATAACTCCAGTCTTCACATAATGTTCTCTTGTATATGTCTGTTTCTTCACATGGCATTCTTTTATTAAAATACCAATTTATTGGATTATGGACCCACATTACTCATGTAGGACCTCATCTTAATTTAACTAATTACATTTACAATGACCCAATTTCCAAATAAGGTCACATTCTGAGGTACTTGGGATTATTATGTCAAATATGAATTTTTCAGGACCCAAATCAACCAGTAACACTATTTAATACCGTAACCAAATTAAAAATATATTGAACGTAATACAAAATAATCTAAATGGAATTTTAAAAGTTATATCTCTTTTTATTATATGCTTATTCTATGTCAGACACTTCTCTCAGCAAACAATGTGAATTAGTTTCTTTAGTCCTCAAACAAGATGAAAAACCAAGGGAACAGAGAGATTAAATGCACTTTAATTTGGGTCCTTAATCTGCAATGTTCACCACTGCCCCCACAAAGAAGATAATCTCATCATATTATGATAACTGTGGAAAAGCACCAGCATTTAATAAATACTAATATGCTTCAGGTGATTTTACACCTGAGTTGGAAAAACTCCACCTGTGTGTGTCCTTTAGTCCATCTACATGGAGATAGTGTTGGATCCCACAGGTTAAGGGCTCAGTCCCTCAAGACTGCTCCCGCCCAGCTTCAGATGCCAATTGCAAACAGTAGGTCCTCACGTCACCCACAACATCTGTCCTGCTGGACTTTAAATCAGTAGTTCCCACGACCACCTCCTGGGGTTTGATTAATTTGCTAGAGGGGCTCACAGAAATCAGGGAAACACTTATATTTACTAGTTTATTAAAGGATAAATTTATTATTTAATAAAGAATACAGATGAACAGACAGATGAAGAGATTCATAGGGTGGGGTCTGGGAGGGTCCTGAACACAGGAACTTGTTCCCATGGAGTCAGGGTGCATCACGTCACCAGTACATGGATGTGTTCACCAACATGGAAGCTCCCCAAATACCATAGTATTGGGATTTTATGGTGGCTTCCTCATGTGGACATGACCAACTATTAACTCCATTTCCAGTCCCTCTACCCTCTCTGGAAAATGGAAGGTAGGGCTGAAATTTCCGAGCTTCTAATCATGGCCTGGTCTTTCCAGTGGCCACCCCCATCCAGGAGGCATCCAGAAGCCCTTCCAGAGTCACCTCATCAGAACAAAAGATACTCCTATCACCCAGGAAATTACAAGGGTTTCAGGAGCCCTGTGCCAGGAACTGGGGTCAAAGACCAAATATTATAACAAAAGATGCTCCTAGTGCTCTTATCACTTAGGCAATTACAAGAGTTTTAGGAGCTCTGTGCCAGTAACTGGGGATAGAGACCAATATATATTTTCTATTATCTTACAATACCTTACATCAGTCATATTCCATAGGCGTTACCTGATTCAGGTAATTTCACTGTGCTGTTAAAAAAAATTATGTAGCAAAAAACTTGCCAAATTTCAAATCAATTATCCTTTAGTAGTGGAGCTTAAACCTGTCTGATTACAAACCTATAGGCATTTCACTACAATGAATTTAAGTCATGTGCAGACCCTCTGTAAAGGTAAAGTTCTCACAAACTCCCAAAGTTGAATACTTATTTAAATACAAACTCATATGTTATCTACTAAAATAAAGCTAGGTTTAAATTACACTTACAAATTTTAGTGTCAAATTAAAAATCATAAGTTATGTAAGCGGAAGCATTATTAAAATTAAAGGTAAGATCAACTGTGAAATATTATATCATTTTGAAAAAAATTCAGTCATTATTTGTATGGTCTAATTACTTTTACAGTTTACACCTCCAAATATAGTATTGACAAATTTAATCTACATTTATCAAAAACGGCATAGCATATTTACCACTACTCAGCAGTCAAAATATTCAAAGTTAGCATCACTCTAATACATCCACTAGAATGTGATTTTGGTCTTGACCACAGGTCCTTGGTTCTCTTGACTTTGGACATCTTTCAAACAATATGTTGTATAAAGATTCACTTCTCTCAACACATTTCTCCTTTTGAACCACTTCAAAGACATTTTCCCATACAGTGCATCTGATGCAAATGAATTATTTTTATATTACCACTTATTAGCCCATGGACATAATTAAATAAAATATGAATAGCTGCCCTACTTCATGATGACAAATGAAATAGTTTAATATTGAAATTCCTTAAATCTTAAATACAAGTTTTGATTTATGAAAATGTATTTTAATTGAAATTTATCAGTATAAATAAAAAAATTTTGTCCATGTACAGAAGTATGATCATTGATGATCATTCAAATGAACTATTATTGAGTGTCTTATAAAGGCCAGGTACTATTCTAGATGTTTAAGATATATCAGTGAGAAAAATAGAATATAAAATCTCTGTGCTTATGGAGTTTACATAAAATGAGATTACATAAAATGATGTCATTATACATTAAGACATGCCAAAGTAGGTTAGTCATATACACTTACCACTATATTGAATGTTAATTTCTTATTATAGATTTATACTCGGCAGCAAGGATATCCTAAACATTAACAAAGGTATTAAAAAATTGAGTGCTGGGCTTCCCTGGTGGCGCAGTGGTTGAGAGTCCGCCTGCCGATGCAGGGGACACGGGTTCGTGCCCCGGTCTGGGAAGATCCCACATGCCGCGGAGCGGTTGGGCCCGTGAGCCATGGCCGTTGGGCCTGCGCGTCCGGAGCCTGTGCTCCGCAACGGGAGAGGCCACAACAGTGAGAGGCCCGCATACAGAAAAAAAAAAAAAAAAAAAAAAAAAAAAAAATTGAGTGCTAAGCTTGTCTACAAGGTTATAATTTGGAGAACTACTTGTTAAGGGTTACTAGACTATCATTTTAATACATTTATTAATGTTTTTAAAAATCTTATCATGGAAATAAAAGTTTAAAATTCAAATATGTTATATAAAACTTATTGGTCATGACTCGAGTTAACATTTGTGTATCTACAAGGGTTCAGAAAAACCCCACTTGAAAAGATAATGATTCTAATATGGTTATATTGAGTTTGAGTTGTCTGTGATACTGACAATATACGTCTTTGTTATTATTCCTAAGGTTTAAAAATGAGTCCAAATTTCCATAGAATAATAGAATTGATTTACAAACATTTTCAAAAATGGTCAGTTTATATACCATTTGAAATATACACATTGAAACAATTCTTTTTTTATAAAATTCTCAAATTAGAGGATTGTCTTCCCCCCTCCCTATTTTTCTCTCATCTGCTTATCTACTTAAATATTTACATCTTAATTTTGGTGAATATATACAACTATGGGCCAGCAGTGGCAATGTAAATTCATTCTAATATTTCTGGGAAAAAAAACCTGCTAATATTCACCTTTGTGCTATTTACCTCTGATTCTTTCAAGTTAATACAAATTCATCTTAGATAAGTAGAAATATTCAAAGGATCTGAGTAGAAAAACGGACTTAAAGAATATCACAAACACATCAATATAAATGTAAATATTGTTTTTAAAAAACTATATAGCACTAGCCAAATAAGTTAATATAGAATAGAATACAGCTATTAAAATAACCCCACAGAAATATATATAATGATGCCTCTTTATTCACTTATTCATATAATTTATATGATTGAATATCTCTTGTGTGCTTGAGACTATACTATGTATTGGGCATATAGAACTGGACAGCATACATGTGGTAACTTCCTTTATAAATCTTAGGAGAAAAAATAATTAATAGACATCAGTTAAACAGTAAAATGAAAAGAAACAAAATATGAATGGGTATGTTACATAAATAATAATCAGGTTTTGAAAAGTATAATCTAAATATTCAAAAAAGTCTATATTGATATATCTCTAGAAAACAGACAGTAAGGCAAAGAGGCATAGATGTGATTATAAGGAGTAATTAGCATTTTCTTGTAGTACTGTGCTTGAGCTTCAGCATTAAATTCATATACCTTTCAATAAGTAAAATGTGTTTATAGTAAATAGACAAAATCAAACAGTTTTGTCATTGTGTGTATGCACATGTATACATAAAATAATACAAATGTGCACATGCATATTCTATGGATTTATGCTGCCCCATCAAAATATAATGTGATTCACAAGCATGAGCCACATACGTAATTTAAAATTCCTAGTAGCCATACTAAAAATAAGCAATAGGTAAAAATAATTTTAATAACCATTTTTAAACCAACCTATCCAACATATTATTATTTTAACATAATTAACATGAAGATTATTAATACTGTTTTATTTTTATTCTTTTGTACTACATCCTCAAAATATAGTGTATACTTCACACTTACAATGCCTCTCAATTTGAACTACCTAGATTTCACATGCTCAATGACATGTGACAAGTTGCTACCATTTTGGACAATGTAGATTACAGATAAACTAATATAATTTTAAAATGCTAAGGGAGCAAAATATATAGAAGAGGGAGTTGAATTCAGTTAGATGTTACCAGGTGCTTTTATGTAGTGTGCCTATAATGAATAATTTGTTTTTACCTAATCTGATAATGTAAGCAGCTCTTTTGCTCCTTTCCTGTTTGTCTATTTTGGTTCCCATTAAGCCTTAATTATAAAAGTGAGATCACTAGGTAACATTTAACCTAACTCCTGACTCGTGCTCTTCTAAATGCACAAAATGCCTTGCCTAATTTATTGATTCTAGATTAAAAGAAGTAGGAATGAAGAATTAAATAGTTAAAGAATGACTAGCTCTCCACCCCCAGGAACCCCCTTAACAATTCTATAGGTAGACCACACAGGCAAGATAACAACTGAAGAAAGATCATGAGGAGTCAGCCAGCCTGCATGCAATAAAAATGATGCAGAACCTAACCTTTTGCTTCAACAGTTAACTGAGATCTTCCCTTTTTTTCTCTTTAAAAACTGTCATGGCTGAGCAGAAACTTCAGAGTTGTTTTGGGGACACGAGTCTATCTTCTCCCTAGATTGCCAGCTTTTCTCATTAAAGCAACTTTCCTTTCTACCAACACTTGCTTCTCAAGTATTGGCTTTTGAGTGGTGAGTAGCAGAACCTGAATTTGATAACAATAACTGTATCACCTTCATTGTACATAATGTAGTAATCTGAATATATTGTAAAATTACGAATTAATTTTGTAATTACATTTCATGTATATCCAAAATAACATTCACATCTGGAATTTCTACTTAGTTTAGAAAGCACTTGTAATTATAAAACATGAAAAGAAGCCCACATCTGTTCCACAAATATAAATGGCAAATGGACAGAGGAACTGTACCTATGCAAAAATGTTTGAAAAGTAATCTTATATTTTAAAACAATAAGTATATGTTTAATAAACTTTCTCCTAAAATTGATTAGCTATTTTAACCAAAAACAGTTCACAATTAAAATGTTTCAAATACTCATAGATTTATAAAAAAGGATGATTTCATTTCTGCTTTAGACTCTACAAAAAGTAAAACATTATTACCTCACTCCTGACCACCAAGATTACCTGACAGAAATATTAACATCAATATCAAAAATAATGCTTACATTCACTGGACAACCAACATGCCAGACATCTGTCTAAATACATTATATATTATCTCATGTAATTTTTATTACCCTCTCATGAGATAGGTGATGTTCATAAATATGGAAAATAACAAACAGACCAGACTGTTTCTGTAGTTGCCCTTTTTTGTGTGTATAAGTAGAAACCCTAAAAGGACAACTGTGGTAAACATGATGGTTCTCGTTATGCTATATTTCTCATTTTTGAAGCCCAGCTTTGGGATATATACCTAAAAATGCTTGTGATATGAATTCAAGTTCTATTCTAATTATAGAAGCCTGTGGCTACCACTTTAACATAGCCTGTAGCTAAAATGCCTACCAGGAAATAAATAGATTAAATAATTATAATATTAAAAGACATAGATTTAATTTTTTATGGATCTAAGAAGCAGCAATTTACATTTTTAAATTTAGAAATATTAACATGATTTTATTTCATTTTTTCAGATGCAAATATACAATCATTGCTCTAAATCTACCTTGGACTCCTGAATGACAGATTTGCTCCTGTAGAAAACCATACAGAAGAGGCAAAACAGTAGAGATGTCAAGTCTAAAGGGGGTTAGAAATGACAGAGCTGTCCTGGACTCGTGGATCACATCTTTATAGACATGTGACTGTAAACAGATCAACTGACCTCTCTATGCCTGTACTGTTCTCCTCTAAACTGTGTATAATAGTTCTGACCTCCTAAGGCAGATGGGAGGAGTAAATGAGATACTGTTTGTAAAGCCCTTAGCACAGTATGAGCAAGGCACATAAGCACTTACCTGGTAGATATAACAACTTCTTGGAAATTACTACTATAGGATTAGGAAACAGATTTTTATGGTAAGTAAATGAATATAGTGCTTATAACAGCATCAAGACGAATCATTTTCTAATGATCTCACAATGGTTCTAATTGACCCTGCTTTGCTATTCATTAGGTGTGAATTTGTGAAGTTTCTTTCAAATAGATTAACCTATATAATCATTATTTTAGCCTGAGATCATTTTTAGTTAATGTAGCCTGAAATGTGAATCTGGTGAGTAACGCATTTTAGTTTCATTGCCAAGAATTCTGAGAATATTCCCAAATTTGCTTGGCAAATGGAGTGTGTCTCCATAAGGTCACAAATTTAACATTTACATAAAGAAGGTGAAAAAGCATATGATCGTAAAATTTAAAATCATTTAAAAAATTATAGGTACCATATGGTAATATTTCTTTTTGTTAGTTGCAAATGTAATTACTTAAACATTTATTTTCTATACCATATCTTTATCCATGTGGTTTGGAAAATAAAAGTAAACTTAATCCCTGCATTTATAAAATATAATTATATATGATTTCCACTTTTGCTTTAAGTATATTAATGCACGTTATATTATTATAAACATGTTTTATACAAAAAGTAATTAGTTTGAACCCTTCCTTTTTCCTATAATTATTGGTCCGTATAGTCATATTTTATTCTTTTGAATACTATATAAAATCAATATATGTACGCAATAGAACTTAATATGGCTGTAATACAATTATAAGTTAGAAATGACAGACTCAATGGAATAGCTTTACTTAGCTGTGCATAAATTGCGGATGAGCCCAAGGATATTTAAGTTTAAGTAGTTTGTACTTTAAGCTTCAGAATATTTCTCAGGGCAAGTGCTTTATCTATACACCACCAAATTTTATTGACCCAGAGTGATTTTGAAACACTTGAAATGACAAACCAAAATTTTTGGTCAGAAAGAAAAAAATTTCCTATTCTATCTTTATCTTTTTGTTTTAAATGTCCTTTAAACTGTTGATAAAGAAGATGAAACCAGAACTGACTGCTTTATGTACTTTCAATAAAAACAAATTGCTGACACTACTTTTTTCTTCACTGCAAACCATTTTTGGCTCTTTTGTAGGAAGGGCCTTAGTGATAGAGGTGAAAGCATCTTGTGAGTCACCAGCAACATCCACATAAAAAGATAAAGCTTCAAAGTTTTTTTTTTTTTTTTTTACTGGACCATGTTCTAAAATGATAATGCCTTTTAAGTCCAGATTTAAGAAATGCTTTTCAACTACTATTTCTGCTTTTGTAATGCAGCATGAGTGGCATATAACCTTACATGCTGCAATGCACCACAGTACTTTAGCTGAAACATCTGAAAATAACTGTTCTCAAAAAGCAAAGTGAAAATTGAGAAAAAAAAGCGACACTTTCTGAGTAGATCATATTTATCCATAGAGCCCATAATTTGTAAAAGTTTTGAAATAGTTTCTATTTCCACAAATGTACCTTCAGTGAAATGCCCAAATAATGGCATTCTGCATTTTTAAACAAATTGGTAAATTTATATCAATTTAGTGAGTTCTTTTTCTCTTGCTATCTTCAGGAAGCAGTGAGGAAGTTTAGGAATATGTATTACCTGGATAGAATAACTCATTTTGTTTTGTTTTTCAAGAATATTCATTTCTGTTAAAAATGGATTAGTATTACTAGATTGAAATATAACTTATGACCTTATTAGGAATGTAATTAGCTCACATGCAATCATTACGGTCAGAGGTAATGAAATAGCACAGGAGCCACATGGTGAAAGCTATGACAAATACCATGACACTTAAATATAGGAAAAGCGTCCTACTCTGGGCCACACACTTTGGAGGGTTTCACAAATACTAATGCTAAAATAAAAATATATAAATAGAACTTTATATATTATAGAAAACATAAATACAAATATCTGTAAGTATATACATGTATCTATATAATTATTTTTCTTTTCATTCTCTTAAGAAAGTTTGTTCAAAATCTGTAACTAATCTAGCGAATGAAATATACTAGAGCAGGCCCTTTGAGGAGAACTTAGCTTGCCAGGCCAGAAGACACAGTGAGACTGAGAACGTGTGAGCAGGTGGAAGGAGGAAAGGACTCAAGTCACCTAGACAGTGTGCCTACACCACCTAGTTCCCCAGATAAAGGGTCTTCTTTCCTCACCTCTGCTGTAGTGGTGTTTTGGGAAATATTGAATGAAGTGTGGCATGGGGGAGGGGAATCAGCCTGTCCTGGTACCCTGGGGTCTTTGACCTTATCAGTCTCTAATCTGGATTTAAATGAGGTAACTCAGATCAGGACTGTATCTTCTGCTTCTCACCCTGAGATCACTTCCAGGAGGATAGATCATAACAGAAATTCTTTAACATCCGTCCTCAGAGTTCCAGTGACTGTACTACCAAGTCCTACTTCTGACGAGTACAGTTTCCCGTACGTTGAAGTGCCCCTAAGTCTTTTGTTTCTTTTTTCCCCTTTACATTAGCTTCTTGATTTGCTTTGTATTGCTTAGGAATCTTATAGATAAGGTGGAATAGGGCTAAGAATCTTAGTGCCTGATTATTTGTATTTTGTTTCTTCTCTTCACTTGGATATTGGTAGTTAGCAGACTTTCAGAAAACCTTAGGGTTATGGTGACAATAGCACTAAATAAAGTTTTGACAAGATTCTGTCATGGAAAAATTAGAACTTCAGTGTCTACTCCAAAGAATTTAGGATAATATAACCCATCTATGTGCCTTAGAATCAAAACTTTCAATAAATTTAAATAACCATTGGTTAGCATTTTTAGATTGGCATGAAGAGACCACTAAAGAGCAGGAAAATTCTAAAATTATTTCTCCTAGAGACTCATGAATAAAACCTAATGAAAATGTGAAATATCTAACATCCAAACTTAAATACTTCTCACCCTATTCTGCTGCAACTCCAGATTGGCATCCTGCCTCCTCAGACCTCAACTTCTTCCTCCCCTTTTCTTTGCTTTTCCTGTATCTCTTGAACTTTCACCAGACCCTTTTCTGTTTCACACACTGGCCTTTCCTAAAGATACTCCACTCACTGAACATTATCATAATATACTGTGGTTGGAAAAAAATGACAAAACTCTGGTTCCTTAATTTGAAATCTTGCTTGAGATTATTCTTGCATAATCTCACTGAGGTCAACAAAGATGAAAGTTTACTGAAGAATTTAGCATTGCTCTGTGAACTTTTATTCCAGGATTCCTTGATCTCTATCAATTAGTTTATTCCTTTGTAGATCCTGGATATGTGAAAACTTGGTAGAAAAAGCAAGAAGGACTGATTACCAAAATGTTATCAAATATATGGATCAAAATTTGACCGTAGATGAATATAAAATTAGCATAAAATAGGACAATTCATTTTAGTAGCTTTATCTGAGGTTTTTTCTCAAAACTGATTGATCAAAAATTCAGTCTGATAAACAGGAAGAAGCATCTACTTCAGAGTCGCCTTAAATGCCACCTTCTGGGAACACAGGGATCAAGATAAGGGTGAAGATATCACAAAACTGTATCTATGCTCTTTGTTGATCATCTTAAACTTTCTGTTAGAAACAGAAAATAAAATGGCAGATTGCCTTTCTCCCCTAAATTACGAGAGCTTGCTGAGCTCTTGGAAGATACTCTTGACTCAGAAAAAAGAAAAGTTACATACCAAATTAACAGTGCTTAAGATCAAATAATTAGCTGAACCCAGGATAAGGACACCTCTATGTCTAGGCTAGAAAAAACACACCGTCAAAATTGTAAGGAAATAAAGCAGAAACTAACACACCACTGTAAAGCAATTGTACTCCAATAAAGATGTTAAAAAACATTGAAAGGAAAATAAACACTGAAAGAAAAATTATCCAATAGAATGACTCCTCTCCAAGGAAATAGCCCCCTCTTGTCTGCCCACAATTTCCTTAACACAAAAGTAATGTAATTATTAAAATCTGTTATGCCGTTTGAAAACCATCAGTGAACAAACTGACCCTGGGGATAGCCAAGTGAATTATGCACTTTAAATAGCATGTCATGAATAAATTCCACTGTCTTTATCTTGGCCAAAAGTCAAAACCATACATTCTGGCATTCCCAGAGATAAGATAGAGCTTACCAGTTCAGCTATAAATTAACTCTCTCTTACAAAGTTAACCTCCTGACGTTGGAACAAGTCTTCTAGTTATGAGCTGCTATGATCATCTCTTCCCATGCATCTTTTGCAATATTTATAGAACAAAAAAGCAAAAGACCAACTTTCAAATACTATTTTTGCATCATCAAATGAGGTATAGATAAATCAGTCAAATTATTCTTACTAATTATATCAGTATTACACTAAACAGCAATTGCACCATTAATCTAAAATTATTACAAACTAAGTCATTTAGAATTACAATAGTATTTTTTTAGGGTTTCCTAACAAAAGCAGTCCTTGCCTGTGTTATCAAATGTTGTCATGGATTGTGATATAAGCCAGGAGTCAAAGTTTTGTTAATTCTGGATTCCAGGTCTCTTTTGGGGCATAGCCATATGACCTATTTCATACTACAAGATTGTATTGACCAGGGCTCATGATGAACCTTATATTTAAGTAATCCTTTAACCACCCCACAGCCCCATTCCCCAAAACACACACATATACACACACAAGTAAATTCTTGGTTAAGCTGAATAGGATTCCATTTCCAACTACTCTAGTAGGTATATCTGTTGTTTGTTTATACATGGGGCCTTGGCATCTCCAGAGCACCTATGCAAATTACATTCATTCTCCATTTAGGTATTCCCATAGACTAGGTGGACAATAAATTTCTCATAAAGTTTCTTGCTTTTACTTCTGTTGCCAAGATCTAGACCATTGTCCTTGAGCTACCTCTGTTTTCATCTCAAGAAGCATTCTCTTGGTTCAGTGTCCATGCTCTTTTCCACTGTTATTTCTATCATGCTGTTTATCCTTTGAGGTTATTTTATTCATTTTTCAAACAAGCATAATCTATCTAGACTGATTGCATCCTTTTCCTTTCTCCTGAAATAAATTCCCCTTTAAGTGGCCAATAAAGGCCAGAATGACTTTTTCCTCAGTATGTCTCTCCTTAGCGAAGGCAAATTCGGCTTGCCCAAGGACTCCTAGACTTGTGCCAATTTCTCTAGGGCTCTTTTAGGTAGGATGTTTTGGTAAATGTTAATTTATCTACCAAACATTTTGTTGCCTTAGAATGTTCCTTTGATAATTACAAATCGAGTACATACTTTGGACTCAGAAATGTTGAATTCCCCAGGGCAGTATCATATGGATTGTAGTCATCAAAATGTAATTTAGTTTGAGCATGTCAAAGAGTTTCTCATAGGTATCTTTGGCAGCCAGTGGAGTTATAAGAAGCAAGAATATGTGCCACCCAGGGAGATCAGCTCGGTGCTTTGTGACCGCCTGGAGGGGTGGGATGGGGAGGGTGGGAGGGAGGGAGATGCATGAGGGAAGGGATGTGGGAACAGATGTATATGTATGACTGATTCACTTTGTTATAAAGCAGAAACTAATTAAAAAAATTAAATTTAAAAAAAAAAAAAAAGAATATGTGCCACCAAATCACCCCTAAACTAATATTGGCCTCTGTTTTCCAAGTGTTCTTTACCTTAACTATTTCCTTCCATCCACACACAAAAAATGCTCTGTATACAGTAAGACACTGTTGATAAGTCAGGAATGGAGAAGGTGATATGACACAATGGGTATCTTGAGTGTCAAGATAACTTTTTGTTCCTCTATAACAGAAGCAGTTGCAACTAAATCCCAATAACAAACTAGCAATTGCCTTTTAAATACTGTATAACTTGAAAATGCACAGTAAGTTTGTCCAAAATCAGGATGATCTCTGCTGGGTGGCAGTAACAGGTTTTCATGTCTGATCATTATGGACATAAGTTTCAGACACTTCCAAAATCATTTGAGCATGGGGTCTATACATGATGGATTGTACCATGTGTTTTTTTTAAGCTGAAAGAAAGCTTGCTCTTGCGAGAAAAAAAACAAATTTAATTGTTTTTCTGGTAACTTTGTGAACAGGTGCTAATAATATTCCCAAATTTGTCATGAGATATCTTTAGAAACTGAACAACCCAATAAATCTCTATACCTCTTGACTGACTTTGGAGACAGCAGAGTTAATAACTTAGTTTTGATTGTCTGAGCAATGTCTCTATTGCCCCCCCCATTTAAGTAATACCAAGGAATTTTATCATTTGCTTTGAGCTTTGTACTTTATGGATGTTAATTAGCCATCCTCCAATGGTCATATGATTAATAAATATTTTTAATTATTTCTTGGATTAGTCTTCAGATTGAGATATCAACATTTTATGATTAATATAATGAATAACAGTACTTTCCGACTAAATCCTATCTATGTCTCTTATCACCAAGCTGTGGCAATCAGCAAGAGAAGTTAGATATTCTTGTGATTACACAGTAAATGCACATTTCAGCCAACCCAGGTGAATGCAAAAAAGCTTTAACTTTCTTCTAAACACAGAGTTGGAAAAGAAGGTAAGAGCCAACCAAGCTATGTCCTTCAGTTTGTGGCATATTTTGAATTTTTGAACTGCTGATACCATATTAGTACAGCTGATGCTTTTGAAGGCACCACTTTATGCTATCCTCTATGATCTATAGTTATCTTTCAAAACTCATTAGCTGCTTATGGGCCAGGCTGGACTATTAAAGAGTTCTGTGATGCTAATATATTTGCATCTAATAGCTCCTTTATTAAACCAGAATATTTATACCTCCCAGGTATCCTACATTGTTTTAAATGAAGCACTTGCATATATTTAGATTATTCTAAATGTTTCCATTCAGACTTTCCAATCAAAGCAGCTTGAAAAGCAGATTTGCATATCATCCCTTTTTCCTGTATTTTGGATAAGGGAGAACTCCTCCATTTAGACATCACATATATTCCAGTAATACATTCTGGCAATGGTGAGCCAACACCCATAAATAACTTTTGTTCATAAATTCCTGCTTTGGGCCATATTTTCCCCTGAAAACATTCTATATTTGTATCACCATATCCCATACCATTTATTATCTTCTTAATTTTCATTAGCAAGTTTATAAAGGATAGTACACTAACACCAGTGTCCATCAATTCTAAGAAATTTCCTCACCAGCCCCAGACCATTGTTCCCATCTCAGTGCAAATGACCTCGGTCCCCTACTAGGGACTGTGCCAAGACCCTGGCCCTCTTGTCAGTCAGAATCCTGATTCTCTGCTGTTTTAATTGGCACTGACTCTGAAAGGATTGTAGACTTCAGTTTTCTATAATTATCAGATTATAAAAAGTGTATCAAGGCCAAGATAAAGTAAGTGAATTTGTCATAGTCCTTTTACAACCTGAGTAGTTGGTAGGGCTGGATGACCTGGTCTCCTATAGGCATCCATTAAAATTTTAGTAGCTACTCCATCTGTTTCTTCCTCTTTTTCATGTCATTTTTAATTGAGCCTCTGAAGAATTCCACATAGTTTAATTCCACATTGTAAGGTTTTCTCATACTTTTTCTTTCTTATTGTTCCATTTCTTTTGCGTAATCCTGAATAATTTCCTGCCATTTAGCTCCATTTCGGGGCTTAAAATCCCTAACCGCTTTCTGCCATCATCTTTTCTCCTCAACAATAAAGTAAATAGGGGTCACAAAAAATTAGAGACCCTTTTATCAGAGCATCAATCATCACTTGGTGAGGGGTATGGAGAGAGTAGAAACCTTAATATCATACTGGAAGTAAAGGTCATAGTTTTGTAGCTCTAGCAGCCTCCAGCTCCTTCTTTGTTAACTTCAGTTTTACTAGACCATAATAAAAAAAAACTACAGCACATTCTTGGCTGATTTATCTTTTCTAAAAAATTTATTTTGTAATACATTTAGCTGTCCACCTAGCCCTGGATCCATGAACTTCAAGTCTCATTTACAATTTTCCTCCTGTCAGTGGATGTAGTGCTTGTGCAGCCTCAACCCAGCAATGCCCAGGAAGTCAACCTTTAAACAACAATTACTCCCCCCACCTTGGCTTTATATCTCCCAAACATCGTCTTAGTCATTGTTATTTAAATTGCATTGTCAGGGATGGTTTCAAATATACCATTCTCATTGCCAACTGCAAAGATTCCATACCTACTGATCTTTAAAAGGTCTCAAAAGTTGTACAGAGCATCCTCATGTAAAGCTTATTTTAAAGCAACCAAAAAAGTACAGGAAAGCAATGGGATTCAAGAGACATCCAGGTACAAGCTCTGAGGATCCTTATTCACACAGATGTTCTTTGTCCCTAAATTGAACCACCAATAATTGTACAATGAATCCTGACTTCAGAAAAATTCAACACGGAATGAATTTCCCTGTGGGGTTTTTATGTCCCTCTGATCGCATATTCAAGCCAAGCTGCCTAACCAGTTACACCAGCTGAAAACCATCAGTGAAAAAACTAGTTCTACAGTTCCTTGTGTGCCAGGGCAATGCCTAGGGAGGTGCGCAACTGTGATCTCTCAGCATCTGGAGTACAGCCCAGCCTTGAAGAGGGGCCCTGGGGAGACACTACAGTATTCACTACAAGTAATCAATATTTCTACGGTATGTCCTGGGATCAATATGTATTTCACCTCATTATAAAGTGAGAAAAAGAAGATATGCGTTTAGTGCTTCCTATGTAGCAGATGATATTATACTAAGGGCTTTACACTCATCATCCCTAATCCTAGCAAAGTAATTATTATTAGTTCCATTTTACAGATGAGGATACTAAGCCTCATAAACTCGACTGGTAACTACATGTCTGAGTCCACCCAGCTGGTTAAGTGGTGGAGCCAATTTTGATATCAAAACTAGCCCATTTAATCCCCAGTTCACCACACAGCATGTGCAGCACACTCTCAGAATGCTTAGAAAAGAACTAATGTTCACAAACGTCAATTTAATATTGTAAGATTCTTAGTCCTCAAAGAAAGATAAGATTATATTCAGTAAACTGAGTTTCTTAAATAGGTAAAAAATTCCCAAAGACCAACTGACAAAATATTAAACAATGACTGAAATGAAAAAAAACCTCTGGTAGCCCAGAAGTGGCTGAGTAGATCAAGGTTTTCACTGTGCATTACAAATCAAAGATAATTACACTTTTACTCTATATTTTTTAAACAAACAAGCAAAACAAAAACTAGCCTTGGGAAGTTGTGAAGTCATCAGGGAGGTTTGAAGTTCAAATGCCACATCATAAATGACCCTGCCCTTATCATGGCCAAGAGTTAAAAGCTAGACATTCCGGCTTCTCCAGAGAGAAAGGTAGTTTTCCCAGTCCTCCTGTGAATTCACTCTCTCTTAAATAGGAAGATTAAAATTGTCTATATTAAAACCAAAGATATTCTGTTTATCCAAATAGAGCATAAAGGAAGTGAATATTCACCTTAAAATAGAAATAATATTGGACATAAAACTGAAAAATAGTTTCCAATATATAATTTAGATGCCTACAAATAAGTAATAAGGTAAACAAATCAATTTATATAAAATAAAGAAAACTTAAATAGAGTATTCATTCAAGAGGAAACTTGAATAGCTAAGAGGCATATAAAAAGATGCTTATCATCATTTGAAGTAAACAAAATGAAAATCAAAATAACCAATAATATTTTCCCTGTCTCCATTTGATAAAATTTTTAAGTCTAAGAGTATCAATCATTGCCAAGAACTTGAAGCAATCAGAAATTTATATCCCTGGTATAAAGGTAAACTGATACTGAATGTTGTAAATAATTTATGCCAATATTTTAGATGACAATGTGGCCTTTTACAGTAAATTTAGAAATGCTTATATTCTATTACTCAGCAATTCTACTTCTGGGCATATGCACTAGAGCAGTTTTTTTTTTTTTTTTTTTTCCAAAATTTAATAGGGACTTATAGTAAGAAATGTATTTAATATTGTAACATTGTAAACACATGCATGCTTACAAGAATTTGTGTCCGTGTATATGAAAACAAAAGGAAAATATATCCCACACTATTTGTATGTGTATAAAAAAGGCTCAATGAGCAATATTTGCCACAACAATATGAGATGAACAATGAAACTAATGTATTCTGTTTACTTCTTTCTGTTCCTTTCTAATCCACCCCATTACAGTCACGAATATAGGACATAATCCTCTATATCACCTTTATGACCCTCTGAAGTGCTGTGACTCAGACGGAAAAACACTACTCTGTACATGTGTATAGGGTATAATACCCTTGCACATGTGTACTAGATGACATATATAATAATTTTTATTTAGCAATGTTATAGTAAAAATGGAAAAGAATCTTTCAAAAGAGATGAATTATTATGCATACTATAGTATACTATGCAGTAATGAAAATAAAAGACCTGGATCTAAACTACATATAACAATAGATATGAATTTCACATATATACTGTAGAGCAAAAAATAAAGTTGCCAAAGTATGTAAAAATATAATTCCTTTTATAATTTAAAAAATATATAAAACCAATCAGTATTTGTGTGTGTGCATGTGTGTGCGTGTGTGTGTGTGTGTGAGAGAGAGAGAGAGCTGGAAAAAACAAAGGAGTGGTAGATACCATAGTTAATACATTGGTTGCTTTCTGGCAAGAGCACACAGATGGTTTCAAAGGCATGTATTCCAATCTTAAATTTTGATGTGTTTATCTGTGTAACTGGTACATTGGTGTTAATTTTTTTTTTTTTTTTTTTTTTTTTTTTTTTTTTTTTTTTTTTTTTTGCGGTACGCGGGCCTCTCACTGTTGTGGCCTCTCCCGTTGCGGAGCACAGGCTCCGGATGCGCAGGCTCAGCGGCCATGGCTCACGGGCCCAGCCGCTCCGTGGCATATGGGATCCTCCCAGACCGGGGCACGAACCCGTATCCCCTGCATCGGCAGGCGGACTCTCAACCACTGCGCCACCAGGGAGGCCCTGGTGTTAATTTTAACCTTAATTTTAACATACGATTTACATTTATCACCTTTTGAATTCACTTATTAATAATTTTATGAAGGTATGATTTTAAACATATATATATATATATATATATATGATTTTAAAGTAAATTGAAACGTATAAGAAATAAGAGATCTAAAAGGGGATGTGTCTACTACAAAGAATATCATTGGCCAAGGACAAAAGTTTTCTCATTCTGACTATTAAAAGCATTCTGGCCTCAACATTAGTCTCTTTTAGCTTCCTTCTATTTTTTCATCGAAAGACACTATGCTCCTTTATATATTCCTGAAAGAATGGAAATCAGTTTTAAATACATATTCTAGTACTATGGTAAAATAGAGATAAATAAGGCTAATAGAAAATATTTTTTTTCTTTTTCTTATATGTATGCAACAATAACAACAACGAGCATCCCTATTTAACACTTGCCATGTGTCTGAAGTACGTTCACTCATTAGATCCTCAAAAACTCTGAGAAAGAGTATCTCCACTACACAGAGAGGAAAACTGAGGCACAAAACAGTTAAGTAACCTATGCAAGTACACACAGCAAGTAAATTGGGGAATGATGGCTTAAGTGACTACAAATTTCAGTTTATGGAAAGAAAAATCATAGGACACAAGTCTCACCAGGACTTTAACTATATGTTGCTAATAAAAAGTTAGAAACAACTGTAATTAAATTGACTGGTTTTTGTGACCAATTTATATATCTGTAGTGGTTAAATATGCTCTATTATTAAATATTCCAATATAATATCCTTAAACTATCCTTATGCAAATCCTTCTTATTTGACACTAACCATGTACATGAGCATCTCTATTTCTGTAGATATAATATTTATACATATATTTTTTCTATCAATATATATGTATATATATATGTTGGTTTTCCTAATTAATGAAATGATAAATTCTTTCATATTATATCAATTTATAGTGTGCCTTCCTGATGTATTTCACATAGTTAATATTTGGTTTTAAAAAACCTTTATTTTTTTAATGTCAAATGTCCAAACTAAATAAATTTGTTCCACAACAACGATTTATCAGTGGCTCAGCCTGTAGCATGGGAAGTCACAAATACCATTTAAGCACATATTTTATAATACAAAGTTATCACAAAACTATAAACTTGCAGTCAGACTGTGGAAATATAAGGTTAAAATTATGGATTTTAAGAGGAAAAAATGCCCTGTGAAAACACAAGTGAAAAAAGAAATACCAGTGTTTCTGCCTGAATATTTGCATGTGAAAATGAAACCACAGATTTCTCCCCAAGAATTTCCTGTCATCTCAAGCTTAAATGAAGGTGATATATACTTGGGGCATGTGTATATGCATTTGTGATTCAAATTAGCATCAATATTATTTTTTGTCAGTTGTGCTTTGTGTTTGCTTGAATGGCTACTGGTGGCATCTGTTGTGGGACCAATGAGAATAGGGACCTGGTGAGTCAAGGTTTTGACTTTTGTTGTTCTGAATATGTGTGCTTATGATCTGTCATTCCACAGAAAAAGTTTCTTTTAAATAGAACAGACCCTACTGCTTTGGGAGTTTTGCTGTCTTAACATATTATTTTTAAAGTCATTTCAAGAAAAGATCCCTTTACCTTAAAAACCTAAAAATAGAACTACCATACGACCCAGCAATCCCACTACTGGGCATATACCCTGAGAAAACCATAATTCAAAAAGAGTCATGGGACTTCCGGGTAAGATGGCGGAAGAGTAAGACGCGGAGATCACCTTCCTCCCCACGGATACACCAGAAATACAGCTACACGTGGAACAACTCCTACAGAACACCTACTGAACGCTGGCAGAAGACCCCACACCTCCCAAAAGGCAAGAAACTCCCCACATACCTGGGTAGGGCAAAGCGGAGAGATCCCCACACAGAGGATCGGTGCCGAACGGCACTCACCAGCCCGAGAGGCTTGTCTGCTCGACCGCCGGGGCGCGCAGCGCTGGAAGCTGAGGCTCGGGCTTCGGTCAGAGCGCAGAGAGAGGACTGGGGCTGGCAGCGAGAACTCAGCGTGAAGGGGGCTACTGTGCCACAGCTAGCCGGCAGGGAGTCCGGGAAAACTCTGGAGCTGCCGAAGAGGCAAGAGACTTTTTCTTCCCTCTTGGTTTCCTGGTGCGCGAGGAGAGGGGATTAAGAGCGCTGCTTAAAGGGGCTCCACAGACAGGCGCGAGTCGCGGCTGAAAGCGCGGAGCCCAGTGACGGGCGTGGGACGCTGGGGCTGCTGCTGCCGCCGCCAAGAAGCCTGTGTGCGAGTGCAGTCACTGCCCACACCGCCCTTCCGGGAGCCTGTGCAGCCCGCCACTGCCGGGGTCCCGGGATCCAGGGGCGGCTTCCCTGGGAGAACGCACGGCGCGCCTCGGGCTGGTGCAACGTCACGCCGACCTCTGCCGCTGCAGGCTCGCCCCGCACTCCGTGCCCCTCCCTCCCGCCCGGCCTGAGTGAGCAAGAGTCCCCGAAGCGGCTGCTCCTTTAACCCTGTCCTGTCTGAGCGAAGAACAGACGCCCTCCGGTGACCTACATGCAGAGGCGGGGCCAAATCCAAAGCTGAGACCCAGGAGCTGTGAGAACAAAGAAGAGAAAGGGAAACCTCTCCCAGCAGCCTCAGAAGCAGCGGATTAAAGCTCCACAATCAACTTGATGTACCCTGCATCTGTGGAATACATGAATAGACAACAAATCATCCCAAATTGAGGAGCCCGGAGTCAGTGCTGTGCCTCTGAGGTGGGAGAGCCAACTTCAGGACACTGGTCCACAAGAGACCTCCCAGCTCCACATAATATCAAACGGCAAAAATCTTCCAGAGATCTCCATCTCAACACCAGCACCCAGCTTCACTCAACGACCAGCAAGCTACAGTGCCGGACACCCTATGCCAAATAACTAGCAAGACAGGAACACAACGCCACCCATTAGCAGAGAGGTGGCCTAAAATCATAAAAAGTCCGCAGACACCCCAAAACACACCACCAGACGTGGACCTGCCCACCAGAAAGACAAGATCCAGACTCATCCACCAGAACACAGGCACTAGTCCCCTCCACCAGGAAGCCTACACAACCCACTAAACCAACCTTAGCCACTGCAGACAGACACCAAAAACAACGGGAACTACGAACCGGCAGCCTGCAAAAAGGAGACCCCAAACACAGTAACATAAACAAAATGAGAAGACAGAAAAACACACAGCAGGAGGAGCTAGATAAAAACCCACCAGATCTAACAAATGAAGAGGTAATAGGCAGTCTACCTGAAAAAGAATTCAGAATAATGATGGTAAAGATGATCCAAGATTCTATTTCCCAGATCCAAAATCTTGGAAATAGAATAGACAAAATGCAAGAAACAGTTAACAAGGACCTAGAAGAACTAAAGATGAATCAAGCATCGATTAAAAACACAATACATGAAATAAAAAATACTCTAGATGAGATCAATAGCAGAATAACTGAGGCAGAAGAACGGATAAGTGAGGTGGAAGATAAAATAGTGGAAATAACTGCTGCAGAGCAAAATAAAGAAAAAAGAATGAAAAGAACAGAGGACAGTCTCAGAGACCTCTGGGACAACATTAAACGCACCAACATTCGAATTATAGGGGTTCCCGAAGAAGAAGAGAAAAAGAAAGGGACTGAGAAAATATTTGAAGAGATTATAGTTGAAAACTTCCCTAATATGGGAAAGGAAATAGTTAATCAAGTCCAGGAGGCACAGAGAGTCCCATACAGAATAAATCCAAGGAGAAATACGCCAAGACACATATTAATCAAACTGTCAAAAATTAAACACAAAGAAATCATATTAAAAGCAGCAAGGCAAAAACAACAAATAACACACAAGGGAATCCCCATCAGGATAACAGCTGATCTCTCAGCAGAAACTCTACAAGCCAGAAGGGAGTGGCAGGACATAATTAAAGTGATGAAGGAGAAAAACCTGCAACCAAGATTACTCTACCCAGCAAGGATCTCATTCAGATTTGATGGAGAAATTAAAACGTTTACAGACAAGCAAAAGCTGAGAGAGTTCAGCACCACCAAACCAGCTTTACAACAAATGCTAAAGGAACTTCTCTAGGCAAGAAACACAACAGAAGTAAAAGACCTACAATAACGAACCCAAAACAATTAAGAAAATGGGAATAGGAACATACATATCGATAATTACCTTAAATGTAAATGGACTAAATGCTCCCACAAAAAGATACAGATTGGCTGAATGGATACAAAAACAAGACCCATATATATGCTGTCTACAAGAGACCCACTTCAGACCTAGAGACACATACAGACTGAAAGTAAGGGGATGGAAAAAGATATTCCATGCAAATGGAAATCAAAAGAAAGCTGGAGTAGCAATTCTCGTATCAGACAAAATAGACTTTAAAATAAAGACTACTAGAAGAGACAAAGAAGGACACTACCTAATGATCAAGGGATCCATCCAAGAAGAAGATATAACAATTGTAAATATTTATGCCCCCAACATAGGAGCACCTCAATACATAAGGCAAATACTAACAGCCATAAAAGAAGAAATCGACAGTAACACAATCATAGTAGGGGACTTTAACACCCCACTTTCACCAATGGACAGATCATCCAAAATGAAAATAAATAAGGAAACACAAGCTTTAAATGATACATTAAACAAGATGGACTTAATTGATATTTATAGGACATTCCATCCAACAACAACAGAATACACATTTTTCTCAAGTGCTCATGGAACATTCTCCAGGATAGATCATATCTTGGGTCACAAATCAAGCCTTGGTAAATTTAAGAAAATTGAAATTGTATCAAGTATCTTTTCCGACCACAATGCTATGAGACTAGATATCAATTACAGGAAAAGAGCTGTAAAAAATACAAACACATGGAGGCTAAACAATACACTACTTAATAACGAAGTGATCACTGAAGAAATCAAAGAGGAAATTGAAAAATACCTAGAAACAAATGACAATGGAGACACGACGACCCAAAACCTATGGGATGCAGCAAAAGCAGTTCTAAGAGGGAAGTTTATAGCAATACAATCCCACTTTAAGAAACAGGAAACATCTCGAATAAACAACCTAACCTTGCACCTAAAGCAATTAGAGAAAGAAGAACAAAAACATCCCAAAGTTAGCAGAAGGAAAGAAATCATAAAAATCAGATCAGAAATAAATGAAAAAGAAATGAAGGAAACGATAGCAAAGATAAATAAAACTAAAACCTGGTTCTTTGAGAAGATAAACAAAATTGATAAACCATTAGCCAGACTCATCAAGAAAAAAAGGGAGAAGACTCAAATCAATAGAATTAGAAATGAAAAAGGAGAAGTAACAACTGACACTGCAGAAATACAAAAGATCATGAGAGATTACTATAAGCAACTCTATGCCAATAAAATGGACAACCTGGAAGAAACGGACAAATTCTTAGAAATGCACAACCTGCCGAGACTGAACCAGGAAGAAATAGAAAATATGAACAGACCAATCACAAGCACTGAAATTGAAACTGTGATAAAAAATCTTCCAACAAACAAAAGCCCAGGACCAGATGGCTTCACAGGCGAATTCTATCAAGCATTTAGAGAAGAGCTAACACCTATCCTTCTGAAACTCTTCCAAAATATAGCAGAGGGAGGAACACTCCCAAACTCATTCTACGAGGCCACCATCACCTTGATACCAAAACCAGACAAGGATGTCACAAAGAAAGAAAACTACAGGCCAATATCACTGATGAACATAGATGCAAAAATCCTCAACAAAATACTAGCAAACAGAATCCAACAGCACATTAAAAGGATCATACACCATGATCAAGTGGGGTTTATTCCAGGAATGCAAGGATTCTTCAATATACGCAAATCAATCAACGTGATACACCATATTAACAAATTGAAGGAGAAAAACCATATGATCATCTCAATAGATGCAGAGAAAGCTTTCGACAAAATTCAACACCCATTTATGATAAAAACCCTGCAGAAAGTAGGCATAGAGGGAACTTTCCTCAACATCATAAAGGCCATATATGACAAACCCACAGCCAGCATCGTCCTCAATGGTGAAAAACTGAAACCATTTCCACTAAGATCAGGAACAAGACAAGGTTGCCCACTCTCACCACTCTTATTCAACCTAGTTTTGGAAGTTTTAGCCACAGCAATCAGAGAAGAAAAGGAAATAAAAGGAATCCAAATTGGAAAAGAAGAAGTAAAGCTGTCACTGTTTGCAGATGACATGATACTATACATAGAGAATCCTAAAGATGCTACCAGAAAACTACTAGAGCTAATCAATGAATTTGGTAAAGTTGCAGGATACAAAATTAATGCACAGAAATCTCTGGCATTCCTATATTCTAATGATGAAAAATCTGAAAGTGAAATCAAGAAAACACTCCCATTTACCATTGCAACACAAAGAATAAAATATCTAGGAATAAACCTACCTAAGGAGACAAAAGACCTGTATGCAGAAAATTATAAGACACTGATGAAAGAAATTAAAGATGATACAAATAGATGGAGAGATGTACCATGTTCTTGGATTGGAAGAATCAACATTGTGAAAATGACTCTACTACCCAAAGCAATCTACAGATTCAATGCAATCCCTATCAAACTACTACTGGCATTTTTCACAGAACTAGAACAAAAAATTTCACAATTTGTATGGAAACACAAAAGACCCCGAATAGCCAAAGCAATCTTGAGAACGAAAAATGGAGCTGGAGGAATCAGGCTCCCTGACTTCAGACTATACTACAAAGCTACAGTAATCAAGACAGTATGGTACTGGCACAAAAACAGAAAGATAGATCAATGGAACAGGATAGAAAGCCCAGAGTTAAACACACGGACATATGGTCACCTTATCTTTGATAAAGGAGGCAGGAATGTACAGTGGAGAAAGGACAGTCTCTTCAATAAGTGGTGCTGGGAAAACTGGATAGGGACATGTAAAAGTATGAGATTAGGTCACTCCCTAACACCATACACAAAAATAAGCTCAAAATGGATTAAAGACCTAAATGTAAGGCCAGAAACTATCAAACTCTTAGAGGAAAACATAGGCAGAACACTCTATGACATAAATCACAGCAAGATCCTTTTGGACCCACCTCCTAGAGAAATGGAAATAAAGACAAAAATAAACACATGGGACCTAATGAAACTTAAAAGCTTTTGCACAGCAAAGGAAACCATAAACAAGACCAAAAGACAACCCTCAGAATGGGAGAAAATATTTGCAAATGAAGCAACTGACAAAGGATTAATCCCCAAAATTTATAAGCAGCTCAGGCAGCTCAATAACAAAAAAACAAACAACCCAATCCAAAAATGGGCAGAAGACCTAAATAGACATTTCTCCACAGAAGATATACAGACTGCCAACAAACACACGAAAGGATGCTCAACATCTTTACTCATTAGAGAAATGCAAATCAAAACTACAATGAGATATCATCTCACACCAGTCAGAATGGCCATCATCAAAAAATCTAGAAACATTAAATGCTGGAGAGGGTGTGGAAAAAAGGGAACACTCTTGCACTGCTGGTGGGAATGTGAATTGGTACAGCCGCTATGGAGAACGGTATGGAGGTTCCTTAAAAAACTACAAATAGAACTACCATATGACCCAGCAATCCCACTACTGGGCATATACCCTGAGAAAACCATAATTCAAAAAGAGACATGTACCAAAATTTTCATAGCAGCCCTATTTACAATAGCCCGGAGATGGAAACAACCTAAGTGTGCATCATCGGATGAATGGATAAAGAAGATGTGGCACATATATACAATGGAATATTACTCAGCCATAAAAAGAAATGAAATTGAGCTATTTGTAATGAGGTGGATAGACCTAGAGTCTGTCATACAGAGTGAAGTAAGTCAGAAAGAGAAAGACAAATACTGTATGCTAACACATATATATGGAATTTAAGAAAAAAAATGTCATGAAGAACCTAGGGTTAAGACAGGAATAAAGACACAGACCTACTAGAGAATGGACTTGAGGATATGGGGAGGGGGAAGGGTAAGCTGTGACAAAGTGAAAGAGCGGCATGGACATATATACACTACCAAACGTAAGGTAGATAGCTAGTGGGAAGCAGCCGCATAGCACCGGGAGATCAGCTCGGTGCCTTGTGACCTCCTGGGGGGGTGGGATAGGGAGGGTGGGAGGGAGACACAAAAGGGAGGGGATATGGAAACATATGTATATGTATAACTGATTAAATTTGTTATAAAGCAAAAAAAAAAAAAAAGCATTTTTCTTCCAATAAAAAAAAGAGTCATGTACCACAATGTTCATTGCAGCTCTATTTACAATAACCAGGACATAGAAGCAACCTAATGTCCATCGACAGTTGAATGGGTAAAGAAGATGTGGCACATATATACAATGGAATACTACTCAGCCATAAATAGAAACAAAATTGAGTTATTTGTAGTGAGGTGGATGTTAAAAAAAAAAATCAAGGAAGAAAAACAAAAAGAAAAGATCCCTTTGAAGAGAAAAAATTTAATAGGTGCCATGTTGAGTAAAAGAAGTAGTTTTTTTTTATTTTATTTTATTTTTAACATCTTTATTGGAGTATAATTGCTTTACAATGGAGTGATAGTTTCTGCTTTATAACAAAGTGAATCAGTTATACATACACATATATCCCCATATCTCTTCCCTCTTGTGTCTCCCTCCCCCCACCCTCCCTATCCCACCCCTCTAGGTGGTCACAAAGCACCGAGCTGATCCACCTGTGCTATGCGGCTGCTTCCCACTAGCTAAAAGCAGTGGTTCTTAATGTAACTTAGTTTTTGAATAATTGTGAACAAACCAAATTTCCACCACCTAAAATATTTTAAATATGAAATAAAAGATCTCTCTCACTCTCACTCACTACAACATGAATATACTGTAAAAATTAAGTTAATTTCCATCACTATTACCTACTGTCCTTTTGTTAAGCTTTCTTTCTTCTTAAGTGTTAAAGCACAAGAAACAGTAAATTATCTAGAAGAAAACTCTGGAATGCAAAATAATTCTATAAATTAATACATTACTTATATGTTTAATACAAGAGTTTAAGGAAACCATAAACTGAATATTCTACCCTTTATTTTCGTCTTTAGTTTGTCAGATTCTGGCAGTCTTTCTTTACGCTCAGTGTCTCCAGATCCAGAGGCATTCCAGTTTCCTGAGTTGATAGATTGTGCTAGGTACAGCCTTATTAAGTAACCTTTCACTTCTAATTTATTCTTGTGTGGATTTACCTACATCAGTTTGACACCTCACCCTGCCTCCTGAGATACCTAAACCCTCTAGTTCCTGATCCTGACTGGATTTCTTTAGGATAAATTGTCTTGGGTCATAAGACATTTATTGTGGCCAGCATTTAGGTTTCATCTATTTCTACTCTTCTAGGTGGGTTACTGATTGTTCTTTCTAATTTCACTCTATCTCTCATCACTTACTGTCTCTTTCATTCTCTTTGTCCTTTAAAGTGAAATTCAGAAGAAAGCATGTATTAATTTTTCATGTTTAATTAGAAGTCCGTGAATGTTACTCCATGTTACTAGCACCCACTATCCCTAAATTAAAAACCCTCAAAAGGGTTGTTAAAATTTCTATTACTACATAGCATAATAAAACATAACAAATTTTAACCTTTCTATGTTGGTACAAGAGTTATAAGAGAATGAAGAATGAAGATCTACTGAATAGCAATGTGTAGTCCTCACTGGCTGAAATTCTGGTACACTCACATTCCTGGAACTAAAGCCTCTAAAATAGATGTCCTACTTGCAATGGAAAAAAGCATCTTTACCTTTTTCCATATTTATTTTAAAAGGCTCTAAGGCATCCACTGATAAGTCATTGCTTAGGAAAAAAACACTATACTTTGGACTTAAGTTGAATCACATTGACATATTCAAACTCCACTTACAACCAATAATATTCACATAGTTTATTCTCTAAGTATACAAAACCTTCCTGGCCACCCTATACTCAAGCAGAAAGTTAGTTATTTCAATGTCTTAAAAGAAATACACTTATGATTATTTATATTCAATACACTTATGGTTATTTATATTCATTACTCTTGAATATCCCATTACTGACTATACACATTTAAATTATGAATTCAAACGGATTCATTTTAAATCACAATATCTACTAAAGTAAACTCTGGAAACTATCACATGGTGAAGAAATACTTTATTTTGCATCTTTCTAAAGATAATCTGATATATAAAATTACTTTCCAGGTGAAGTTTGTCAAAAACCCTTTACTCATTAATTACTGTGATATTCTGGTTTTCACTTATATGCATTTACTACAATTGCCCTACTTTGGTACTAAATATCACAAAATAAGTAAGATTGCTTGTCTGTCATTTGATCATTGATTTGTCACACGAATTCTGTGAAAACCATAATAACCTGAAAAATGCACTGAAGTAATATATTCTCTATACTTCTGAACACTCTTCTTCCTCTAAACAGAGCATATGCTAGAGGTGAATAATTAGATAAAGGCAGTGAGACAATATTAAGACAAAATAATAGTGAATATAAAATACTGAATTTAAATTCAAAAGGTTTGATTCTTATTGAGAGCGTGACTTATAGTGGGGGATACTGGAAAGATAAAGTAAAAATGCAGATAAAATTATTTGTAAATTGTATAGCACAGTAAGTTACAGTGATTTTTAAAAGTTTTTAATATATCTCAGCTTAGAATAAGAAGAGCTCACAAGTATGTAGAACTTGTGTGTTTGAAATTATTTAGAACATGTCTTTTTGGATTGAATACATGTTTAAATCATTAAATAATATACACAAAGTTTTAAACAAAGTCAGTATATTAAGAGTACATATCATAAATGTTTAAAAAATTATATTCTGCCAAATGACTTTTTTTTTATTAAAGAGGTTTATTTGAAGGGTGAGTCATGCAATGAAATTGGTACATAGTTTGTCTTGGGCTCTATTTTCCTGGAATTAGTATAATGTGTCATAAGCAAAACCCTTATTTCACACACACACATACACACACACACACACACAGAGTCACACAAGCACTTCCCTGGGGCAGGTAAAATGAATAACTCTTAACCTCTAGGGTACTGAACGATTTAAGTACTCCCCATGCTGATGTTAAATATTTATTCTCACACTTACTGCGACTGAAGTCAGAAATAGTGCCTCAAACTGACAAATATTGTGTGAACCACATGTGAAACAATGAGCAAGCCTTAATAAGTAGTACACTGTAAGCTTCCTGCTATTTCATAACCCATATTACTGGCAGAACAGTATTTTTCTAATATAAATCTTATTTCAATGCCCTGAATAAAATCTTTCCTTGCTTCCCTTCAAAAAGATAAGTGAAATTCAAACTCCTTAAGATGGTGGGAAGAAGGCTGCACAATTGGCTGTCTGCTGTCACCAACTATTTCAACCTCATTTGTTATACTACTACCCCTCCTTTATATGCTGAAGGTACACAGCTGTAACTACTTAGTCCATGAAATATCCCAAGCACTTTCCTGACTGAAAATCTTAATTCGTACTGTTTTCTCAGTCTAGAACACTCCTCCAACCCTCCTGCTATTTTTTAGTCACTAACTCCTATTTATACTTTAGGATTCTGTAATAATACTTCTTCAGAGAAGGTTTAACTGGTGCTTCCCCACTAAATCAGTCTTCATTGCCATTATGTCTATATTATACTTTTTTTTCTTTTCCTTTATAGCACTTCTCAGAGTCTGTAATGAAATAATTATTAGTGTGATCACTTATTTATGGTTATTTCTCCCACTAAACTATAAGTATTCAGGGGGAAGTGATCTTTGCTTATCATTGTATTACCAGTGATCTGGTCAGTATCTGGCACTTCATAGGCACTTGACTGTATGTGAAATAATAATAGTAAAGAAACATACAAATACAACATCACTTGGATGATATAAATATCTCTGAGTAGTTATTGTGTGCCAGGCCCACATGCTAGATTCTGACAGTACAGGTAAATAAAGCAGAATTGCTCTTCTGCTAGAATGTATAGGCTGACTATTAGAACAAACATATAATCAAACAAATGTACAAATTCATTATGTAGAGAATGAAAAGTTGGGTGGCTATGCTGTCTGGTGGCATTATGGTATTTATAGGCATATGAGCTCCCTCTGGAAGAATGGATCAGTGTTTGTTAATTAAAAAGGAAGGAAGCAGCAAAGAGCTTATAACTGGCATTGTGAGATCAATATAATCTACAGATATATAGAGAGTAAGCACTGTGGCTCTGAATATGTTGTTGGAAGAAAGAGTGACCACGGGTTCGTTTGTACACACAAGTTACTTAAAACCTGTTAGGCACATACATTGTTTTATCACTGTGGTTTAGAAGGTTGATAGAGATAGAATAGAGTTTATAGATACCAAAAAAGAGGTATACCATTTAATATTATCTTAACTGTTGAATTCTCTTTTTTATACTCTCTCCTGTAGAGCAAGATAGAAAATTACAGTCTCTAAGATGTTTTGCAAGCAGAGTTAAAATTCTGGTTCTGCCAATGAGGGATACTTGCAGAAGATTTGGAAGACAGAATAGAAATGGAAAGCATTCTTAGATGAGAGCTGAAGACAGTTGCATGGGAACTATGTAGAATACAAGTTTGCAGTGGCTTCTGGAAAACACCCCCAAATCACTTGTGTGTTATAATGCGGGAAGAGCCAGCACTTCTGGATTTCCCAAGCTAATTCAGGACCCTTATTCTTCAGCCTACCAATTATTGCAAAAGCCTCTGATGCCCTGTATTAAACTCCTTATTGCTGGGAATATTACAAATTTGTAGTTTTTCTGATAGAACTTTGGTCAAAGATGGAAACAACATACTTCAGAAAATGGTAACATTTACCACTTATGAGGCTCTCAGTGATATTTTCCATTAAGACTTCTCAGATCTACCTGAAAGGCTTATTAGAGAGTACCCATTTAACCCATAATAAAACAGCAATACCAAAAAATATAAAAAAATAAATTCATCTAAATCTCTCAACATTTTTGTCTGTTTTATCTATCTATCTATCTAATAATACAACTTCCCTTACTTATATTCCTCTTACTTTTCCCCAAATGCCTTTGTCTAAATGAATATAGGTGTGAATTCTTAGTTAAGTAAATTTTAATCTAGTTTTATATAATTAAGGCATATTTATTTCTCATTATATTAGTCTTGAAATATTTACATTTAATTTCCTGAATATGAAAAACATACACACAAAATATTTTTCTGTGAGGACAAACTATGCACCGTCTATAGATTCAAAATATATAATGGAGTATTAAAGGTTCTGAGAATCTTTGATCAAATATCCCATGATAACTTTGAGTGGATGTCCCTAACAGTTTTTGATAAATAAATCCTGCTAAACTCTTCATCTTAGAAAAGGCTGACATAGAATGTTTGATCAGAGCTGTCAAGCATTCTAAATAATTAGCAGAACAGATTAATTTATTTTCAGATTTTTAACTACTTACACTGATGTCAACACTATCCAGTCATCACATAATCATTGTGCTGTGAAAATAAAGTCAAATGCATAATTAAATGTGTTGATTGGCAACCCGTAGAGTGAAAGGGGAAAAGTATTATAAGGATAAAGACCAGCTGCTTTCTCAGAAAGACAGATGAACAGAAAGAAAGAGCAAGAGGAGGGGAGGAGAGGGGGAGGGAGGGGGGTGGAGAGAGAGAGAGAGAGAGAGCATGAGTGCACGTGCTTGCCAGAGAGAGAGAGAAAAGCAGGTCTATTTATTGAACATGTGGCATTCTCAGGAGGAAACTAAAAACATATTCCAATATGCAAGTATTCTAATATGTGTAAGCATCCTAATAAAATTAGCATTTACATTGTGTGTATAAAATGTTAATTTTATATCAAAGATGATTCCTGAGAACTCAATGAAGTCAAAGTATTCAATTTCATAATCCTCTTCAGAGTCTCACATTCTTAAAGACTTGCTTTTTAACTGCTCAAGATTCATTAACTTGAAATTCTGCTACTCATTTTCATCAACGTTTGAATTCTCAATTGAGAGGTGATATTTCACTCCTGCCACTATGTCAATCTGGAATCTTTTCAGAAATAAATTAAATTAAAATTTCAAAGCCTTACTGAATAAAATAATTTATGGTATATTAATTAGTCTCAAATTGACATTAAACTGTCTTTGTCTTTTGCAGATAATAATTATAACTAAGACTTCTTTGTCCAGGCTTTTAAAAATCAATATTATTTCTGTACTTCAAAACCAGAGCAAGAAGGAGGGATGTTAACAAAGTGTTACTGTATGGAATAAAATCTTATCTATGGAAGAAAAATTATGTCAGTGTCCTTTGCTAATGTGATGTACCTAATAATAAATTAGTTTACTGTATTTAAATTCAGTGTTTTATCCCAAGAAATAATATTCTATATTGGTGTTCAAAACTTTTCTCAAATGCCAATATTACTTGGATACTTAGTCTGACGGATGCTTTGTTGTTCTTTCTCCAAACTATTTTCTTTTCCCCCTAACTATACAAAAAAACTGTAGTTCTTCTACAATGTAGCACTGTCTAGACTTCAGAACTGTCAGGTAAGGCCATGTGACTGAGTTTGGACATTTGAAAGTGGATGCAAATTACATATACCAACTCTATGCCCTAAAATCTCTATGCAATACTCCATGCTTACCCTCTTCTTTCAGATAGATGATACCAGGCTAACCTTGAAGCCATGTACTAATAATGGCAGACTGAAGTATAAAAGACACCTTGTTCCCCGAATGACTATGTGGGGTAGAGTCTCCTTTTCCTCCTCCCCACCAACCACAATGGGCAG
Source organism: Mesoplodon bidens (assembly GCF_964165515.1). NCBI lineage: Eukaryota > Metazoa > Chordata > Mammalia > Artiodactyla > Ziphiidae > Mesoplodon > Mesoplodon bidens. Next base: position 129,404,265 of record NC_138176.1, on the reverse strand, counting down.
TGAGGCGAGTAACAAATGTTCATCATGCAAAGAACCTTGAAATTTCTTGTCTTATCAGGTAGAGTGGCTCTCATTAAATACCCTAGTACAGGTTCCTAATTAGAACACATGTAGACAGCAATTTTATATTACTATAAGTGGCAATAATATATAATTGATTGGTAATACTTAAAAAATAAAACATTAATAATAATAATAATAGTAATAAATTTATGTGGGGCATTTACCCTTGCTTGAATTTATCAGAAGTTTATAAACAAGCAGGACACATCTTGATTTAATCAACAGGAAAAATGAATTTTGGAGAAAATAAAAACTATTCCAAGATCACATTTTGCAATACACAAAAAAAATGTTATTAGAACTTAGTGATATATATATGTTCCTCAAAAGAGGAAGGTGAATATTGACTATTCACCTTCAAAACAAGCACAAAACTACCTTCAAAAGATAGAGATGTGAAAAACAGTTTCACAGTTCAGTTTATAAGCATATGAGGACAAAGTTTATCTATGTAGTGTGTACCTGCACATTCAAGATTTTAGATGAGGAAGCTCAGAAATGTCTCTTGCTGCTTTCTTGATCTGTGTGCAATTAGTCCTCCCTTTTTGGCCCACTGATTAACTCCAATGGCACCTTCATTTTCCATGTGGTACCAACTCCAGTTTCTGGATTCCATTCCAAGAATTCTTTTAAGTTTACCATTCCCTCACCCATGGCCCTGAGTTTGACATTAACAGTAAAAGACACTCACTTGAATGTGAAAAGATATATCTTTTCTGAAGATATATAAATGTCAGCAAGACCTTGGACAACTCAGGGCTCTTGTAAGCAGCCTTAGCTGTCTGGAATAGGCTATCTCTACATACAAGTGTTAGGTAGTTAGTCAGACATTAGCAGCAAGGAGGTGACGGTGGTGAAAAGAGGGAAATAATCAAGTCACACCCCAACCATCTGGGAACCCTCCCCTGACTCCACCCAGAATATGCAAAACTATGGTCAGGTGGTGGGCAACTTTTCCTAATAAAGAGGGAGCACAGTAACACGAATGAACTTTCCCCGGCTGCTCATGTCCAGACTAGACAGGCATATAAAACCTAGAGTAAACCCAAACTCATTATACCATCATTATACTAAAATCTGCATGTGGTTTTGCTCCCCCCCCGCCCCATGGGCTTTTCTTAGTGAAGCTAGGGTAAGGGCATGCACAATAATGAACTTGTTACATAACTCAGGATTGTCAATCAAATAATGATCCCCTGTCACTCACCCATGATCACACCCCACCTCCTCACAGAACTCTCCTTATAAACACCCTTAAACCTGTACAGGAGGGCTGGTTTCACTTTGCAGAAATAGCCCGCTCTCCCTCTGAGATTAAAACTATGCTTAATAAACTTTGCTTTGTGCTTAAGCCCAAAGTGGTAGTCTGCAATTCTCTACTTGCTATCATAAGGCCTGAGATCGCTGGCCCAGGTCTTCCATTGACCTCCTCAGTTGAAGCTATTTGACACAATGCACACCAACCCAGTAACAAAGGTGGCAGTGAGGTTTTGATAGTCTCCTTTTCACTTGTACTGATAGCTGAAAACCAGTGGGAGAATTCCACCTGAGAGCTGTGTTTTTGGTCAGTTGGCTCTGCATTTCATTACCGTTTCTTTTAGAAATGGGGGCTGAAATGCATGGATATTGGTCCCCATGTAAGAAGAGCCCCAGTAGTACTGTCCTTTCCAACTGAGAGTGTTTAGGTCTTGTGATACAAAGGCTGGTTGATGACAAACATCAGGGACACCCCTATTTGTATATCCAATTAAGCCACCAATTAAGATGGTGACACACTGAAGTCCACAGGAGAAGATTCCTTGTTTGGATTTAACGTCAGCAGAACCTTTTATATACTGGTAAGTTGAATCTAGGGGATCCACCCAAATTCCCAAAATGTCCTGTGGAATGTTGACCTCTACTGAATCCAGAGTTGGGTACATAAAGGTGACATCCTGATGAACAAGTGTGGCGAATGCTTCAGATGCCAACTTGTTACCATTAAGGACTTTGCTAAGAAGCTCTACTGTTGTACAAAAGGTAGCAACATATGTCATTTCAAACATTTTAAAAGCATCTAGTATTCCTAATTACAGATGATTACTAATGAAACAATGGCCAATTAATCAATCAAAACACAACAAATTTGACTTGAGGGAATTTAAGTTTAAATTTCAAAGTGAATAATATTCCTGTGGCATCATAAAATAAAATTTTAGACATTTAAATTGTCACTAAATAAAATTAGTGCAACTATAATTTACTTTCTCTCTAGCTAAGTATCCTAATCAAAAAAAGGTTGCACTGTATCAGCTTCCAATGTTCTTAGAAAGTTTACAAACCCTGTAGGCATACATGACCACTAGAAATTTGATGATGAAATATGGATTATTACATTATTTAGTTATTATCCAGGTTAACAAAATTAATACATTATATAAAAAACTAAAATTAAGACAAATATAGAAGTTATTTAATATAGAAGTTATTTAAATATAGAAGTTATATAAAATGAAGTTAAAGACTTCACTTGCATTGAATTAAAAAAACAGCAGTAGTAGGAAACTAAAATATGACAAGGGGCAGGATCAAGATAGCGAAGTAGAAAGATCATGAGCTCACCTCCTCCCACAGACAAACCAAAACTACAACTATATATAGATCAACTTTCTCTGAGAACAACCTGAAGATTAGTAGAACAGCTCTTCTATAATTAAGATATAAAGAAAAAAACACATTGAAAGTAGGAGGGGCAGAGACTCAATGTAATCAGCATCCATATCCCAGGTGTGATGAGCACATGCAGCAGGGGATATAACAAACATGGCAGTCCTCCCTAAGGAACAAGGGGTTTGAGCTTTATACTGGGCAACTTAGCCCTGGGGACCCACACCAGGAAGTTGAGCCCTCATAACATTTGGCTTCGAAAACCAGTGGGGCTTATGCCCAGGAGAGCCAGAGGGCTATAGGAAACCAAGGCTCTACTCTTAAAGGGTAAACATAAAGTCTTACTCTGAGTCCTGGCACAGAGGCATCTGGCACTCAAGCCAGTCTTTCAAGGTCACTCCAGTAAGCCCCTGGTCATGCCCACTCCAGTTCCAGCCACGCCAAGGCAACTGGCCCAGTGCACCCCAGGAAAAACCTGGCCTGCACCAACTCCAGATACAGCCATCTAGCCAAGGCAGCCCCAGTTCAGTGTACTCCAGGACCCTCCAGCCTGTGTCTGCTGCAGCCCCAGTCCACCTGCCAAGCTACCCAGCACATGCAATCTATATAGGGAAGGCTCCTACGTAAGGTCATGTTTTCAAGACCAAGAGAGGTAACCGTTTTGCCTGATTTATAGAAAAAGAACACAGAAAGTCAAACAAAATGAGGAGCCAAATATATTCCAAATGAAATAAGATAAAACACCAGAAAAGAACAATAATGAAACTGAAGTAATTTATCTGATAAAGGGTTCAATGTGATGGTCATAAAAATGCTCACTGAACTCTGAAGAAGAATGAAGGAACACAGTGAGAATTTCAACAAGGAGTTAGAAAGTATAAAAAAGAACCAATCAGGTCTGAAGAATATAATAACTAAAATAAAAGTACATGGCAGGGAATAAAAAGATTAGATGATACAAAAGAATGCATAAGTGATGTGGAAGACAGAATTATGGAAATCAACCAATCATAATAGCAAAATGAAAAAAGAACTAAAAAAATATATAGTTTAAGGGACCTCTGCAAAAACATCAAGCATACTAACATTTTAATTTTAGGGGTCCTAGAAGGTGAAGAGAGAGAGAGAAATGGGCAGAAATTTATTTGAAGAAATAATGGCTGAAAACTTCCCTAACCTGGGGAAGAAAACAGATATCCAGGAAGCACAGAGAGGCCCAAACAAGATGAATCCAAAGACATTCACACCAAGATATATAATTAAAATGGCAAAAGTTAAAATTAGGAGAGAATTTTAAAGGCAGCAAGGAAACAAACAAAAAAGCTAGTCACATACAAGGGAACTCCCATAAGACTATCAGCTGATTTTTCAGCAGAAACTTTTCAGGCTAGAAAGGAGTGACATAATATATTTAAAGTGCTGAAAGGACAAAACAAAACCCTACAACCAAGAATACTCTACCCAGCAAAATTATCACTCATCACTGAAGGAGAGGTAGAGTTTCCCAGGAAAGCAAAAGCTAAAGAATTCATCATCACTAAACCACTCTTACAACAAATGTTAAAGAAACTTATTTAAGCAGAATAGAAAAGGTCATAACTAGGAACAAGAAAATACATAAAAGGAAAAAATCTCACTGGTAAAGGCAAATATATATTAAATATATATTTTATTTATATATATAAATATATATTAAAGCCACTTAAAAAGCTAGTATGAACGTTAAAAGAATAAATTTGTAAAATTAACTGTAACTACAATAAGTAGTTAAGGGACACACAAAGTTAAAAGCTGTAAAATATGACTTCAGAAACATAAAACATGGACGGAAGGAGTAAAAGTGTAGTGCTTTTACAATGCATTTGAACTTAAATGATTATCAGCTTAAAATAAACTACTATATATGCAGGTGATATATATGAACTTCATGGTAACCGAAGCAAAAACCTATAATAGATACACAAAAAATAAAGAGAAAGAAAACCAAATATAACACTAAAGAAAATCAAACCACAAAGGAAGATAATAAAAAAAGAAAGGAACAGAGAAGAAACACAAAACCAGAAAACAATGAACAAAATGTCAAAAGGTACATACCTATCAGTAATCATTTTAAATGTAAATAGATTAAATGTGCCAATCAAAAGATGTAGGATGGCTGAATGGCTTTAAAAAAGAAAAAAAAATAGAAGAACTATCTATATGCTGCCTACAAGAGACCCACTTCAGATCTAAAGATACACAAAGGCTGAAAGTGAAAGGATGAAAAAAGTCCATGAAAACGGAAGCAGAAAGAATGCTAGGGTAGCAATACTCATAACAAACAAAATAGATTTTACAAGAAACACTGTAACAAAAATACAAAAAGGACACTACATAATGATAAAGCAGTCAATCCAAGAAGAGACTATAATATTTGTAAATATTCACGCACCCAACATAGAAGCCCCTAAGTATATAAAGCAAATACTGACAGACATAAAGGGAGAACTTGACAGTAATACAGTAATAGTAGTGTACTTTAATACCTCACTTACATCAATGGATAGATCAACCAAGCAAAAAAAAAAAAAAATCAATAAGGAAACACTGGCCTTAAACAATACCTTAGACAAGATAAAATTAATAGATATATATAGAACATTTCATTGCCAAACTGGAAAATACACATTATTTTCAAGTGGACATAAAACATTTTCCAGGATAGATCACATGTTAGGCTACAATACAAGTCTCAAAAAATTTAAGAAAACTGAAATCACATCAAGTATCTTTTCCAACTGCAACAGTATGAAACTAGAATTAATTACACAAAACTGGAAAATACACTACTATGTTGAGATTAAACAACATGCTAAACAACCAATGGGTCAATTAAGAAATCAAAGAAATAAAAAAACCTGAGACAAATGAAAATGGAAACACAATTTCCCAAAATCTCTGATAATTGCAAAAGCAATTATAAGACAGAAGTTCATAGCAATATAGATCTATCTCAAGAAACAAGAAAAATCTCAAATAAGCAATCTAACTTTATACCTAAAGCAACTAGAAAACAAAGAAAAGCAAAGTACAAATTAAGTAGAAGGAAGGATATAATAAATATCAGAATGGAAACAATGAAACAGAGACTAAATAAATACGTGTGTGTGTGTGTGTGTGTGTGTGTGTATGATTAAAGAAACTGGGAGCTGGTTCTTTGAAAAGATAAACAAAACTTACAAATCTTTAGCCAGACTTACCACGAAAAAAAGAGAGAAGGCCCAAATAAATTAAATCAGAAATGAAAGAGGAGTACCACAGAAACACAATCATAAGCAATTACTACAGACAATTATCCACAAGTTGGACCACCCAGGAGAAATGAATAAATTCCTAAAGACATATAACCTTCCAAGACTGAATCAGAAAGACATAGAAAATCTGAACAGACTGATTATTAGTAATGAAATTAAAACATTAATCAGAAAACTTCCAACAAGCAGAAGTCCAGGACCAGATGGTTTCATAGGGGATGTCTACAAAATATTTAAAGGGGAATTAATATCTACCCATCTCAAATTATTCCAAAAATAGAAGAGGAAGAAACACTACCATGAGGCTAGCATTACCCTGACACCAAAAATAGAAAAAGATACTACAAAAATTACAGTCCAATATTGCTGATGCACATAAGATGCAGAAATCGTCAACAAAATTTTAGCAAATGAAATTCAACAATACACTGAAAGGATCATGCAGCCTGATTAATTGGGACTTATTCCAGGGATGCAGGGATAGCTCAATATCCACAAGTCAATCAATGGGATACACTATATTAACAAAATCAAGGATAAAAACCACACGATCATAAAAATAAATGCAGAATAAAACAGCTGACAAAATGCAATATATGTTAACGATAAAAACTCTCAACAAAGTGAGTACAGAGGGAATGTATCTCAACATAATAAAGGCCATATATGACAAACCCACAGATAACATCATACTCATTGGAGAATAGCTGAAAGCTTTTCCTCCAAGATCAGGAACAACACAAGGATGCCCACTCTTCCCACTTTTATTCAACATAGTATTGGCAGTACCAGCTACAGCAATCAGACAAGAAAAGAAACAGAAGGCATCTGAATTTCAAGGGAAGAAGAAAAACTATCACTATTTTCAGATGACATGATACTATATATAGAAAGCCCTAAAGACTTCACCAAAAAACTATTAGAACTAATATATGAATTCAGTAAAGTTGCATGATACAAGATGAATATTCAGAATTCTGTTCCTATCTATATACTATTAATAACCCATGAGAAAAAGAAATTAAGAAAACAATCCCATTTACAATTGCATCAAAAAAACCCGAAATGCCTAGGAATAAATCTAACCAAGCAGGTGAAACCTATACACTAAAAACTATGAAACACTGATGGAAGAAATTGAAGATGACATGAATAAATGGAACAATACACCATGGTCATGAATTGGAAGAGTTAATATAGTTAAAATGTCCATACTACACAAAGCAGTCTACAGATTCCATACAATTCCTATTAAAATACCTATGACATTTTCAAAAAACTAGAACAAACAATCCTAAAAGTTGTATCAAATCACAAAATACCCCAGAGAGTCAAAGCAATCTTGAGCAAGAAGAATAGAGCTAGAGGAATCACACTCCTTGATTTCAAACTAGTCTACAAATCTATGGAATCAAAAGTGTATGGTACTGGCACAGAAACAGACACATAGATCAATGAAATAGAATAGAGAGCCCAGAAATAAACCCATGCTTAATTAATGTATGAGAAAGAAACGAAGAATATACAATGGGGAAAAGACAGTCTCCACAATAATTCATGTTGGGAAAACTGGACAGCTACATGTAGAAGAATGAAACTAGACAATATTCTTACACCATATACAAAATAAACTCAAGTGGATTAAATACTTAATGTAAGACTTGAAACTATAAAACTCCTAGAATAAAACATAGGCTGTATGCTCTTGCGCATCAGTCTTTATAACATTTTTTTGATCTGTCTCCTCAGGCAAGGGCAACAAAAACAAAAACAAACAAATGGGCCCTAATGAAACTAAAATGCTTTTGCACAGTGAAGGAAACCATCAGCAAAATGCAAGACAACCTACTGAATGGGAGAAGATGTTTACAAATAATATATCTGATAAGGGCTCAATATCCAAAATACAAAAACTCATACAACTCATTATCAAAAAAAATCTGATTTACAAATGGGCAGAGGATCAAAATAGACATTTTTCCAAAGAAGACATACAGATGGCCAACAGACACATGAAAGGATGCTCAACATCACTAATCATCAGGGAAATGCAAATGTAAATCAAAACCAGTAATGTGATTTCACCTTACACCTGGTAGAATGACTGTCATCAAAAAGACAAGAAATAACAGATGTTGGAAAAGATATAGAGAAAAGGTCTTGTACTGTTGGTCAATTGATACAGCCACTATGGAAAACAGTGTGGCAATTCCTCAACAAATGAAAAATAGAACTACCATACAATCCAGCAATTCAAATTCTGGGTATTTATGCAAAGAAAAGGAAAACACTAATTCAAAAAGATACATGCACCCCAGTGTTAACTGCAGCACTCTTTACAACAGCCAAGGAATGAAAACAACTTGTGTCTATCGATAGATTAATGGGTAAAGAAGATGTGGTACAGACACACAATGAAATATTACTCAGCCATAAAAAAGAATGAAATCTTGACATTTGCAACAACACGGATGGACCTACAAGGTATTATGCAACATGCAATAAGTAAGACAGAGAAAAATAAATAGCATTTGATCTCACTTATATGTGGAATCTAAAAAAACAAAACAAATGAACAAACAAAACAGTAACAGACTCATAGATACAGAGAACAAAATGGTGTTTAGCAGAGGGGAAAGGGGTGGGGATACCAGCAAACCAGGTGAAGGGGATTAAGAGGTCAAACCCCAGTTACAATAAATAAGTCATGGGGCTGTTATGAATAGCATAGAAAATGAGTTAATAATATTGTAAGAAACTTGTATGGTGACAGATTGTAACTAGACTTATCATAGTGATCATTTCCTAATGTATAAAAATATTGAATAACTATGTTGCACACTTGAAACTAATATTGTAAGTTAAATATACTTCCATTAAAAAAAGAAACTAAAGTATGATTTTACTTCCTCATTTTTTATTTGTTTCATTGTAGCTTCAAAAGCCAGCAAAAATACATAACGCAGAAGAGAGGAAATAAAAAACTATTATTATGTCGGGGCTTCCCTGGTGGTGCAGTGGTTGAGAGTCCGCCTGCTGATGCAGGGGATGCGGGTTTGTGCCCCGGTCTGGGGAGATCTCACATGCCACGCAGCAGCTGGGCCCGTGAGCCATGGCTGCTGGGCCTGCACGTCTGGAGCCTGTGCTCCGCAATGGGAGAGGCCACAACAGTGAGAGGCCCACGTACCATAAAAAAAATAAAATAAGAAAACAAAAAAAAAACTATTATGCAAAGAAGTATATAGTAACATTAACATTAAGCCATATTATTGTAAAATTCATCAGTGTGTATACATTTAGACTTAACAGAAATGGTTAATGTCAGGTTAAGTGCTATCACTTAATAGTTATTAAGCGATACTGGGAAATAGTATTACTGTGATAAAAAGGATCATAAAGCAAACTGTATATTATGAAATTTAACTTGGCAAATTAGATAAAACTATATTGTTGGAAATAGTAACTCCTACTACTATTTTGTATGAAAAACATGAATTGCCAGAGTTATTGATATGTTTTAGAAAATATAAATCTTTCTAGGGCTAGGAACATAAAACAACCCAAAGCACACTGGAAAATTATATTTTGGGAAGTTAAATTTCAGTCAGAAAACAAAAGAATTTGAAAGTTAATGTGAAGAAGTTTTTACTTCCTTGTGAAGGCAATAAGGAAACAGAATCATTTCAAAGAATATCTGAAATACTCACTTAAAAAAATGAAAAATAATTTCTGCATATGGGTGATTAATACACTGAAGCCGTAAGGAAAATGGGAAGTTATGTCCTTTAAAAGAATAGTATGGTAATCTCAATCTGACTTAGGTGAAGTTAACAAATTCAGGATAACTGAATACTAATAGTAAATAGTGTATGCATTTCTGGCACACGTGCCATTTATTAATTCATCAAATACTTGAGTAGCTACTTTGTTCCAGAAAATGTACTATGTGTTGGAGAAACAGTGAGGAGACAGCATTCCCCTGCTCCAAATATGCTTATAGAAAAGGGGAAAAATAGTATCTTGAATGCCACTGTATTGACATGGGGAAATGTTCAGTAAAGTAGCTATGTATAAGTACTATACTTGAGTAGCTTTCTTGTGTGATTAATTATGATAACTAATTTGGCCAAACATATAGAATTTTCCACGAATCATAGAGGCTATTTGCGATGTAGGCTTTTCCTAGAAATGCAAAGGACTTGGAAACTCTAGTTACCATATATTCTGTAATAGGGAAGTATTTGTACATCCTAAGAAAAAAAATGCTAGCTCTCCAATGGTGCAGGAGGAGGGAAAACATCCCTCAAATACTAATAATAACAATAACCAATATTAATACTCAGTCATTAAGGATGCTATAAAATGGTGGTCCTCAAACTGTTTGCTCTTGGTAACTCTTTACAATCTTGGAAAGTATTGAGAGTCTAAAGAATTTTATTTATATGTTAGATCTATTAAAATCTACAATACTAGAAATTAAATTTAAAAAATATTAATTCAATTAAAATAACAATAATAAATCCACTGCATAAATAGCATACTCTATTAAAAATAATTACACTTTCCAAAAACAATAGTGAAAGAGTGACATTGTTTTACATTTCTGCAAGTTTCCTTAATAACTGGCATAATGAATAAATGGCATAGAGTTTCATGTATTCTTGCATTCAGTCTGTAAGCAATATCACTAGTCCTGAAGCCTTCTGAAAAACCCACTGTACACTCATGAGGGAATGCGAGTGAAAAAGGAATTATCGTGACAGTAGTTTTAACATCTGGTGTCCCTGGAAGGTTCTTGGGAGTTCAAGTTGAGAGCCTTCTATAATAATACCATGAAAGGGAACATGAAGCTCAGTAGATTGGTTAACTGTTTTGTAGCCTAGATAGAGACAGAAAAGATGACTATATTTAGAACTAATCAATGCCATTTGATATCTTGGACAACTCATGCTACTTGTCACTATAGTCTCAGAATTCTATGCTTAATATTGACATCTTTCCTCTATCGTCTGAAGTGAGGGCATGATTCACTATCTCATCCAGGAATTCTCTTCAAGAACCTTCCCTACATTGATGGACATGGTTAAATATCAGTTTGATTACCACACCGTAGCCTATTTTTTTCTCATAGAGGTAATTAAGATTATAATGGCAGGACTTTAGGCTTGGCAAAATGACTAGCTGAACTATAATCCACCCCAAGTTTCTTACAGCTCTGGATATACAGTGAGTAAAGATTTTGTAAAAAGTATCCTCTAAAGTATCCTCCCCCCAAACATTATCTTATTGAAAATGAAGTTAATTATACTTGAAACTCTTGCCCCTCATTTTCATTGAATTATTAGTAAAAATTATGCAAACACAGTATATAATATAGTTATCTACCATTCAGTTATCTTTCAACCATGCTAATTAATGATTTCCTTAATAGAGTGGATATTGTTTCAGTATTATATATTTTTATATTTGTATATGCCTACTAATGTAAGTTAACTTTGTTAAATATACTGTTTAAGTTAGAAAAGATCAATCTGTTGATGAAGACTAAATGAATCAAGGATAAAGCAGGATTTGGTACTGTACTGATTGTAATTAAAATATTTAGCTGACCAAGTACAACTGCTGTTTACATTTCGATAAAAGTATTTTGCAATCACGTGAATCAGAAGGATGTTTGACATCTCTGGACTGGCAGAACTTGAATATTTGAGACAAATTATTCTTAGAAACAATAATATGAATAAAAACTTCTTACTGATATATGAGGACAATTAAGCCTATTTTAAATAATTTCATTAATAATATAAAATGACTTCTGTTCATTCCTTTCCTACTATATCATTAAATATTATTGAGTTAGGTCCTGACATTTCATTCAGAATTATGTTTCTGGCATTTAAGTATTCAGCTTTAAATGTTAAGGATGTCAATTATATAAGCATCCATCTTTTTCACTATCGTTTCCCATCAAACATTAATGGTAGAAGCCTTAATTCATTTCAACTAGTCTCAAATATCTGCCCTGAAGAAAGCTGATACTCTACAAGTGCTCTGACAACCTCTGCTAAGTAATTACCCTTAAAAATATCTCAGTAAATTCAACTCACTCCCAGAGGCATTTTAAATTATATGTCGTTAAAATGCAATGCTTTCTCAAATAACAAGGTCATGCCAAAAGGCAAAACTATACTCTATTTTTATCTGAGACATATCCACTCCAATAAAAATGTTACAACTTACACTTCAAACCCGGGAAAATGGGTTGTGCTTATCTGAGAGATGTAGTAATCAAGGCAAATTGTTATATGCACCAACAATAAATCAATACCATGCATGTTCGCATTCTGTGTGAGAAAATGGTCCATTTGTGTGAAGAGTAGGATACTACATGTTTTGATATAACTTGGGACAAAAATGTACTCATAAAATTGCATGTTAAGCTGTCTCTAGCTAACATTTCCTCCTGACACTTCAACAGTCTCCTTCTTCTTTTGGATAGATATTTTCTAAGTTTGAAAGCTTGAAGTTACATGAAATTTCAACTCCATGTTTAAATGAATATATAAATGAAGGAAGCCTTGCAAGGCAAACTGACTGTTATTTTTTTTTCCCCTCTTAGTACAAGAACAAATACATAAAAATTTAGAAAAAAATATAAATATAAAATCCAAAAGGAGTTATGAAGAAAAGTAACCTAATTCCATTCTTACTCTACAGAACAGAAACAATTTTCTTAATAAGACTATTTTGATAATCTGGGAATAATTAGGGACTAAATATGTTTTCTAAATTATGACAGGATATTGACTAAATAGAATCAATTTTATTATCTCCCTCAGTTCAATCCACTAGGAAAACTAAATGATATCATGTCTGTGGAAGTTGTAACTTATAAGATGATTGAAACATACTAAGCTTAATGCTTTACTTCCATAAGAATTTGATTCTGAATTTTAAAAAGAAAAATATATAATATGTAAAATAAGACATTCATTTTCTGATCTATTGTAAACATGAAAATAGGTGTACACAAATGATGGTTTTAATCTAAATGAATTTTTAAATGTTTATGTACTATCAAGTCTTACTTGAGTAAACCACTTCTAATCTCTTCAGCAAATAAATATTCTTAATAAATTTGAAATAAATAGCCATCTCACACAAACTCATCCAGAGAAAAGAAAAAGGTGGAATTCCACTTCTGAAGACATTTGAGCAAAATGAACTAGACAGCAAAACATAAAAGGGACATCAAAAGAAAGGAAAATTAGAAATCAATCTTGCTCATGGGCCTAGATGAAAAGTCTTAAAATATTATACATCAATACAGCAAAACATAAAACACCAATCAAATGAAGATTATTACAGAAGTTGAAGTTTTTTGGGTTTTTTTCCCCTAATCTGTTTCACCACATAATAAGAAATGAAAGAAAAATCATATGCTCATTTTTAGACATGCTGTAGAGCATTTTATAAACTAAAATACCAAGTCATAATAATATTAAAAAGTAGGATAAAAAACATTTACATATATGTTTAGAATATTAACAACAAGCCTAGAGAAGACATCCTACCCTTAATGAATTAATTATTGAAAGGTTTATTTACCTAAAATTAGGAACAGGATAAAGGCCACTATAACCACTTCTATTTGGCATTGCACAGGAGACCACAAAAAAGACAGTAAGAAAATTACAAGAAGGGAGTTGGGGCATGGGCAAAATAGATGAAGGGGGTCAAGTGTACGGTGATGGATGGTAAGTAGACTTTTGGTGATAATCACTTTGTAATGAACACAGATGTTGAATCATAATGTTGTGCCCCTAAAATATTATAATGTTATATACCAATTTTACCTCAATAAAAAAAATAAGAAAGAATAGGCATCAGTATTCAGAAAGAGGAAATAAGTCCATTACTAGTCACAAATAACATGACTGTATATGAAGAAAATCTAAAATTATCTAGAGAAAACAGTAACAATAAGTGAATCTATCAAGATCGCAGATACAAATCAATATAAATAACTATGTAATTTCTATATACCATAAATGAACAATTGAAAAATAAAATAAAAACATGCTTTACAGGAACACTAAAAAAACACATCAAATTCTTAGGAATACATATAACAAAAGATGTACAAAACCTCCATAATGTAAAACATAAAACATTGCTTAGGAAAATGGAAAAATTTTCTAAATAAATGTATAAACATGTAATTTTAATGGACTGGAAAACTAAACATTGTAAGAAAAGGTTTATGAATGTTGGCACCAATGATATTTTGGTTTGAATATTTTGATGTTGTTGGATGTGGGCTGCCTTGTACACTGTAGATATTAAGCAGCATTCTTGGCCTCAATCTCATTAGATGCAGTAGCATCCCCCAGTTGTGACAACCAAAGATGTCTCTAGACATTGACAAATATAACTTTGAGGTCAAAATCTCTTCGATATTGGAACTATTATTGTAAAGGTTTTCATTTCCTTAGATTGATTTATAGATTCAATGCAATCCCAGTCAAGATCATGTATATATTCATGTGTGTTTGTAAATTCATAATCTGATCATAAACTCTGTATGGCAAGACAAAGGGCCAAGAATAGCCAAGGCAAGACTGATAGAAAAGAAAACAAGTTTGCACTACCAAATATCGCTACATGTTATAAAGTTATAACAATTAAAGTAGTATTACTTTGTCAAAAGGTAGACAGATCAATCAAAGGAATAGCATTTACTGTCCAGACAGATAACCCCACGTATATGGTCATCTGACTTGTGATAAAGATGACACTAACTCTGAAATTGAAAAAGAATGATCTTCCTGAAATAATGGGTTTGGATAACTGAATGCCCATAAGGAAAAAAAAAATGAGTGGCAGTAACAAAATCACTTACAGATATACTGTATATCTAAACATGGAAGGCAAATCAATTAAGATCATTGAATAAAATATAGGAGACTATTTTTATGTCCTTGGTCAGGCAAATATTTCTTAAAAAGGACATGGAGGTGGAGAATAATAAATTTGGTTATATTAAGATTAAGAAACTGTGTTCACCAAAAGACACAATTAAGAGAGTAAAAGGAACAAACAAAGAGTGCATGGGTATATTTTCAATATCTACATCCAACAAAAATTCATATCTAGAATACAAAAGCAAATGAGAGACAACTCAACAGGAAACAAAAATAGGCACCTCAGAAAAGTTTCTACAATTACCCAATAAACATGAAACAGTACTCAACTTAAACATCAGGAAAACAGAAGTTAAAATCAAAATGCAATACTTTTACACACCATGAGAATGGCTAAAAAAAAATTTAAAGACAAAAAATTCAAGTGTTGGTTATAATGTGGAGCAAAGGAAATCTTATGCACATTTGGTGAAAGTGTAATTTTTATAACTAATTTGGAACACTTCTTGGCAAGGTCTATTGAGCTTAATATATGAAAATTATGTAACCAGGAATTGAATTCCTTGTTATAATCCAAGAGACTTTTTATAGAGATGTTTGCCACGATATAGGAACAAAAAATATCAATAGCTACTCTTATTGTAGGAAGCACAAAAGGGAAACAGCTCAAATGTTTATCAATGGATAAATACATGTGGTATATTTTATATAATGAATCTTTACATGAAAATGAACAATTATATACACATGTAACAAGGTAGATGAAACTCATAATATGAAAAAATGGAAACTAGATAAAGTAAAAGCTGTACATACTTTCTTTGATATAAAATTCAAAATTCAAGCAAAATTTTTGTGTTAAAAGTCAGCAGAGTGGATACTTTCTTGGAACAAGTGGTGACTGGAAGGGGTACTTGGAGTACTTCTGGGATGCTGTAAATTGTAATTCTTAATTTGAGTGCTGTGCAATTAATTAATCTGTGCTCTTGTGATTTGTGCACTTCTTTATGAAGTACATCTAAGCCAGCTTATAAAATATGAAATACAGATTGGGAAAGAAAAAGTTAATAAATTAATGTACAACTTTAAATTGAGAAAAGTGATAGAAATGGATCTAGTAAGAAATAAATTTATCTTACTTTGCAAGCGTTTGAAGATAGAATTGAACAGCTGGACAGCAAGGACTATGAAACTGTTCCATTAGGTCACTTGCCAGCTCATGTCCTCAATCTATGGTGGTTCCTATATTCCAATGTTACATGCATTTTCAGCCCTTCACCTGGCTCATCCAAGAATAGCAAATATTCCCTTGAGAAAAACAGCCTCAAACACTGGCTTTCATTTCTGGATTCTGTCTTCTTTTGAATCTTGGCCCAGTGATAATTAATAGTTACGTCTACATAGTTATATAATGTCTCCAATATGTGTGTGTTTGTATGTGCACACACTGTGACACCCACACAAGGCATCGTTTGACATTTTATAACACTTCCATCAAACCAACATATGTTAGACAAAGACTATTTTAAAGGGAAATGTGTCAAATATGTCAATATAACATACATGGTAAGTAAACCTATGTGAAAGAATGAAAAAACATTTATCTGAAGTAAAAAACAGGTAGAATTCAGGTAAAATATTATAGAGACATGAGTTATAATAATTTACTGACAAATGAACCAAGTATGCTATAAAAGGAAGAAATTTATTTGTTCAGGTGTGTTGGATCTCTGGCACAATGATGCCATTTGTAAATTTAGAAGTACAGAAAGTTGAATAAAGTATTATATTTACTTTAAATTGACTAATGTATAAATAACTTTTGAAAAGTATTAATTTTTAACTCTTTCATCCACATAATTTTGGGGATACCTTCATGGTAAAAATTCAAACAGCTATATCCATATTTATCCTTTGTTTTAGCATAAGATTTTTAATCAATTGCCTTAGCTTGGCCAACCAGACACACACACATACACAGACACACAACTTTTATATGTTAATCTTCACTGACTTCATCTTCATGAAGGAGGGCAAGAGCTCATGAAACTAAAATTATGTTAAATCCACATACTAATAATTTTAATTCCACATAAATTTTAAATCATTTACTGATATCATTATTGGCAAAAGAATGCAAGTAATGCATAACTACTGTAAGAGCCAGTTACAAATACATACTTATTTACATATACATGTATATATAGGCATATATAAAAGTATATTAAATTAATATGTATATATGTAAATGCACAGATATGAATATATTTTCAAATTTGTACCACACATTAAAATACTGTATGTATATAAACTTTTTCAGTACTCTAAACTTTGACTGGTTTGACCTATCTTTTGAGATTCTGCTCAAAAGAGTATAACCAAGAAAAACAGAATGATCAATAAATCAATATACAGCCCATAAAAAGTCATTATTGAGAGTATTATCATATTTCACAAAATACATGTATTAAAATTCACGTGCTATATTTTTTACTTGAAAAACTAAACAAGCATCTTCTGCCATGGGAATCAATATGATTTTTATCTATGTATGTTTTCAGGATTTTCCTTTCCTTATATAAAGCCAAATACCTTAAAATCTGTAGTTAAAAGACAACTGAAACAGGCATAAATAATTGTCATATACTCTTTTTTGTTACCATTTAACCTTTAGGATTAAATAATTAATTGATGAAAGTATGCTTACTGAAAAAGCACTAAGTGTGTACTTTGTACAGGCATTTAAATCACTCTGACTTCTCATTAATCAACTTTTCTAAGCAAAATGATTTATGCAGAATGTTTTGAATTATAATAATGCAGACCTAAGAAATCCAGATAATGGTATGTCTTCTAATTATAACACCACTTCAACTACCCAAGGCAATGTGTTCCCCCTTTAGCTGCAAGTGGGTTTACACAGTTAAGGTATCATCTTGATAATTTTAATATAACATCTGAATAATATGTCATAAAATGGTGGTGCTAGGAGTGAGTCTCTCCCGAAGCTAATTTTGGCCTAATAGACTTGACCCATGATTATATGTGGACTGAATTTGTCATATCTCATTTTAATAAACAATATTCTAGAAAAATAATACACTATACTTCAGAATAGATGCCAAAGTCTTTAAAGGCATACCAATCCAATCCATTAAAAAGTGTAGTGACTTTTGAGAAAACTTCCTACATTTTAAATAATTATAATTATTTCATCCTTAATAACTTTTCTTACCTATCTACTCCATAACCATCCTTAACTTTAATTTAATACTTCTTAAAATAGTTCTTTCAAAACCAACAATGAATTATTTTATAGAATTTAATAATATTTTGAACACTCAAAACTTATGACATAGATTTTAGAATCAGAAAGACTTGGTTTCAAATGCTTTCTTATAAACCATGTACTATTCAAGTTAAGGGTGGTAATTTCATGTCTTTGAGCTTTATGTTCTTCATCTTAAAAATGGGAATAATAATAAAATCCAATTAACATGGTTGCTAAATGAATTTGTTGAGAAACAGCTTGGTGGTTGGCAGAGAAACAGCATTCAAAAAATGATTTATTACCTTTGTTAAGGATGATTATTAGCAGTGCACTCAAAAGCTAGAAGGATTATTCTGGAGAGAATACTTTTTTAAACAAAACTGTTTCCTAGTCTAATGATTTGGCTGGATTTTCAGAGAGCATACTAAAAGACTTATATATAACTCTGAGCAATCTTTTATCATTCATTTTTCAAATGTGAACTAATATTGTGTTAGCTACTAAATTTTAATAATTTTAAGCAAAGCCACATGACAAAATTCATTCTTATTGCTTCTTTTGTAAATTAAATTACATTTTTATTATGGAAATGACAGTGTTAAATATATTTTAAAAATCTTCTTTTAGAAATATGCAAAAAAAGACAACTGTTATATAATCCCCAAATGCCAAGTATTGCCATTCTGTTTTTTCATTGTCTTTTCCTTTCTTTACACATATTCACTTACAGATTTATACAAAGACATTAGAAATGGATTTTATGAGGTATTTGAAATAAAGATTGGAGACAGACTGAATTCCTCAAAGTCAGACAGAAAAAGTTAATGACAACAAAAGGTGGGACACTGGGTGTTTTGTGGTATCACACATACAGCAACTAAGCAGTGCATACCTAGGAAGAAAAAGTAGTCTTTTTTAGTCATCATGCTCTACTCAGAGTTGTGAATTAAACAAAATAAGAAATAAGGAAACCAGATAATACAGAAGTACAAGTGTCTTGGGATGACAAGAGGCTCAAAATCAAATGCATAGTGTTAGAATAGAAGGAAAGAGCAGCTGAAGAAAAACAAAACAAAAAAAAATAACTTCAAATATTCAATTCTACAGGACTTGGAAACAAAAAGGATGTAGGAAGAAAGAGTGAGAGAGTTTGAGACGGAATGTTGTTTATACTAGCTCACTATAAATGCCCTTATTAGAAAATTGCAGCAAGAATAATTTTTAGGTTTTTTAAAACATATTTTCATATCATTAAATTATAATTTTAGGGGTTATTATTCTCCTCACTTCCATCTTGGTAATAACTACTGCAAAGATAGTCCAGTAAATTACCCTTCTGTATACTCTCTTCTCCCCAAAATAATGATGGATGATGATAATAAACAATAGTAAACAACACTTGAAGGTATAAATCAAATACAACTTAAATATTCCATACTTTTAGAGTTACCTCATGTGAAAAAAATATAGAAAGGGGAGGGCACTGGAGGTTGGGGAGCATGCTTCTCTGGGCCTGAGAATTTATCTAGATTCATATCCATAAATTTCATCAACATGTCAACAGCTATAGGTCCTTTAAAAACCATGTGATGTCTTTGACTCTAGTTTGTGTCCTCTACAAAATTAAATAATAAAAACTAAAGAATATTCCAGGGAAGCATTCAATAAGATAATGTAGATAACCATTTCTACAGTGAAATATATATATATATATATATATATATATATATACATGTGTGTGTGCGTGTATGTATATACACACACATAAATATATATAACAATAAATACCTAAAATAATGAGAATTTTGTAAGGTTCCTATTCATTGAATTATATGATGTTTAGTTTGATAATGGTGTGTAATAACAGTCCATTATTTTTTGTTTAGTTATTTATCCACTTGTTCATCTCCTTGAGTTGAATATAAACCCCATGAGACATGGACCAATCTTGTTCACTATTTTATTTTCAGCATCTGGGACAATGTCATGCATCAATGGAGTATGGACAAATGAAAGAAGGATAGGAAAATGGACAAATGAAAGAAGAATAGGAACATGGTTGTTAGATTAAAACAGCAAGATGATGGGAATCTGGATGACAGCTGTAGCGCTGAGACTGAAAATAAGTTGAAAGACATTATTAATGTTTTGAAGTAGATGATTAAATTAAAAAACATGGCCATTGATTTGACATACTTGGTAGTCAAGTAGAAGAATGAGACAAAAATAAATGGCTTCAGTGATGTGAAAAATAGTTGAAACACTGACAGAAAAAGGAAAGATTAAAGGTAAGCAAATTGGTATGATATAAAGATTTATTTTACATTGATTTAGGAGATAGTTAAAGGGAAAGTTATGTAAGAAATTATCAAAGAATTGAGATCAGGTCAAAATTAAGAACTGAGAGAAGGAAAATATGGGTGCCGAAAAATAATAAAATGGAAGAGTGGTAGGTATGGCTATAAAGGTAAGGAAAGACCTTACCATTTAAAATCCTGTAGGGTAGTTTAAGAATTTTGGAATATCTTCTACTAGCAACATGGAGTCCACAGGATTTTAACCAAATAAATGAAAATAAAAGTTTTGCAGTTTTTGAGAGATTACTCTCAGTGCAGTGGTAAAGACAAGAACTGATATAGGTAGACTGGTAAGTGAATATATTTTTTTGATATACACTGGGAATACTAGAAGAACAGTCATAGCCAAGAGAGTGATTACAATTTCTCACTTTTTTAAAAAATTAATTTTTTGGCTGTGTTGGGTCTTCATTGCTGTGCGCGGGCTTTCTCTAGTTGCAGCCAGTGGGGGCTACCCTTTGTTCAGGTGGGCGGGCTTCTCATTGCGGTGGCTTCTCTTTGTTGCGGAGCACAGGTTCTAGGCACGCAGGCTGCAGTAGTTGTGACTCGCGTGCTCTAGACTGCAGGCTCAGTAGTTGTGGCACACGGGCTTAGTTGCTCCACGACATGTAGGATCTTCCCGGACCAGGGTTCGAACCCGTGTCCGCTGCATTGGCAGGTGGATTCTTACCCACCGCACCACGAGGGAAGTCCCTACAATTTTTCACTCTTTTAGGCACGTTTGTTTGAGGTGTTAATAAGACATTCCTATTGAAGAATTCAGTTACGTAGTAGTCATGTAGGTTTGAAATTCAAAAGTGTGGCCTGGCTTGGAAATGAATATGTGTGGAAATTTCAGTAGACATTACTTAAAATTAATTTCAATTAAAAATTTCAATTTTTTACTCCATTTCCTTCACCTTCATCAAAAAGGTGAAGGAAATGGAGTAAAATTTTATGTATATGTGGGTAGACAACCCAATGATTTTATATTTTAATTTTTAAAGGTAACTTCAGATACTGACAAATACAATATATTAATATCTTCATGAACAAAACAAAGAGTGATATTTTCAGTCTGGTTGGTGCCTCTGATTTTCTTGAGATTTTTATATTATGAAAGATAGAAACCAGATTTCTAACAATACTCATTTTTCAGAAAGCATTTAAAGATGTTACATACGAGCAAAAAAGTTTAAGATGTATTTCTCGTCTTAAAAAAATGTTTTCCATGTGCATAATTGGAGACTTTGTAGAGCAGTGACTTTGCATATTACTAATTCTCAGATTGTGACAAATTTTGAATATGAAGATAAATAACCACAAATGTGAGGACATTAATATGCATCAAATATTCCAACAATATACCTCACTGAAACATGATTAATCTTAAATATACTGATGATGCTTAAAGCAGAAGCATTACTGAAATTAATATTGTCTTATGGGAGAGTTCCATGAATGGTGCTGTGTTTATAATTTCAATTTCTGGATAACATATTGAAGCTTTAGCATTTGTAGTTCCACATATTTTGCTAGGTTAGATACTTTATATTAATGATTCTATTTTTAAAAAATTTTGTAGAATAAGGATTCATTTTAAAATGAAGGAAAGCATACTGCATTAAGAAATGGGATACTATCTTATACTAAATGATGACAATTTAATATGTTTTCTTTCTTGGTGGAGAAATTTTGGTAACTGGGGAAGCCACCTTGTAGACTTGGAGCTCCAAACACCTGCAGTACCACAATGTCTCCCCTCACATTAAACTGCCTGATGAGAAACCCTTTCTTTCTATCCATTTATTTTTTGTAATAGTGAATTAATCATATTTTAAAATTATTCTGGGCTTCCCTGGTGGCGCAGTGGTTGAGAGTCCGCCTGCCGATGCAGGGGACACGGATTCGTGCCCCGGTCCGGGAAGATCCCACATGCTGCGGAGCGGCTGGGCCCATGAGCCATGGCCGCTGAGCCTGCGCCTCCGGAGCCTGTGCTCCGCAACGGGAGAGGCCACAACAGTGAGAGGCCCGCATACCGCAAAAAAAAAAAAAAAAAAAAAAATTCTATGTGCATAGTGAAAAAGAAAAGTTAAAGGTCTGAAAACTGCAACAAAAAAGTCCAGTTTCCCAAAGCATAAACTATGAAAAGTTTCTTTTACATTTTATAGAAGCATATGTGCATTCATTCTTTCATTTTTAGAAAATCATGTTTATAAATATATATTACCCTGATACATGAATTACTGACTTTAAATACGCTGGGTATCTTTATGCATCACTAAATATAAATCTATATTTCTGTCATTTTCATAGTTGTTCAATATTCTAATAAGTAACAGAAGTTTAATCTAACATTAGTGAAGACAGTGTGGCAAATGTCGGCTTAAATAAAATTGGAGAATTACACAACAGCCAGATTAAGAGGATTTTGAGGATTTACAAGACATTTTCACTGAACATACAAAACTCAATTTAGTTTCAACCCTATCATGTACTAATCCAGCACTCCACCGACATTACTTCACCATTTCTTATCATCCTCTTTTGAATGGTCAGAGCTTACAAAAAGTTTCTTTCATTCACACTTGCAGACATTTTTATTTTATGCCAATTTGTGTATTGTGTTTGTGTGAATCTTAGCTTATTATTTTATTTATATTACTTATGTTAGCAGGTGCTCATTTATATGATTATATTTTTGTCGATTTTGAGAAAAAGGTATGAACCATCAGAAAGAATTGGCATTTTGTTTCCAAAACTAACAGACCACTTCATTAGAAACAAAGTTTCCCTTATACAAGTGAACTTTCTGTTCCTGCCAGTTGAGACAGGGACATTAATGTGTTTGAGAAGATATATGCCAGGGTTTCTGAGAAAAATAAAATGAATGTCAGAATACTTTGTCAACTCAAACCATCACACACAAAAAGAGCACTACTGCTTCTACAAAATATTATTTTTGAAATACATATAAAATAAAGAAGTAGTTACCAATGTATATCAGATTAAAAAGTGTAAGTCAATATTTAGCCAAACTCCTTAAACAGAATTTACTCTACACAACTCTTACCAGATTGACTGTCTTAATACTTGAAATGTTCTATTTAAAATAAATAAAATAATTAAAATAAATAACCACCTGGAATATAATACAAATGCTGAAATTTTTCTGACAAAAAATGCAACGGTTTCTTACTTTATCAAATTCAGTGATAATAAATTCCTGGCATTTGCCAGATTAGACTTTCTGAATTCTTGCAGAGAATGACAATCTGCCCTCTCAAGCACAAGTGAGGTGAGACAATTAAGTTCCCATCTATTTCTTGCAATAGGTACATTTTTTTTCCTGAAAAATGACAAATTATAGTTCAATATGCCCTCACTCTAAAGGTTCATTGCTCAAAGTTCAAGCTTGGTCTAACCTTTGGGAGTCAGTGATGAAATAGGCCTTCAGAACTTTTTGCAAGTTAAGTTAAATGAATAGTCTTAGAGCTGACAGGTTATTGAAACATGTTCAAAATTTAAAGACACATTTCATAATCTCTGTTCTCTCTACTATGTCAGAGATAACTTAGTAGAGAAAAAAAGTTCTTTTTTACTAGAGAAAAATTGCACTACCTAAGGTCAACATTTCTGGTAAAGGATAGGTGTATTCATTTTGACAAATATCTATAAGGTAATGATATAAGCAGATCTGCAGAACTAAAAGTCAGGTATTAAACAAATGACCATTATAACTTTATGAGCTTCTATTTTCTCACCTGTAATGTAAGTTATTGTATTAGTTGATTTCTTATTTTCCTTCTACCTCTATATCATTCCTACAATTAAATCAAAATGTATAAAACACTGTCAAACACCCACCTTTTAAAAAGCAATTTGCATCCTTTTTTTTTAAATTCGTATTTTCTTGTCACAGATTTTCCATGAAGAAATTATTAGTAAGTAGAGTCTTGAAATGTCTTAATTTTTTGTTTCTGCACTTATTATCAAAATTGAGTTTAAATTTGAAATAACTAAAACTAGAAAATTATTGAATATATTAGAGAGGGGTACGGGAGAGGAGGAGGGGAGAACTATATTAATGGAGGGGATGAAAATCAGTAACAAACAAATGGAACTAGTATCAGTTACTGGGCATTTCTCTCTCCAAGTGTATGCAGAAAACAATAAACAGTAGTTTCAATATTGTGAGTGAAAATGATTTGAAGGTAAAAGTACTCTCTCAACTGAATTATAATAAAACCATATCATGGTTTTCCTTGACTCTAATTGCTCTATTTGTAAAACCACTTTAATTCAGTGTGGTTTCAAAGCAATTCTTCCAAAAATCCAAGTGTGATTATGACACTCCCAATTTAAAACCATTCAATGCCTTTTCATTTCTTTTAAATTAAAAAAAAAATCCTAAAAATTACTATGTCATTTATGACATAGTACCTAGTTCTCTTTTCAAGTTTTGTTCCAACTAGTGTTAATTTTTTCTTTCATTTTGTCAAAAGAGCTTTCCTTTGGTCTTAGCTTCTAATCTATTAAAACTCAACAATAAACATAAACCCATTTAAAATATGGGCTAATGATATTAACAGATATCTTACCAAAGAAGATATACAGATGGCAAATAATCATATGAAAAGATGCTTCACATTATATGTCATCAGGGAAATGCAAATCAAAACAACAATGAGAAATCACTACAAACCTATTACAAAGGCCAAAATCCAGAATACTGACAACACCAAGTGCTAACATGGATATAGAGCAAAGAACACTCACACATTGCTGGTGGGAATATAAAATGATACAGCCACTTTGGAACACAGTTTGGTGGTTTCTTACAAAATTAAACACACTCTTACCATACAACCCAGCAATCACATTCCTTGGTATTTAACCAAACGAGTTGAAAATATGTCCACAGAAAAACCTGCACACAGATATTTCTGGCAGCTTTGTTCATAACTGTCAAAACTTTGACACAACCAAAATGTCTTTCAGTAAGTTAACAGATAAACAAACTTTAGTATATCCAAACAATGGAATGTTATACAGTGCTAAAATGAAATGAACTATCAAACCAGGAAAAGACAAAGAGGAAACTTAAATGCATATTACTAAGTAAAAGAGGATAATCTGTAAAGGCTATATACTGTATGATTTCAACTATATGACATTCCAGAAAAGACCTAACTATGAAGTCAGTAAAAAGATCAGTGGTGTCCAGAGTTTAGAGGGGAAGAAGGAATGAATAGGCAGAGCACAGATTGTTATGGTAGGAAGCTTTTCTATATGCCATTAAAATGCTGGATACATGTCATCATACATTTGTGCAAACAATATATGTATAACATCAAGAAAAACCCTAATGTAAACTATGGACTCTGGGTGATAACAATGTGTCAATGTAGTTTCATTGATTGTAACAAATGTACAATTCTGGTAGGAGAATTTGATTAAGGGGGTACCTATGCACTTGTGGGGGCAGAAGGTATTGGGAAATCTCCATATCATTCTTTCAAATCTGCTGTGAACATAAAGCTGCTCTAAAAACTATCTAATATATCGTAGACCTTACATGTTATATATATATATATAATATATGTATATAATATATATAATGTATATATAAAATGTATGTGTCTATATATAATGTGTGTTGTGTGTATATATATATATATATATATATATATATATATATATATACACACACACAACACACTACCATACACCCACTAGAAAAGACAACTTTTTTAAAAAGACAAAACACATACAAAAGCAAGGATATGTTACTCTACCAGAACTCTCATATACTGATGAAGAGAGTAAATTGGTAAAACCATCTTGGGAGACTGTTTAGCACCGTCTGTTAAAGCTGAACATATACAAACTCTATAAATCAGAATTTCCATTCCTAGTATAGAGCCTACAGAACAGGTACATATACCCTCAAATGACAGCAATATGAATGCTTGTATCAGCACAATAGAATGAAAAATATGGGTACCTAAACTGCAATATAATCACTTGCTGGAATATTGTAATGAAAATGAAGTATCTAGAACAACATGCAACAATATGTATCTCACAAACATAAAGGTGAGTTAAAGCAGCAAGATAAAAAAGAGTGTACTTTATATGAGTCTATTTATGTAAAGTACAAAACAGTCAAAGTTAATATATTCCATAAGAAGTTGAAATACTGGTTCTTTTGGAGAAGGTGGCAGTTGTAACTTTAAGGATATGAGAAGGCTACTTGTGTACTGGCAATATCTCTTTCTCAGTCTGATTCCTGGTTTCACACTGTTGTTCAGTCTGTGAAAAGTCACTGAGTTAGACACTTAGGTTCAGTTTTCTATAAAATTTTTTAAAGTCTTTTTTGAGAATTAGATACTAATATTAATAATATGACCCCCTATATATATAATACATATAATTTATATATATATTTATTTATATATATTTATGACACTGACACACTGCCAGATATATATATATATATATATATATATATATATATATATATATATATATATATATTTAAATAACTATAAGGATATATCCAAATACTGTGGTTGCCCCTGAGATGTATTATAGGACGCCTTCAATTTTTTTTTCTTTTACTTGGAATATATGTGCATTTGATTGTAATGTAAAAAGAACTTTAAAAATTTAATACATTGCATTTTAACTGAATATGTTGATAGAAAGATATAAAAAAAAGATAATACTTCATTCAAGGCTCATCTTACCTGCTACACCTGCAAATTGAATTTCTTAATAGTTTCTCCCTATGCTGCTTCTCTCATAAATTCTCTCCAATTACTGCCATTACTATTTTTCCCTTTCACATTAAAAATATGGCAAAATATAATGTAAATCTAAAACACTCAGAGTACCACCACCTAGTATAATATAACTTTCAACATGGTATATTGACTTTTGTTTGTACTCTTAACACTCTAAAGTTGTAATTATAATCTACATGCCCATTAGATATCTTCTACTTTGTTTGTTCATGAAGTTCAAAAATTCATCTTAATGACTTCATATTATCTGAACTAGCAGATCTGCTGGAACATACTCAAACATTTCCCTGTATTGGCCATTTATGCCTGTTTACTTAGTTGCTTCTTCCTTCCTTCCTCTGTTCCTTTCTTCTTTCCTCCTCTCACTTCTTCTGGCCTTCCTTTTAACCCTTTCTTTACTTTTTCCATTGTTCCTTTTTTTCTTTTATAGGTATTAAATATCTAACTCTTGTTCTAAATACACATTTCTATAATGATTTATTTCATGAGAATAAAATGTTAACAGTAATAGCTTAAGAGTAATCAGTCAAAACATATGCACATCTATTGATATATTGATGTATTTTGGCTTTTTTATTTCATTCCAGCATTGTTTCTTAGATACCATTCTATAATACAATATTTCATACTCCTCTGATCTATTTCTTTTTAGTTTTTTCCACTGTTGATAGAAAATTAATAGACAAATGATGTTCTTTACAATTTGAGCTTAATCAGTCTTCCAACTTATTATCATCATTATTATTACCATATCCTCTCCTCTCACCACCACCTTTAGAACATTATACTCCAGCCTCCACTCATACTGTCATTGACCATACTCCATTCATTTTCAAATTTCCTAATTTTTTTCTGAAAATATTCCCTCTCTCAGGAATAATTTTCCTCGATTGGGTAGAATCCTCTGCATTCTCAAACATAGATTTAGTTTTTAAATAATGTGAAATATTCCTATTTTCCATCAGCCAGAATAATTACCATCATCTTTCATGCTACTATATTTATATCACTCTATGATTAATTAACTTAAATGAAATTTAAAGTGTCCTTTTCACACTCTTTGGTACATAATAAATTCCCAGTGAAGATTAACAGATACAATATCTCCTTATATTATTATTAAAATGACAACTAAATACAATATTTTTATAAATTATAATATGGTATTTCCCTTCCACTAGATGTTGAGCTCATTTGGAAGCACAAATAATGCTTCCTGTATTATTACATATAAATATCTATATATTGATATATAAACACATACTTACAGAAACACATACATATTTTTCAGCTATTCTAGAATACAGGTGCTAAATTTTTATTACATCAAAATGAAATGCAAGAATTGACTCACTTCCCCTTTCCATTCTGTTGGAAATGTATTTATTCTAAGGGCTAAGTCTTAAGGAAAAATATCTCTGTAAAGTATTTCTTGAACAACATTATGATGGTGCATCTCTTTTACTAATTATTAGCAATTTCAAATCAGAGAGCTAATCTATATTAACTCTGATGTCCTCATTCAAGCACAGAGCTCAGTTCATCTGAAGTTCTCAGTAAGTATAAACTGTCATATGAAACATAAAATAACAAATATTATGCATTTGAAAAAAACACTTTTCTTAAGTTTTACCTCTATTATCAGACAATTTTATAAGTATGCTGTACAGTGTGCATAAATATGCAGATATGCATATATATGTATGTGTATATTTATGTATGCTATATGTTTAATTTCAAATAGTTTGAAAATGTGTTAAGGAAGCCATAGGCTTATATAATTATCTCAGATATAGATTAAATTTGGAAATGTAAACAACATGAGTACCTACTTTATACTTTATAATTGATTTAAATGTTTCATACTGTCTAGTAATGAGAAAAGAGTTATCCTTCCTTGGATAATTTTTTTTTTAAATGCTGCTCTCTTTGTGGGTTAAATACTCAGACCTATCTATTTTATACCCAACACACAGTTTTTCTAAATATGTATAATTTTGTCTAAGATTATAATTTATCCAAAGATTATACCCTAGGTGTTTATTTTTTCCTATCAAGATTTGAAGAACAGCAAAACTCGCTACTGATAGGTAATTTTAATAAATTATTTACCGAATCTATGATTTGTAAAGTAATTTTTCATATATAAATGATTAAGTTCCTAAGCATCCGTTTATCAAATATATTCCAATACCTATATACAGACTAATTTTATTTATAACTTAAATAAAGAATAACTCCCTGGTTAAGTGAGGATGTAGCTACTGAAAGACCAGTGGTAGTAAATACAGTAACAATAGGGATAAAATAGTGATAATAACACTACCCATACTGATCAATTCAGAGTTAGAAACTATGGAATCTCACTGACTATGTAATTGGCATGCTCCATTACCAATAGAAATTCCAGCATATTTCTTTCCCGACTAGCTAAGAAGACAATTCAAGAAGGATGAGTGAAAGGAAAGATACTTGTCTATACTTTTTCTCTTTTAAAAAATTTTTTAGTAAATTTTTGGCATAATTAAAACTTTCCAAAATTTAGAAATAAGAAAAAAAAAGTGAAAACACTGTAAGTTGTACTTAACTGACATTAATTTATGTGTTGAAAGTGTTTGGCACAGGATTCCAAACATAAGTTAGACAAACACACAGATCAATCAACATACTAAATATTAGCAGGTGTTATTTTTAGAAGTATTTTGAACTGAAATTTTCAAAAAAAGGTTTCAATAATTAAATCCAACTAAACACAAATATATTCACTAAATAAATCATCAAGAATAGAATACCTCTATGCTTAACAAACCCAGAGAACTACTTTCCTCATTAATATATGAGATGCGTAAGATTCTAACCTTCCAATTACCCCACTTAATTCTTGGCTTTGTAATAATTGAATTTTTGTGCCTCAGTTTAGAACAGAACATCAGTTTATACCTGAATACTTATAGTGTTGAACCTGAAAGATGTAGGGCAGGCTAGCAGGCTATAAACTAGGGCAGAGTTTCTATGTTACACTTCTGAGACAGAATTCCTTCTACTCTGAAAAATGTGATTTTCCTCTTAACTCCTTTAACTGGATAAGGCCCACCCACATTAGGGAGGATAATCTCCTTTACTTAAAGTCACTGATTAAAAATTCTAGTCACATCTACAAAATACCTTCATGGCAACACTTAAACTAGCATTTCAGCAAACAGCTGGGCATGAAAGCCCAGCTCAGTTGACACATAAAATCAAGTGACCCAAGACAAAGATTATGTAAGTAGGAACCACCTGTGGATGAACTGTATGACATTCACTGTTGTATTTTCTTTAGCCTTTTCTTTAGCCTTCAGGCCTAGAGGCTTATCCAGAGATTATATAAATCACTGTGAACAGAAAATAGAACTGAAAGCTTCACAACTTTTGGGTTTTCTTCTGGAATTTGCTATCACTCTGTTTTCCAAATGGATTGGAAATGTGCTGAAAATATTTCTTTAAATCACACTAATCTTCTTTAGATCATCAGGCCTCCTATTTTTTTATATATATATTTTTTGTCCTAGTTCTGTGAAAAATGCCATTGGTAGTTTGATAGGGATTGCATTGGATCTGTACATTGCTTTGGATAGTATAGTCATTTTCACAATGTTGATTCTTCCAATCCAAGAACATGGTATATCTCTCCATCTGTTTGTATCACCTTTACTTTCTTTCATCCAATTCTTATAGTTTTCTGCATACAAGTCTTTTGTCTCCTTAGGTAGGTTTATTCCTAGATATTTTATTCTTTTTGTTTCAGTGGTAAATGGGAGTGTTTCCTTAATTTCTCTTTCAGATTTCTCATCATTCGTGTATAGGAATGCAAGAGATTTCTGTGCATTAATTTTGTATCCTGCTACTTTACCAAATTCATTGATTAGCTCTAGTAGTTTTCTGGTAGCATCTTTAGGATTCTCTATGTATAGTTTCATGTCAGCTGCAAACAGTGAGTTTTACTTCTTCTTTTCCGATTTGGATTCATTTTATTTCTTCTTCTGATTCCTATGGCTAAAACTTCCAAAATTATGTTTAGTAATTGTGCTGAGTGGGCAACCATGTCTTGCTCCTGATCTTAGAGGAAATGGTTTCAGTTTTTCACCATTGAGAATGATGTTGGCTGTGGGCTTGTCATATATGGCCTTTATTATGTTGAGGTTAGTTCCCTCTATGCCTACTTTCTGGAGGGTTATCATAAATAAAAGCGGATAAGGACATTTTTCAAAAGCGGTAGGCAGTAGGTGTCTGTCAGAGGCAACAGTCAAGCACAGTCCCAATGCCTGCATCAAGACATTGTTTGCAACATAAAATGAATCAATGAATTCAACTAAACAGGTTATTTTCCTTCTCTGTTTTAAGTTGTTTTTCTATTGGCAGTGTGATTCTCCTCAAGCAGCTCTATAAAGTAATAAGAGCTTTAAACAATTCAGGTCCAAGCTTGTATTAGGATACACTGAACTCTTCTTGCTTTTAAATAATGAAACTATTATGATAATCCCCAAAGTCTACTACTTGAATCTTTGCTCTATAGAAAGCCTGTCTGTTGCATACAAGTGCAAGTATTCTATCCTCCCATAAACCTATGGAAACTATCCAAACTTGTGGTTAGATGTAGCATAATTTTCTTTCTTAAATTTTGTGCACTTTTAATCAGTAGCCTTTTATTCTACTTAATGATGAAGGCCTAAATTAAATATCAACATTTCAATGGCTTGTCATGGTGTTTATTTGAAAGCCTCTTTCATGCAAATTATGTATAAACTAATTTGATTATGAACTTACTGTTAATTTTATAGCTAAAAAGTAAAGTAATGGCCACAGTTTTGCCAAGGGGAGTATTTTTAACGATTTTAAACCTGCAAACACTAACA
Organism: Mesoplodon bidens; assembly: GCF_964165515.1. NCBI lineage: Eukaryota > Metazoa > Chordata > Mammalia > Artiodactyla > Ziphiidae > Mesoplodon > Mesoplodon bidens. Next base: position 129,372,025 of record NC_138176.1, on the reverse strand, counting down.
CTGTGAGATAATTTTGAGCAAATGAATCTGTGAATTACACTGGAGGCTCTCTAGGCTTTTTCATGTGGTCTTAGCTGTTGGAATGCTTTGAAGGCATCAATGTACTACCTAATGATATGCTTTTATTAATATAATTTAAAAACAAACAAAAAATAGAAATTCTGTAGGAACTGATAAATTTCTAGTGAGGTGATATGGGATCCATTTTAATAGCTCTTAATTTTACATATCGTTGTCAAATAGGATATACATTTTAATTGCACTGAGTCACAATTATTTAATGTATTTCATTAATTTATTCACTAATGAATATTCATTTAACACATTTGTGCCAGACCCTCTTCTAGTCCCTAGGGATATAGCATTGAACAAAAGAAACATATCATATCATGGAGCTTATACTGTATAGTGGGAGAGATAACAAAAAAAAAGTAAAGTATGTGTAATGTTAGGTAGTGATAAGTGCTCTGGAGAAAACTGATGTGGAAAGTTTTAGGCATAATGGGTGGGAAGTATTTATTGCTGAATATGGAGGATATAGAAGTTTTTGGTGAAAAAATGTCAATTTTGAGTAAACACTGGATGGAGATGAGGGAGCACATTTTTAGATAAAGTATTCTAAGAGAGGCCAAATCAATAGAATTAGAAATGAAAAAGGAGAAGTAACAACTGACACTGCAGAAATACAAAAGATCATGAGAGATTACTATAAGCAACTCTATGCCAATAAAATGGACAACCTGGAAGAAATGGACAAATTCTTAGAAATGTACAACCTGCCAAGACTGAATCAGGAAGAAATAGAAAATATGAACAGACCAATCTCAAGCACTGAAATTGAAACTGTGATAAAAAATCTTCCAACAAACAAAAGCCCAGGACCAGATGGCTTCACAGGCGAATTCTATCAAGCATTTAGAGAAGAGCTAACACCTATCCTTCTCAAACTATTCCAAAATATAGCAGAGGGAGGAACACTCCCAAACTCATTCTACGAGGCCACCATCACCTTGATACCAAAACCAGACAAGGATGTCACAAAGAAAGAAAACTACAGGCCAATATCACTGATGAACATAGATGCAAAAATCCTCAACAAAATACTAGCAAACAGAATCCAACAGCACATTAAAAGGATCATACACCATGATCAAGTGGGGTTTATTCCAGGAATGCAAGGATTCTTCAATATACGCAAATCAATCAACGTGATACACCATATTAACAAATTGAAGGAGAAAAACCATATGATCATCTCAATAGATGCAGAGAAAGCTTTCGACAAAATTCAACACCCATTTATGATAAAAACCCTGCAGAAAGTAGGCATAGAGGGAACTTTCCTCAACATAATAAAGGCCATATATGACAAACCCACAGCCAGCATCGTCCTCAATGGTGAAAAACTGAAACCATTTCCACTAAGATCAGGAACAAGACAAGGCTGCCCACTCTCACCACTCTTATTCAACATAGATTTGGAAGTTTTAGCCACAGCAATCAGAGAAGAAAAGGAAATAAAAGGAATCCAAATCAGAAAAGAAGAAGTAAAGCTGTCACTGTTTGCAGATGACATGATACAATACATAGAGAATCCTTAAGATGCTACCAGAAAACTACTATAGCTAATCAATGAATTTGGTAAAGTTGCAGGATACAAAATTAATGCACAGAAATCTCCGGCATTCCTATATACTAATGATAAAAAATCTGAAAGTGAAATCAAGGAAACACTCCCATTTACCATTGCAACACAAAGAATAAAATATCTAGGAATAAACCTACCTAAGCAGACAAAAGACCTGTATGCAGAAAATTATAAGACACTGATGAAAGAAATTAAAGATGATACAAATAGATGGAGAGATGTACCATGTTCTTGGATTGGAAGAATCAATATTGTGAAAATGACTCTACTACCCAAAGCAATCTACAGATTCAATGCAATCTCTATCAAACTACCACTGGCATTTTTCACAGAACTAGAACAAAAAATTTCACAATGTGTATGGAAACACAAAAGACCCCGAATAGCCAAAGCAATCTTGAGAACCAAAAATGGAGCTGGAGGAATCAGGCTCCCTGGCTTCAGACTATACTACAAAGCTATAGTAATCAAGACAGTGTGGTACTGGCACAAAAACAGAAAGATAGATCAATGGAACAGGATAGAAAGCCCAGAGATAAACCCACGGACATATGGTCACCTTATCTTTGATAAAGGAGGCAGGAATGTACAGTGGAGAAAGGACAGTCTCTTCAGTAAGTGGTGCTGGGAAAACTGGATAGGGACATGTAAAAGTATGAGATTAGATCACTCCCTAGCACCATACACAAAAATAAGCTCAAAATGGATTAAAGACCTAAATGTAAGGCCAGACACTATCAAACTCTTAGAGGAAAACATAGGCAGAACACTCTATGACATAAATCATAGCAAGATACTTTTTGACCCACCTCCTAGAGAAATGGAAATAAAGACAAAAATAAACACATGGGACCTAATGAAAGTTAAAAGCTTTTGCACAGCAAAGGAAACCATAAACAAGACCAAAAGACAACCCTCAGGATGGGAGAAAATATTTGCAAATGAAGCAACTGACAAAGGATTAATCTCCAAAATTTATAAGCAGCTCATGCAGCTCAATAACAAAAAAACAAACAACCCAATCCAAAAATGGGCAGAAGACCTAAATAGACATTTCTCCACAGAAGATATACAGACTGCCAACAAACACATGAAAGGATGCTCAACATCTTTACTCATTAGAGAAATGCAAATCAAAACTACAATGAGATATCATCTCACACCAGTCAGAATGGCCATCATCAAAAAATCTAGAAACAATAAATGCTGGAGAGGGTGTGGAAAAAAGGGAACACTCTTGCACTGCTGGTGGGAATGTGAATTGGTACAGCCACTATGGAGAACGGTATGGAGGTTCCTTAAAAAACTACAAATAGAACTACCATATGACCCAGCAATCCCACTACTGGGCATATACTCTGATAAAACCATAATTCTAAAAGAGTCAGGTACCACAATGCTCATTGCATCTCTTTTTACAATAGCCAGGACATGCAAGCAACCTAAGTGTCCATCAACAGATGAATGGATAAAGAAGATGTGGCACATATATACAATGGAATATTACTCAGCCATAAAAAGAAATGAAATTGAGCTATTTGTAATGAGGTGGATGGACCTAGAGTCTGTCATACAGAGTGAAGTAAGTCAGAAAGAGAAAGACAAATACTGTATGCTGACACATATATATGGAATTTAAGAAAAAAATGTCATGAAGAACCTAGGGGTAAGACAGGGATAAAGACGCAGACCTACTAGAGAATGGACTTGAGGATATGCGGAGGGGTAAGGGTAAGCTGTGACAAAGTGAAAGAGCGGCATGGACATATATACACTACCAAATGTAAGGTAGATAGCTAGTGGGAAGCAGCCGCATAGCACAGGGAGATCAGCTCGGTGCTTTGTGACCGCCTGGAGGGGTGGGATAGGGAGGGTGGGAGGGAGACACAAAAGGGAGGGGATATGGGAACATATGTATATGTATAACTGATTAAATTTGTAAAAAAAAAAAAAAATCTAAGAAAAAATAAAATAAAATAAAATAAAATAAAAGTATTCTAAGAGAGGCAAAAAGCCTAGTGAAGTAGAGTCTCTGGTATGTCTAAGGAACAGCAAAGAGACCAAGATGGCTGAAGAAGAATAGTGGTGGTCGTCAAGTAACAAGAAAGGAAGTCAAAGAGGAAATAAGAAGGTGGTTAAGATTTGAACTGTAGAGTTTGACTTTTCTCTAAGTGAAATGTGAAGAAGGCTTGCTGGGTTTAGTGCAAAAGAGTGACATATACTTTGACAGGATCACTAAAGTTGTGTTGAGGCTAGGATGAAGGTGAGCAATTCTGAAGTAGGAAGACCAGTTAGGAGGCCATTAGCACAATGCAGGTAAGAGATCATGGTGATACGGACTAGATCTATGCGGTGATGATAATAATAGTCAATTACAAATATATTTTAAAGGTAGAGACAACCAAATTTGCTGCCAAATTGAATGGGAAATGTTTACAAAGAAAGATGTCAAAAATACTCCAAGATTTTGGACTAAACCACTGGTACACATTAATTGCTAATAATAACAATAGCTAACTAAAACTGTGAAAGTAATATATTTCACATAAGCAGGAAGGCGGTGGGATGAAAAGAGTTTAGTTCTGAACATATTAAGTTTAAGATGCTTGTTTGACATCTATATAGTGATCTAAGTTAGAGGGGGAACATTTTAAGTCTGAGATAATCAGACTTACATTTTATTTAACAGAATTAATCATTCTAGTTTGTTAAGAATAGAGAGAGTGGAAGGGAGCAGTCCAAGATAATGAAGTTGGAAATAAGAAATTGGCTGTTATCAACATAAATATCATACATAATGAACACAACATCCATGTTCCAACTAAACTACAAAGGTCAGAAACATACTGGTTACTCTTGGGATCTGCAAAAATAACAAAAAAGTAAATGTCTTGAACTAAAGACTTTTCAAGTTGAAGACTTTTTTCTAAATCACCTCTGCAGGAAACAGGTAACATTCAAAAAGACCAAACCCAACTTTTACTTGTATTGCTCATAATCCTGGCTAGCATTTATAACAGTATGTTCACCAGCACACAAATGATAATTTCGAAGTTTATTCAGAATTGTAGTATAAGGTACAAAAGATTAAAGTTATCTCAGTTTAGAAGTTAGGTTTGCCTAAGGAAGTTGAGCATTTCATCCACTTGAATTCTCTAGTGAATTTTTAAGGGGATAAAATAAAAATAAGTATCAAATTGTCAGTGGAAATGCTTCAAATCTGACCTTGGAAGCTACTGATTTATGACTTGATTATCCTGGATAAAATAACATTTTCCAAAGATTATTCATCCATCAATAACACCAAACAATATACCAAATATGGGAATTTCTTAAGTCATCTTTAATCTCCACAAGTTTTTACTTTACTATATGTTTACACTGTTGGGTGAGTGACTTGTGCTGGTCCAGTAATAAATTGGGTCAAAAGATTTTTTTTAAAAGAGTGAATTTTATGGTACACGAATAATATCTCAATAAAGTTATTTTTCAAAAGACCCAAGGACAGAAAATGGGGACTTTCAGTATCCCCCATCTCAGGAATCAGGTCCCAGACCCTCAATCCCACTTAGGACTGGCCAGTGAACCCAAAGGTCAGCCCTGAACAAGCCCCTTGTGGCTTTACCACCATCTCCACTCCACCCACCATCAAAGAAGCAGTAGCTTAGGAAGACATGGAGATAATATTCCAGATACTCTCTCCATCCAACAGCAGCTCATGTCTTAGCACTTAAAGAGTTATACCTCAGCCATGCAAACATCTCCCCCTACCCCAAACATCAGAAACCTCAAAGAAGCACTTTGGGCACACTAGGGAGCCCAGCAAAGCCTCCTCTTGGGGGGGGAAAATGTCCTTGGGGGCAGAGCAAGGCCTCTACCACTCCAGAGAGCTGTAACCAGAACAAAGGGCCCATGGTCCCGAGCCCAGCTCCACCCACAACACACCTGCCTGAGTCCACCTTTCAACAAGAGAAGGAATGGAAGGGCGCCCAACAGAGCAGCAATAGCTCCATCTGAGCTTCTTGGAAAAACAAGGGTAAAATAGTGCCCACCTTTAAAGGCAAGTTCAGATCCACCCCTAACCAGGGAGCCCTCAAACCTCCCAACACCCTCTCTTCTAATCCCACAGGCTTTCTGGTTCCTCATCACTCCCACTGCGGGGAGGCGAGAGAACACCAGATTAAGGGTCAAAAGGCCTGGACACTAGTCTCAGCCCTCTGCTCAAGTGCCCAGACAACTAAGGAAGCCAACAGGCCACCACCCAGCCTCCCTGACTTTCAACCCAGCCAGAGGACCACACAAATTCAAAACAACCTCTCAAAAAGAGGGGCTTTCGGGTTTCCCTGGTGGCGCAGTGGTTGAGAGTCCACCTGCCGATGCAGGGGACACGGGTTGGGGCCCGGGCCGGGAAGATCCCACATGCCGCGGAGCGTCTGGGCCCGTGAGCCATGGCCGCTGAGCCCGTGCGTCCGGAGCCTGTGCTCCGCAACGGGAGAGGCCGCAACAGTGAGAGGCCCGCGTACCGCAAAAAAAAAATAATAATAATAATAAAAAAATAAAAGAGGGGCTTTCGAGTGCTCCCATGTAGCCTTTGGAAGAACCTGGAACTCAGGAAGGACGGGCTGGCCCAGGTCACACTGCAGGGCTGGGCTGTCCCGGGCATCACGGAGGCCTGCTACTTCCACCGGTCGGAGACGGGTGCACCCTCAACAAGCCCCCATTCAGCCACCCACTGCTCAGGATAACGAGACTGTGGCCAGAGAAGCCCAGCGCTGACCTCGAGCCACACCTGTCGGGCCGTACTAGCGTCTCCTCCGCTAAGGGCTGAGAGTGGTTTGCTAGCCCCGGTAACCCGCAAGGGTACTTGCACCTGCGGGGAGGGGGTGGGGGTGGGGGTGGTTCACTAGGCGCTCCAACCCAGGGCCCCGTTGCACAGATGGTACGCTGGGGCCAGGGACGACCGGCTCGGAACCCGGCGTCCGACCAGGGGCCCACTGGCCCCACAAAGAGACTCAGACCCGGAGGACCACCACAAGAACTTACCGGGCACGGCGCAGTCATGGCTGGGCCAGAGGTGCTCAAGGCGCGGAGGAGCCCAACAAAGCAGGCTTTGCCTTTTCTGCGCATTCAGTTTCCACGCCTCCAACCGCCGCCAATAGCAACGCGGCCGCTTCGCCGCGCCCCGCCCACCGCCATTAAAGGAGACGCGGCGCCTTGGCTTTTTACTCCCCGACCGGTAAGAGTGCCGTTTGGCCTGTTTCATTGTCTCCGCGCGCCCAGCGCCACCAAGACAGACAGTCCATGGAGGACGACGCGAAAGTCTTCTGTCCACAGTCACTCATTCCCCTGAGAAATTCAAAAGACTTATGCATAGATTTACTATTGCTCACTTAAAAAACAGTTGATTTCAAAGTACATCCTGTTAAAGCCAAGAATACAGACCTGAAAACAGTTTTTATATTTAGTGTGTTTAGAAATCATCCAGGCTAGATAGGTCTCCCAGGCTGCTTAAATACTGATGTGCTCCCAGCCCTGGTAAACAAACTTAGGTATCAGGCAACTAAAATGTTCTCTGTTGGAGTGTGCAAGACAACACCCTTCTTTGCTCATGATGCTTGCTAGAGGTTTGACAGAGGACTTACACTGGATTTCTTTAAAAGGAACCAAAATAATATGCTTCAAATAAATAAAGTTTATTTATCCGTGTTACTGTGGCAAATAAATAAGAACTGAGCGGCATGTAGGTGGGAAGGATCATGACCCTAATACGAGGAAGCTACACTAGCTATATAGTTGTATAACTGAGTTATTGGTCTAGATCCATTTTCCACGCTTCCTGGGCACACTGTTAAGCAACTCATCTTGCTCACATTTTGTAGCCGTTCCTCAGCTGAGTGAATTGGCACTGTTCTCCACTGCTTCGCCTTCACTTTGAAGGACTGGAATCTCCTTAAATGGACTGTTACCTGACATAAATTCTAGGAAAAAAAGTAATTGTCAAAACCTAAAGCCCCACACATCTCCCTACTTTTGCCCATGAATCCACAGATATCCATGTATTACAAAGTTTGAGTCTTAACACACAGAAAACTTTAATTATTAAATATTGCTCTCAAATTAAAAACACATGTATCATTAATAAGTTTCTAAGTACTTAATTGTTCCCAGTTCCCCACTCCTTTTCAGTGGAGGGGGTAATAAAGGAAGTGCACAGGTGGAACTGAGAGTATTCAAGGGCACCCAGTCATCAGATGTGAAAGGGAAACTGCTGTGATTCATTGGGAAAATACTTTAAATTAAATGGTAAAATTATTTTCTGTAAAAAATTATATTACATTAACTATAATATAATATTTAAATATGTATAAATATATACACTTGTATATTACAAAATAATTTTTAAACTCTTACATTAACTGGTTTTTCAATGTGTTACACACTTTTAATAAAAATAAATTTGTCTACACCTGAAAATTTTAATACTTGATCACATTTCTATTACACTGGGCATGCATGGTATGTCAGTCTCAGTTTCGTCAGAAAAACTGACCACTACATGTGTTAGGGGAATAAAGGGAATATATGCAGGAATAAGAGCTTAGGAGTATGTAAAAAGAACTTAGGGAAGATCTGAAAGATCTCAGCTGAAGCATATGAGAAACTGGAACTACTGAAAAGTCTGAGGAGCACAGCATGTCTTCCACTGTGAAACAGGAGCAAAGAGAGGTCTGTGAAGCCACCAGCACACTTTAAAACATGAAAGCACAAATTCATAATAGAGAAGTGCTGATCTGACACCTCTAGATGTCATGATGGAGATCAGAAAGTCATGGAGAAGTCTGCAGGGCCATCTTGTCTGATCACAACAACCGCAAAAAAAAAAAAAAGTTTCCCATCCTGTCCACCTTCCAAATATCATGTGATCTCCTCTTATTGGCCAATTCTAACCTAAAACACACAGGTAAAGAGATTCTGGGAAACCTTTGCCAGGTTTCTCCTCCATGCTGGACAGAATTAGGTTGGGAAGATACTGAGCTGGCAAGATAACACAGCACAGTCCACCTCCTCACAAACTGGGGAGATACGTGTATCTCCTTATATATTTTATATGTAATAAGTATATATTTTATATGTAATAAGTATATATACATATCAAATATATATACATATATAAGATATATATGATACAAGGGATTATACATATTATATTTGATATCTTAAGTACACAGTAGCAACATACTTCCACCTAACATGATGTAACTAGCTCATACCACCAAAGTCATGCTTACCTCTCCCATAAAGGCAGACATACAATCCTATATGCCACGTTATTATTTGATATTTATTCCTCTTCTAGCTCATTTACAATCTCAATGAGCTATCCTGTTTAATACATATGGAATTAAATAGTGAAAAATATGGTTAATCATTACTGGAACTCTCATACAAGAGTAGGAGAAGGAGAGAAAAGTAAAGAAAAAATAATTGGTTTCATATACTTCATATCTATTAACACACACATGCACATGCTTACATATATATGTGTGTGTGTATATATATGCACACATACATACATGCATACATACATAAAGCAAAGAATAAATTTGTGTGGCAATTTCTAGTGAATAATTTGGGGTAAAATGAGACATACCCATATTCACCATTTGGTTTTCTGACCTGTATATATTAACTGTGGAGAAATAAAGCCATCTATTTGTTGCTGGTTTAGATACACTACTGCTTGGGACTAAAACTAAGCATTCAAAAAGTTATCCCGTTGTCCTTTCAGGCCATCTGCTCTCTTTAGCACATAGTAAGACCAATGAATTCTTTGACCTAGATACTATTCCTTGAATTATAATTAGTAACATTTAGCAACATGCTTCATTTTAGAAGCAATGATGTGTGGAATGGATTCTATAAATATATAGATTAGTGTTACAGCAAAAGCACTGGGGGTAGAGGAGAAAAAGTCACAGTGCCTTTAAGATGTGACTTCTGAAATGGTAGAGTAAGGATCTCAACAGAACAACAATTTAAATGCTGAATATTATAAAAGTGTTACCATTGGAAGTCTCTGAAATTGACCTAAGGGCATATAATAAATAAAGAAATGTGAACACGAAGCTTGAAAATCTACTAAATCTTGACAAGGATGGTGAAAGTCTGTGGCTTTTGAGGTATGATCTGCTATCTTACCACACATCCCTCCCCCATCATCTGCATGTTATGGAAACTCTATCCCAGGCATATACAGCCACAGATACTGGACTCCCCTGTCCTCCAAGCTCCCATTCTGGGTCTACAGGTTCAGGCTATTGTTTCTTGCCCTTTGTGTTGCAGAGGCTCTGTTCCCAGAGGCATGGCTGAGGGAGCAGGTGTCCTTTCTCCCAGCCAAGTCCATATGTACAGGGCAGAAATCCTACTCCAGGCACAACAGACAGAAAATACTAGGACTCCATATTTTCCTTCATCAGCTTGCTCCCCCATTAGGCAGAAGTTCAAAGGCCAAGTTTTGCTACTCCCCAAATACCAGTGCCCACTCATAGAGCAAAGGTGTCACTCCAGAAAAAGCAGGTTCCTGATCTCACCTCTGGTCCAGTGGTGTAGTGATTCTGCACAGTGGAAAAGCAGGCTGTAAGGATGAGACATTTCACAGCTTTACCTGAGAAGATTGATTTTATTTGGACCAAAGAGTGGAGAAAGCCATGGTTAAGGATGATGTCAAAAACTATGAAAGTCTCGGTGAAAAGCAATTCAGAGGCTCTATTAGCTCCATGACAGAAGCAAAATAGCAGAGCAATCAGAAACTTAATAAAGAGAACCACAGAAGAGACAACCAAGAAGAACCTTTCTGTGATCACAGTAAAAATTGGGGCTCAGAAAAGCTGTACACAATTGTTAGGCTGCACCCACTCAAGGACAACCAAAGCAGAATGTGAGGCAAACTTGAAACCATCTTCAAGATATACACAAATTCATCAACAAGGGACTGACACTTCACTGTCCCAAAGGGCTGAAACAAGTTCTGATCAAATATTGAACAATAAGCTATTTTGATTCAGGGGTGACTCTAAGGATGCCAGACTTAAAAATAAAATTATGGTCATCCCTGGCTGTCTAAAAGATTATGTGCATACTCAAGGATGTATGCTCTAAGGAGTTATTAGACAGGAAACTACAAGCTATAAATCCATGGCTGAACTTGAGGGGGGAAGAAAATTCACAGACACCCTGATCTGTGATAGCAGCCTCCAGCCACATGTACATCCAGTGATACAGAGTAAAATCAAATTAGCTAAAGGGACTTAAGCACAGAATTAAACCAATTAGTGGCTTATGCCAACCCAGGGACAAACCCTAGATAGGCTAAAAGATAAAAACAGGGGGAAAAATCTGAGAAGAGATATAAAAGGCTATACACTGCAGAGAAAATAGCCTTTGTAGAATTAGTTCAAGCTACAGATTCAATCCCTATCAAAATCCAGCCTTGCTTTTTCTCCCCCCACATCCAGATATTTACAGCTTGATCCTAAAATCTGTATGGAAATGAAAGTAACCTAGAATAGCCAAAGCCATTTTGAAAAAAGACAAAGTTGGAGGGCTTACACTTACTGAATTCAAAACTTACTATGAAGCTACAGTTATCCAGACTTTCTGATACTGGCTTAAGGTTAGACGTATAGACATAAAAATTAATGGAATAGAAATTAGAGTCCAGAAATAAACACATGTATCTAGGGTCAACTGATTTTTTGACAAGAATAGCAAGACAATTAAATGGGGTAAATAATAGTCTTTTCAATAAATGGTGTGACACTAGATAGCCACATGCAAAAAAATGAAGTTGAATCCCTATTTCACACCATTTACAATAATAAAATCAAAATGGATCAAAGATGTAAATGTAAGAGCTAAGAATAAAAATATTTAAAATAAATAAGTACAAATAAAGATGACTTGGAAATTGCCACTGGTTTGTTTTTCTTTTTTTTAAATTGAGCTATAGTTGATTTATAATGCTGTGTTAGTTTCTGGTGTGCAGCAAATTGATTCAGTTATATGTATTTTTTTTCATATTCTTTTCCATTATGGTTTATTACAGGATATTGAATATAGTTCCCTGTGCTACACAATAGGACCTTGTTCTTTATCCATTCTATATATAATAGTTTGCATCCACTAGTCCCACACTCCTAGTCCAATACTTCCCCCTCCCCTGGCAACCACAAATCTATTCTCTATGTCTGTGAGTCTGTTTCTGTTTTGTGCATAAGTTCATTTGTGCCATATTTTAGATTCCACATATAAGTGATATCATAGGATATTTGTCTTTCTCTTTCTCACTTACTTCACTTAGTATGATAATCTCTAGGACCATCCAAGTAGCTGCAAATGGCATTATTTCATTCTTTTCTATGGCTGAGTAATATTCCATTGTATACATGTACCACATCTTTTTATCCATTCATCTGTCAATGAACATTTAGGTTGTTTTCATGTCTTGGCTATTGTAAATAGCACTGCTATGAACATAGGTGTACCATATATCTTTTCAAATTATAGTTTTGTTCAGATAAATGCCCAGGAGTGGGATTGCTGGATCATACGGCAACTCTATTTTTAGTTTTTTAAGGAACCTCCATACTGTTCTCCCTAGTCACTGCACCAATTTACATTCCCACCAACAGTGTAGGAGAGTTCCATTTTCTCCTCACCGTCTCCAGCATTTGTTATTTGTAGACTTTTTAATGATGGCCATTCTGACTGGTCTGAGGTGGTACCTCATTGTAGTTTTGATTTGCATTTCTCTAATAATTAGCAATGTTGAACATCTTTTCATGTGGCACTGGTTTCTTTGTTATGATACCTAGAGCATGGCAAACAAAGAAAAAATATATAATTTTGACTTCATCAAGTTTTTGAGTAAAACATTTGAAAAGGATAATAGCAAGTGAAAAGACAAACCACAGGATGGAAGAAAATATTTTTAAATAATATATCTAATAAAGAAAAAATTGTATCCAGAATATGTAGTGAACTTTTAACCCAATTTTAAAAATGTTAAAAGATTGGAATAGATGTTTTTCCAAAGAGGATACACAAATGGCCAACATGAAATGATGCTCAATGTGGTTAGTCATTAGAGAAATGCAAATCAAAATCACAGCAAAATTCCATTTCACATCCACTAGATGGCTATAGTAAAAAAGAAAGACAATAACAAGTGTTGATTAGGTTGTTCAGAAGTTAGAACCATCAAACATTACTGGTGGGAATGTGAAATATTCTAAAATAAGATTGTGATTAGTTGCACAACCACATGAATATACTAAAATCATTGAATGGTACACTTTAAATAGGTGAATTATAAGGTATGTTAATTGCAACTCAAAAATGATGTTAAATATTAATTATAAAAAAGGTAAGCATCTTCTAACAAAGGTAAAAATGTCATGATGGAAATGGTCCAATGTAACCAATTTGCTTTCATATGACTTTCTGTTTTCCTGTGGGATGGTGCCATATCAGAAACTCATTATAGTTTCTGCTGTTAGCTATGATCAGATCAGCCTTGTTGAATGCACATTACTGTTGTTGAACTCATACACAACCTTCCTCCCTATTGCTGTCAGCACATTGTAATGAGTCTACTAAACAAAGACAAGAGCATCTGGAGAAGAAGATTATTGGCTCCCACAAAATAGATACTCTTGATCACCTGATAATTGAGAGCCTTCTTTTTCCTATAATTTAGTTTGATGTTCACTTTTTTGGGAAAGAAACATACTCAATTTGCCCAATTTAGGGGTCCATTCACATAATTCTTCCCCAGACTTCTTTGTCATCAAATCCCCAATCTTGCTCTTTCCAAGTCCTTGACCATTAGCCAAACTACTAAACACATATGATGAGTTAATGTAGATTTATACTTCTGCTCAACTCTTCCTCAAAATAAAGTTAGCCACCAAACATGTAGTTTAAAGTTTTTCCTACTTAGAGGATTTTCTTGCAGTTATCCACATTCAGGTGGTACCAGAATGCTTATTAGCACCACCAGTAAACTAGATCTGATATCCTTTTCTTCTTCAATCAAGCAATCATAGGGAATGTTCTATGAAGCCTTATGGCTTGATATTCCATGAGCATCTGAGACACTTCCTTATGCAACCTAGTTATGCCTCCAGTACCTACTACCTTGTATACTCTTTTATTTACAATTTTGACTTGATGATGGAGTGTCACTAATGTACTCAAATTTATGGCTTGATGGCTCAGACAATGAGTCCAAGGTGGACCGTTAGATTACTTGGTAGTTTGGAGGCCCATGATAAAGCACTCAGTCTCTACCTGGCACAATGTTATTGCAGAGTTTTTTTCTCCACAAAAAGAACAAATTTCTGCAACAGATAGCTTATATTTGCTCAAATATCCTTAGTGTATGCATAATAGCTTACCTATGGGGCCTTCCTAAAGCATTCCTATTTGTCACAAGCACTTTCTGCCCCATCAAATCTGCTGTATCATATACCCTAGTGTCAGAGCACCTTGCCAGACAATCTGAATTTGTTGCAAAGTTTTCTCTCCTGCTGAACTCAAAACACATAGACATATGGGTTACACCATAAATTGGCTTGATGAAAGATGATGAAAAATAGTAAAATCTACTGCTGAAATCTATGGAAAATGTTTGAGAGAGGGAGTTATATGAATCTGAGGTATTTCTTCCCCACATTCCTTCCTGGCAGGCTTGCCCTATTTGCTGTGTTATGTGTACTTTGGTCAAAAGGCACAACTTCTTTCAGGTGGCCAACTTTACCTACAAAACTCTTAATTCTCTCCCTCTCTCTCTCTAATATATAACATTTTCATAAATATCCAGTCAGATAAGCCTTCTCTCATCCTTCATATTACTTCTTCAAAACTGGGTGGTAGCAGACTCCTGCTATTATTCTCTCCAGGATTCCTCACTCATCCCTGTGCTTTTCCTAAATATTCCCCTCACCTTGTGAATATCTTTGAAAGCAACCAAATTCAGTGTGCTTTCTCCCTCATAACAACTAATTCAACTGAATATTATCATTGCATTTCAGTAGTCTACAATGTTACTAATAAAAATACTATTTTAATTTTGTTTTAATTTGCACTTTCTTGACTACTAGCCTTGTTGTTTTTCATTTTATTGATGCTATAATATTACTTTCTGAATTATTCTCTTGCTTTGATATATTTGTTTCAGTGGGAGTTTAAGTGATTGCTTTAAGACATATGGATAGGAGTAATTTAGATTATGGATATTAGTACTTTTTTGTCATTTGTGTTTCAAATAACTTTTCCTCACATTTGTTTGCCTTTTCAGCTCAGGTATTTTACTTTCCGTGAATAAAATTGTTGATTATTATTTTCCCACTCTTTGTTCAAGATTATTATTTGCTAATGCCCCTTGAGAATTAGACTTCCATTTTGTATATACATATCACTTATGACATAATTTTGACTACTTTGTCATTTTCTATTAAGTATCAAAAACAAATCTTTTACTTGACCTCTGAAATACAGATTGCATTTTTTCTTGTCTTAAGTTTTCTTTCTATTGATTTTTAACACTGAATTCAATTCTGCTACTAAAATTTTAGACTCTGCTGTTTTTTCTTATTATTGTTTGCTCTCATTTTTTCTCAAGATTTTCTTTTGTCTTTTCAGTATGTTCTACATTATAATAAATTCTTATTTATAGGGACACAATGGACTATTATTTTACAGAGAGTAAAAAGCAGAGAACTTTCTATTGTTTTATTTGCCTTCTGATAGTAAGAAAAATTAAGAAAAAAACTTCCTTTAAAAGTCCTAAAATTAGTGATCCTATTTTTAAAATGTTTTGACACAAAAATGGTCTCTGGCTTTTTTCTCTTTCTGCTAAGTTACCTATGAAAAAAGTTAAATTTATCCAGCCTCAGGGATGGCCCTTAGTCCCCTTCTGACCATGCCCTTTCTCTGAGAATTCTCCTCTCTTATCTAAAACTGGGTCCCATATTTTTGTGTGTATCCCATAACAGGAATCCAGCAGGGGTTACTTTATTGTGGTTAGAAACTTGGACTATGTGGGAGCATCTCCTGCTCCAATACTTGTTCTCAGATTTTCAGAAGCACTTCTAATTACTATTCATAGACCAGGGCAGCAGAACTACTATCCAGGGTGGACAGCTTCCAGGGATCTTTTAGTCTCATTTCTTGTTATAATGTGCAATCATACATTTTATTTTAGCCACTGACATGGTAGAAATTAGCATTTGTATTTTCTGAATAGATGTCCCAAAAGAAGAGTTTAGGTTACTAGAAATTATTCTGGTGAGTCATAAATCTATTCTTATGAACTAAGTGGACTGGATTCAAGTAAATGTAGGTTTTGAATTTCTAAACCTAGGGTGAGAAGAGTGAGATATGGAGTTTCTTCTTTTTCTTAACTTTGTTTTTCTCCTTTCTGATAATGGATGCAAAATATGTGTCTATCCTCTTTATTATTTTTCATATTCTAATAACACTGTATTATGTATCCACTATTCCCATATTATAGAATAGCTCAGACTCCTTTTTCTATTGCTGTGGGAAAATTTTATTTGTTTTTGTTTTGGCAAGTTTTTAAGGATGTTTTCATGACAACAGTTACTAGATTGCAGAATCTTTAGTCCTGACGTCTGCCTAAGTTCCTGACAAGCTAACATTTGTGCTTGTGACAGGTATCCAAAATTTCAGCATTAAGTCCATCTGTCTGTTACCACAAAAGGTGTTGTGCAGGATATCAGTAAAAAAAGCAGACAAATAAAAGCAGACTTATCCAACAGTACTACAAACACTAGGAACCATATGCTCCCTAGAATAAATAGCACTAACTATCCCAAGAGCATTTTCATTTTTACAGAGTGAGCCTAATGTCATAGAGTGAATGCTAATTGTTACCTCCTACAGTGGAAGGTAGGTATTTGTGGATTGTAACTTCCTGCAATGTCCAATTTCTCTGCCTAAATATAAGGCTGCCACTAAATTTTCTCATCTCATAGGAAAGAATATCTTTTGACCATGATAATGAAAACTTTCTTGTACATTTTGATAGTGCAGCAAGATGAACTGTCCAGAGAGAAGAGAACCTCAGACTGATGCAAGTCTTGGCTGTGCTTCTCCTTTGATAGGTAACTGGGGAAATTAACTTTATCATTACATTTTACCATTTCCAAAATGAGAATTTCCACTTGTGAATTTGTTTTTCAAACCAAAGTAAATCATAGACAATACTGAAATATATTTTTTATATCAAGATATAGTAGCAATTCAGTGGTAGAAAAAATGTTTGTGCCAATATTAAGTACAGTAGTCATAAAATTAAAATTAGCAATTATGTTAGACCTATCTATTGTCTCAAAATATAATCTTATAGATCTGCATTTTTACTGTAACCATTATAGGCTAAGATCTCTATTATGAAATGTAGTTTCTAACATAACCAAAAGCCTCTAAATAAAATTATATTATTTGGAGATTTTTTTTAACATCACATATTTCCACTTATTTCTGAATCACAAAGTGTTTAAAAGAAGTTGTGAAGAGTAGAGTCTCTGTGACAAATAATTTGAAAAACAATAATAGATATTAAACAAGAATAATGTTTTCTATAACTTAGATTACTGTTTATGCCTTTACTAAATACTTGATATGTATAATAAATTTTTTAACTAGAATTCATGTTCTAAGTACTACTTATCCAAAAAAGTGAAAATTTCAATGACAAGGAGTAACAGATATATTTATACAAGAATAAAAGAAGTCTCTTAGAAAGAGGACAAAACAGAAAATATTTTCTCTAAGTAAAGATATTCGAAGGTGTTTTACTGAGCATAATTTCTTTACATAGTACATATGAGAAATTAGTTTCTAAAACAAAATAAATCACTAAAAGGCAGATAACTCATTATGTTGATGTCACAAATAGAAATTATAATTACTGTTAATATGTCACATGGCACTAAAGAAAGAAGGTGAAATCAAACACATTCAAGTTTATTTTGATTTCCAGAAAGCTATTATATATGTAAGATAAATTCAAAAATCTGACTTTCATTCCAGTAAAATTATTTTATAATTTGAATAACAAAGATATCCATTAATATTTTATACACAGAACATACATTAATACTTAATTATTTATCCCAGGGATAAGCAAACTACAGCTAGTAGACTAAATCCAGAGCTCCACTGATTTTGTAAAGTTTTACAGGAACACAGGAACATCTACTCATTTAAGTACTGTTAATGGCTGCTTTCCTGTTCCAGTGGCAGAGTAGAGTGTATGTCAGACTGCAAGGCACATAAAGTCTAAAATATCTACTATATAGCCTTTTACCAAAAAAAATTTGTCAAAACTTGATTTAGGATATTGTCTAGAACATAGTAGAAATTCAAAATTATTTACTGTTGCCAAAAATATTTAATGAGGTAAAATATCTGTATGTAAAGGCTGAGAATCAGACTCAACAGAAAACTTTCATAAAATAATGTAGTATGGAAAAACATTTTTCAGAAAGGCAATATTATACTATACATAAACAGCAGTAGAAATGTGCAAAAATTTTGTTCTAATAATTATTCTTTTGAAAATCTATTGTGAAAAAACTTGAAATGTGTAAAAGGCACTAAGATGTTCATAACAATATTTTTATATTTATAAAAATGTTTAAAAAATAAAATTTGTATTCTATTTTATTCCCTTAATGGAATAGTATATAGTCACTATGAATCACATCTATTAATAATATGTAATAATACTTAAATGTATTCATCTAAACAGCTATTATATACAATTTAACATATTCAATGATCTTTATATAACTGATAATCTTATATAATTCAATAATTATAACTATAAAAACAAACACAATAGAATGATTATGGTATTTCTGTGGCTAGTGCTCTTATGGATGATTTTTTTCCTCTGCTTTCCAAAAGTTCTGTTATATACTTAAGATTATTCTTAAAATGACCAAGACAGTTTTAATATTTTATATGTATTACATATATTTAAATATATTGACATTTTGGCTGTATTACACTTAATATCACAGAATCTTGGTGTTAGAAATAAATTTAGATTAACCAGTCTAATCTTCCAACCTAACTTGATACTTTTTCTGGAAAGTTACTTGTAAAGGAATTTTTCATCCTCTCCTTCATTATTTCAGTGGCAAGAGCTTATAATCAAATACCAGTATCTTAAGCTAGAAAATAAATCTCCTTTCAGTATAACTATCTACTTAAACCTTATGTTGCTTATTTTCCAAAGGGATGAGCTTCTACATTATGACATGAAAGGAGTTTATATATCCTCAAGTTTTTCAGTTTCCTGTCTATGACATCCATATATTTCAAGACCTGCTCCATGCTTTTCCTCGATGTTTATAAGTTGGTAATACTAGAGGTTTTGATGAGTGTCCACAGGCTTCAGTCATGTCTCTGGAAAATGCAAGTGATAGATGGCTAAGAGGGTCACTACTATCAATCATTTCTTCAAACTTGTTAATGTCTATAAATACTATTTATTGCTTTGGGATGTGTGGGATATGGTTTTCTCTTCAGAAGGACTGTGTTCATGCACTGTTGTATATATCCATATTTGTTGTGTGGTTCTAGAAACGAGAATGTAATTTCTCTTTTTGTTTTTTCTCCTTTGTGACACACGAAGTCATCTTAAAATACTTAATATGCAAGAGGAATGTTTGGATCCTTGTATATTATAGAAATAGGAGAGTAGCTGAAAATATCAGATATATTTACTTGTTTTATATATCTACCCTGAAAGTTCTCAAGGGTGCTTCTTTAAATCAGAGATTTTTGTAAGGGGAAAATAATTAACTGAGATGTCTAAACCCATAGTATAAAATAAAGTTACTTCAAACTACCAGCAGTTTGCCCTATCAACATAGAGCAAAAAATTAAAAACAATTTAAAAATCATTGTGGATTTTTTATTTATTCCCATTGCTAAAATATTGAAAAAGGCTTGCAGTTAGCGTCTGAATTTGCTTCAGTCTCATTCTTGTCTTCTTTTTTAATAAGCCATTAGTAAATGCTTTCAGCTTCTGCTTCTGCAGTGATATATAGTCTATTGTCTTTTTGCTATCAGACCTGTTAAGAAATTGTGAAATGTTCATACTCTTTTGTTTAAAAGTACTTAATGTTCAGCCTTTAAGTGTACTTATTTTGCCTTAATTAGAAAGACTCAACTGTATCTTTGTAGTACTTGCAATGCTATTGTCATTGGTGTTACTGTAGACATACAACTAAAATAGAAATAATTAAGTTGTAAAATTATTTTGTATATGTACCAATTCTTTATTTTGCTTTTAAGAAAATATTTTTATTGACTTATAGAACTGGTGGGAAAAATGATCTGCACTAAATAGTCCTATACAATTTGCTTAAGCTAAATAGATTTTAAGAAGAATCTTAATTCACTATTTGGGTAAACTTACATCTTAACAAAGCAAATAGAATTATGTATATTGACTATGTATATATTTATTATTTGTGATGCATTTTATTTACACTGACAATGAAGACATATCAGTTGTCCCCAAAACACCAAATGTGCAGTATATATCATCTACAGCATCTTTCTCCTTACGTAGATATTTAAATTGAGTCTAGATATAAAGTATAGTTTTGCCAGTTTCTCAGTGCTCAAACTGTATGTGCACTGTGGAAATAAAACATCATTCTATTTAAAAATAAATATGAATGTACTAAAATGCAAAGCAAAACTTTAATTATTTCATAAGAGGAGACTCAGTTTTATAAAATCTGAATACTCTATATGTTTATTAATGTGGAGAATATGTGTCAAATAATTTTCCAAAATAAGGAAAATACAGGAAATATATATATTGAAGTGGCTGCTTTTTTTCACATATTTTTGCAGAGGAGATTATGTTGAGTAAATATAAACTCATTCAGCTACAGTTAAAATCCGTTCAGAGTGGGGGCAGTATAAGTCAATGAATTTGCAAATCAGATTAGACACAATCATTCAAATATTAGAGATGTGCTAAATAAATAAACAAACAAACAAAACAGCAAATGCTTAGAGTGTTAATAATTGGATTAGTTTAGAGAGACTCTTAAATATGTATTCTAATTCATTGACACTGGGTTTAACTTCATAAATCCTACATCCTCCCTATTGCAAATTTATCATTGTAGTCACACAAACTTATAAACATTATGGAAAACATTACAGAAAAGTATAAAATTCTAAAATGGAGAATTTCTTTTCTATATAGTTCATACCTAAACATTTTATGTACTGAAATTTTTCTTTGTGTGTGAGCAAAGTTTTTTTATTATTTTCTTTCTTTCTTTAAATTTTTCTTGGAGTATAATTAATTTACAATGTTGTGTTTGTTTCAGGTGTACAGCTAAAAAGAGTGGATATATGTATATGTGTAACAAAGTTTTATTTTTTTTTAATCAGACATAGACCCCTTAAATCACTAGTACTTGGTTACTTTCTACCCTAAAAACATATTTTTTGGCTGAAATTTCTATAAATTTTACTGGAAATAGACACTTGTTCTCTCCAAAGTTCTCTTTAAAGTTGCCTTCATTGTGCATGCTTATACATATCAATTAATAATAGTAGTAATCTCTTAGATGGGAATAATATAGCAATAAATATATCCAACTACTTGCCTTCATCATAAAAAACTCTGAACACTTTATTTTCATTATTTCTTTGCATTTAAACTTTTTTGTAAGATGCATCAATTTATGTCTTAAAAAGGCCATATATTTAATTGCTGAAATGTACCATAATGATAGATAACATTTACTGAGTGCTAACTGTATGTTCAGACTCCTGGTTATATAAATATTTTTAAACTTCATTTAATAATGAATAACTCACAAACATTCAATGTAGGAGCAAATATCAGCATTAGGGTTTCCCAGATAATGAAACTAAGAATTAAAATAAAATAGTTACTTTATTATGATTACATAGTTTGTAATTCATGGTGCTGAATTTCAAACCTAGACAAATAAACTCAGTGAATATACTCTTAAACACCATGAACTGTTCTCGCCCACATACTTTTTGATTTCAACTGAAGACTAGAAAGTACATGAAAGTAGCATTTCACTGCTCCAGCACTTTGATGGAAGAAAAAAAGAGTCAACGTATAAATGATACATTTATGTCTCAATTTCTTTAGAAAGATCTTTATTCTTATTCCTTCCTTCAACTACAATTATAAAATTTATGTATATTTTTCCTTGAATTCTTGGAATAAAAACAAATTGAAAGAATAGGTGATAAGAATATATATCAATTAAACACAAATATTTTTATTTTATTGCAAACCACCTAATGATTGAAAAATAAACCTCTATTATTATTATTATTAACTTTGATTCTTTGTGTCCCATACGGTCAAGTACACATTTCTAAGTAGTTCTTACCTAGTTGTAAAAGTATGGTATATTCATGGATTAACTTATTTTTCTCCTAACCTGGTGTTACCTAGTTATAGTGACTGATACTATTTAAATAAACTTATAATGGGAAGTGCATAGCAGCGTTCAGCAGTATAATATGTGTTCAATTAATGTTTGTAACATGATTCTCATGTATACAGAATTTCTTATAATAGTAATATTTATGTTATTGTTATATAATAAATATTTACACATACATTTATTACCTTATTTCCTAATAAGTACATTTTTTTTAGTTGAAAAATCAAAACCTTTCTGGAATATATTACTGAAAAATAGAGTGCACTTAAGTGTATCTATCTAGCATCCTCTTGGAGAAACTATACCTATATCCTGAATTAGTGGCATATTTCTTATAAAATAATACACAAAGTTGAAATGACATTTTTTAAAAATCCATATTTTTGGAAAACATACTGCTTTAATGTAAATTGTGCTGTCTATGAGATTAGACCATGCTTTAAGTGAAGCCACACTAAATAAAACTTCAATTTCTTTAATGATCACTAAAAAAAACTTTATTATATAATGTATAACTATAGTAAGTAACTTGAAGGGTACTATATAAAATTTTGAATAATGGTTGATTTAAGTAACTCAGTCTCAGTAAAATTATGATTTAGTAGATAATATGATTTATATTATGTAACATCAGGTATAAAATTGGAAATATTCAGATTTTTAAAAATACAAAATTGGGATGCATCATAACTTAATATTCAGGATTTCATAAAGGTTTTTCTTAGGACAAAAATCCCTTTAACAAGGTTGAAAGTAATAGGGAATTCTCTGAAAATCATGGTATATTTATGATAGCAGCAATGGAAATGAACAGATGCAATATCTTTTAAAAAATCCAAAATAATAAGATCAAATGAGCAAATTCTCAGATGTGGAAACGAGATAAATTTGAGTGCACCATCCAAAAAAGATCAAAGAAAAAGAACTCTCTAAAGTAAACAGAGTGTCGTTTTTTTGGTTGCTAAAACTTTCCTGGTAACTTGTCAGTCTTAACAAGAAAGTATAAGAATCTCTCTGTGTGACACAGAAACATCACTCCTAAACCTGAAGTAAAGTCACACTGAGCAGAAAACGTTTTTAAAAAGAACTGAAGGAAAAATCAGAAGCTTTGGTCATATTGACTCTCTAAATTTAATGAAAAACTTGCCTATGGCAAAGTGTTCAAACTCTAAGAAATGAGCAAACATTTTTTAAAGCTCAGAGGTATCATATTTTTCAGAACATTTATTAATTTGGTCAACTGAAATTCTCCATAAACTAGGAGTTGGGCAAATTGCTCCTAGGAATATCTCAGTGCAAACAAATAAAATTCTACTCCAATAATTCAGAAATGCTATGCCTTGAATTAAATTCTAAGAACAAAATAATAATAATATTTTTTATCACAGTACCAATGAAACTACAAATGAATAAAAATTTAGAAAAAAAGTCCTGCTTATGTATGTTTTATTCTATGTTTTATAGAAAACTTATGTGAGAAAAAAAAGCCAGTTTGAAAAGCCAGTTATACTTTATTACTCCAATGTATATGGGAATAATATCTGACTCATAAATATTCTGAAGTCAGACTGTTATTAATTATAATTGTACCTAGTTTCTCAAAGATTCTACATGGGAGAGGTTTTCCTGAATTTTTATATTTACCTTTCTTCTGGTCAAAATATAGACTCTAGCATTATTTACCAATAATTCTCAAAAGCATAATACTATTAAAGCTAAACATGTTTTCCCTTTTAGACTGATTTATGTATATTATACTTATAAAAATATTTCAGAAAACCCTCATTAATTGACTGAGTAGGAACTTTCTTTTACCATAAAATAATGCATCAATTGAGTCCAACATAATATAAATAAATTCTGGGTATGTGAAATCCATTCTCAACCATGTCACTGGCAAAATGAAAAAATAAAAGAAAACAAACAAATAAAAACCTGTGCTTATGGTAATGCTGTAAAAAGGACACTATTAAACAATGCTAGAGGAAATATGAATTGTATACCCATTCTTCAAGTGCAATCTGTCGGTACATCTGTCAGCAATATGAATTATGACAGGATATACAGCTTGTGACATTCCAATACTACTGCTGGGAACAGTAAGGAAGTTGGATAAAATATAAAAATCCTCTTACTAAAGATATAAGAGAATAATGGAAGCAGTAAGAACTAGAAGGGCAAAGAGTACACATAGTGAAGAATCAAGGAAAAGCAGGCTAAATTTATGTAACCTTTTCTTTCATGGAAATTTGCCAAATCCAAGAAATGCAAGAGATTTTTTAAAAATGTGTTCTTTGCCTGGTACAGGGCTGCTACTGAAGGACAATAAAACTGACAGAACTTTTGGTGGTAATTGGTGTCAGAGTAAAGAAATTGATGACTGGATTGGTACTAACCTCATAGCCATTTCCCCTAAAGGAATCTACCAAATTCTGAAAGTATGAGAGTTAGAAACAAATAGCTAAGGCAAAATCCTCTAAAAACAGTCTACGTGTATTATCAGGCAGCTTGTGGGAGTGAGAAGAGGAAATGGAGCTGGAACCTGATTGAAGATCCTATTTCAGTTAAAATGTGTAATCCTAGACACAAGATCATGGTATGTAAACCAGAATTAGAAAGAGCATTACCCAAACTATAATCCAAATGACATATCTATTCCTGATTAGTTTAAGATGATGGCTGCTCAGTAAATAAAAGGGTGAATCCACTCTGAAAGAAGATACTGTCACTTAGAGTCTCCAGAAAATTTATTATACACACAATATCTGTCACTCAAACAAAAATGATTAGGCATGCAAAAAGAGAGGAAAATAAGATTAAAAAGCAAGAGGGAAAAACTCTTAAAAAATGACTACAGACTAGATTGAAAAGGCATCATATAAACTTTTGTTATATCATAATGCTTATAAAAATGGTATGTACATCAAACAGAAAGCCAGCAATCTCACCCTCAAGTATATATGAAATTTGAGCTAAATATAAAGTCATACTGTAATTCTATTACAATGTGGGATTGAAACTTTTTTCAATGGGAGACATCAAATTACAACAGATCCATCCATTAATGAACACCATCTGATTTATGACAAACGCAAAACCTCAATAGAGTGGGGAATTGCTTATTTTTTAATTATTATTCAATTATTTGTTGAATTTTATTTTCAATAGTCAATTGTACATTTGTATATAAAAACAATGAATATGCTTACTTGATGCATAAAAATTTCTAATTGATTAAATATCAAAATATAAATGATAAAAAAAATTTAGGTTTCTAGAAGTTAACACAGAAAATATTCTTATAAGTTTAGGGTAGCTATACATTCTTTTAGAAGGGCTCCCAGAAGTGCAAACCAATGAGGCTAATACTAATTAAGACAAAATTAATAGTAAAAGTTTATACTTATCAAGAGGCACCATTAAATGAAAAATAAATCAAAGAGTGAATCGTATTTGAAATACCAATATTTGAAAAAAAAATTCAAATACTAAATAATTTCTACAAATTTGTAAGAAAATAACACAATAAATGAGCAAAGTACTTGTACACACACTTCAAAAAGAGGATATTCAATCACTTATTTTATGCAAGTTAAACCACAAGACATTACTGTATAGGCTTCAGAATGGCTAAAAGAAAAGCAAATGAGCAATCATAAGTGTTACTGAGGGTTTGCAGAAATTAGAAGTTTCCTACAGCACTTTTTAGAGAGTAAATGAGATCAATTAGTTTTGAAAACTCTTTGACCATAGCTACAGAAATTGACCATATACCCATATGGCCCAGGAATTTCCCTTCTTGGTATATGCTGAATTGAAATGTGATAATATGTTAACCAAAAGACAGGAAGAAGAAAGTTCACGGTAACACCACTCTAAATAGCAAAAATTGTAAAGCCCATGTACAGTTTATGAATAAATCAATTTTGCCATAATGATATACTGGAATAATATACGCTAATGTAAACGAACATGATAGAACTACACAAGAAACATGGGTGAATGTCTCCAATAGAAATCAGACACAAAGCTCACAAACAATAACCAGACATAGATATGCATTTACTACACGAGTTCACTTATAATGTTTGTAAAATATGCACAACTAAACTAGGAGGCTAGATGTCTGAAAATTGGTTAACCTTATGGAATTTAATGATTGGTAGAGCCAGGAGGAGTTGTCAGAATTGCTAGTAATTTTCTTTCTCTTGATCTGTGTGATGATTACATGAAAGATTTTATATTATGGAAATTTATTAAGTTATATATTTATATTATGTTTCCTTTTATCACTGTATGCTGCATTTCAATAAAGTTTTACTAAAATAATGTATATATTTCAAATCAACAATCCAATTTCTAGAAGTCTTTTCTAATTACATCCATAAAAATCACCTGTACTTTATTTCCAACAGACCCACTTGACAAGAAATATTAAAGGAAATTCTGTAGGCAGGAGGAAAGTGATACAGATGGAAATACATATCTGCACAAAGAAATAAAAGCACTGGAGATAGTAAGCACATAGACTACTATAAATATTTCCTTTCTGATAATTTAAATCCCTTTAAAATATAGTTGATTGTTTAAACAGAAAAAAATTGTACAGGGTAGTTCTTTGCATATGTGTAAGTAAAATGCATTATAAAAATAGCACAAAGATCGGGAGGTGAGAGAATGAAAGCATAGTGTTGTAAAGTTCTTACCTATGTGGGAAGTAGTATAATATAACTTACTGCTAGACAGAGAAAAGCTAAAGATGTATATTTCCGGGCTTCCCTGGTGGCGCAGTGGTTGAGAGTCTGCCTGCCAATGCAGGGGATGCGGGTTCGTGCCCCTGTCCGGGAGGATCCCACATGCCACGGAGTGGCTGGGCCCGTGAGCCATGGCCGCTGAGCCTGCGCGTCTGGAGCCTGTGCTCCGCAGCGGGAGAGGCCACAACAGTGAGAGGCCCGCGTAACACACACACACACACAAAAAAAAAAAAAAAAAAAAAAAAAAAGATGTATATTTCCAACTGTAAACCAACAACCAATACAACAAAGAATTACAATGAATAAACCTGTGGATGTGTTTAAAATGAATAAAAGTGTTCAGTTTATTCATAAAGGAAGAAAAAAGAAAAAGTGCAAAGAAGAACAAATAAAAATAGAAAGATTGAATCATAACCATAGTAATAATCATATTAAATGTAAATGATTAAAACACTACAATTAGAAGTCAGACATTGTTAAATTAGATGAAAAACAACACTCAAACTATATTTGTCTACCCAAACACCCTTTAAGTATAAAAAAACACATATATCAAAAGTAAAAGCTTGGTAAAAGAGTTACCATGCTAAAACTAACAAAATAAAGCTGAAGTGGCTAGAATAATAACAGATACATTAGATTTTAGAGAAAAAAAATATTACCAGGGATAAAGAAGTTCATTGTTTAATGATAAAGGGTTCAACTTATTAAGAGAATATAATAATTCTAAATATTTATGCCCATAACAACAAAGCTTTAAAATTCATGAAGCAGGTGTATGAATAAATAAATTATGGCATATTCATACAATAAAATACTGCCCAGTAATATAACGGAATAAACTACTGATACACTAAGCAACATGTATTCATCTTAAAGTAACTATACTGGGTGAAAGAAACTAGTTCTTTAAAAAATCTATTCTGTCTATATGAAATTCTAGAAAAAGCAAACAAATCTTTAGTGGCAGAAAGCAGGTTATGGGTTGCCTTTGGGCAGTGGGAGGGGCAGGCAGAAGGGATTACAAAGTAGAATGAGAAAATTTTGGAGATGATGGATATGTTCACTATCGTAATTGTGGTGATAATTTCATGGGTAAATACATATGTCAATACTATGAAATTATACACTTTAAAACAGTATGGTTTATTTTATGTCAACTATAGCTCCTCAATATTGTAAAAAAAAAAAAAAAGTAAAGCAGCCATCTGCACTTTAAAGTACAAGAACATTTATTACTTCATTGTTACTAGCAGCAAAAATAAAAAAATAAATAAAACTACCTGAGTGACCACCAATAGGTAATATTTGAGTAAACTCTGGCTTATGCAAATCATTATATATTATGCAGCCTCTAAATGAATGAGCTAGATATTTTCTCTTTTAAATGAGAAAAATCAAGATGTATATATAGCATAAAGTGTGACCTGTTTTCTTAAATGTCAAAAATCAATGTATATGTTAATATATTTTGATTATGATTATAGGAATATAAAGAAAGCTATGGAAGTATATACACTGGGCTGTTAGCTGCTGCCTTGTGGCTCATGAGGAAGTGACAGACCAACAAAAAATTAAAGAGAAAGAATGATCTGTGAAGAAAGCTGAAGTGATTGTTGGTTGTCTCCTATCGCTTCTAACACCAACAGGAGTTTCAAAGTTAATTTGTTCATATTAACTTTGTTGTTGAAATTGTACTTCTGGGGTTCTCCCCAGAAGCTATATATGTCCTATATATAGGTTTTACTTAGAGCATATAAGTCAGTCTTAGAAATTTTCAGTCCACACACTCTTGTCAGGTCTCACATTGGCAGTTTCATCCCATTTGCAATCTAGCATGTTTTGATTTGGAAAGAAAAGCTGCTGTTAAAAATAGCTCCATGCCTTCGCTGCTGTAGAACATCAGTGTTTTGTCCAATCACAACTTTCACTCTCTTCTCTTTTCACTCACACACATGTTCAAACACACATACACTACACACACACACTGACTTTAGAAAACATCTCTTCAGTCTAGTGATTTCATTACTCTGTAAATGAACTCTTTTGATGCTTTTAAGATTTTAAAACAAGAAATTGTCCTTTCACAATAAAATTGTTGAGGAAACAATGTGAGAGAATATTCTGGAATTTAAACACAAACTTATCTGTCACTCATATTTCAAATAATACTCATAAAATGTCCAACAAACAGAAATTAGAATCCCTGATATTTTCCTTTTCTATTATTTTGCCTGTCACTTTTAGCAAAGAACTGAGATGTCCTTAATAAAATATGGAGGGAACCATTTTGCTTTTGTTAACAAAATGTACAGTTCAAATTAAAATTTCTGGACCAACATGTCTTTTTTCATGATAGATCTAATGAATTAACGGCATTAAAGGAAATTAAATTTATAACACCATTAAAATTAAATACATGTATATGTATAAATAAATTTCATATATATTTTATATATTTACTATATATTTATAATTTATATAATTTATATATTATTCAAAATATATATTTAATGGTGTTTACTCTTTCTTTCACTTTCCCACCAAATTTACCTCTTCCATCAAAACCATTTTTCCCCTTTTCTTCTCTGATAATCCTTCTATAAATTCTGTACTCCAAAGGAGCTTTCAGGATATTTCCCATCTTCAGACACAAAGAAAAATTATTTTGTATCAATATTCAAACAAAATTGTTATAAATTTCACATGTCAAATATTTTTGGAAATGTTGCATTAACTAAGAATGATTTAATTTAAGCATTAGTCAAGATCCCCATGCAATCCTTATAAATTCCTCAGTGTATGCCATTAGTGACACTGCTTACATAAGATCAGACATGAATCAGGAAAAGCTATGAAAAATACTGAGATTTTAAAATTAAAGTGTTTTTACATAATTCTTGTCAAAAAAATGGTACTTACATCACCTTTATTCAGTTAAAGGTTCACATGGTAGCACAAAATTACTAGTAACTGCAATGTTGTTACTAACACAAATTAATTGCAAATCAAAAATTTTAACTGTACTCAAAATTTCCTCATATTGAACAAAATAAGGAACACAATTTTAAAGTCACACTTACATTTGCATTTCTGAAAATTAGGCACCCTAAAGTGTGACTATGTACCTTTAAAAATATTTTAGTGTTTTCCCTAATAATTGTGTGATTCATTACTCATATTAATTTTCAAAGAATTGTAAACAAAAGCCGTCATCATTAATCTATTATTATTGTTCTAATCACATTAATTTTCTCTTTACTTTAAAGAAAGTTACAGATTTAAATTTACATGCTGTTTTAGATTCTGGCAAACTGTACATATTTCCATTAAAGAAATAAACTACACTCACAGTATGTTGTTTGTATGCCTGCCTTATGGGTAAATGCCAGTATCCTTTGCAGATGAGAGAGGAAGGTTGCAAAAAAGTCATAACTTTCTCAATACTAAGAGTTGTTAGTCTGCTGGAAAATGTTCTCCAGCCTAACCTACAATGATAAATGACAAAGTGATGGTGCATACAATGGCATATGATCAGTAGCCTGAAGAAGCATAGGAATGTAGTAGGTCATCATTTCCATTTTTATTGGAATTATTTTTTTCCTCAGAGCATCATTCTTTTCAGCATTAACCAAGCTGCTTTTGAGCTCTAAGTCCTTGAGCAGATATAATTTCCATGTCACCGGGTGCTTCCTTGAGAACTTTTACAAAATTTTATACAGTAATTTTTTAAAGTTCTACCACACTTTTTTCCCTAAAATGACATTTACAAAGACAAGAATATAAAGATAAATTCTCTTTAAAATGCATATCATTATGGGTCATATTCAAATTGAAATAAAAATATATCAGAGAATGTCATCTGGTGATTCATAGTCTATCCTATTTGTTTTTTATTTATTTTATTGTTTACTCATTCATTGATTCATCCATTCATTCATTCACTGGATGTAAGGTATCTAACATGAATTATTTTGGAAAAAATTTATAATCTAACATATAATGAATGGCAGTAAGGCAAATGGGAATAATTTTTTCCTCTGCTTATTATCTCCTTTAACTCTTGGAAACCAGTCTCACGATAGCCCCAATCTTGCAAAAAATTACCAAGCTCAAATAAACAAAGATCTGATACCCAGGGTACAGTTTTCAGGTCCTTTGAAAGTTGCTTACTCCTACAATTTTTCCATTAGCCTAAAATTTATAAGACTTGAAAAACATTTTATTAGACCAGGGACCATTTTCCTACCACAGACTAGACCTGGAGTGAATGCAGTTATGTTTTGCTTTATTTCCTTAGTGTGACTGTATGATAATAGTCATTAGAACTAGGTTTGCATATTAACTCTACAATTGTATACATAAATAACATTTGACAAATTTTTGACATTGTATTTTCTCAACTATAAAATGTGCATTATAATACCTAGTTGCATGATTGTTGAAAGGATTAAATTAGATTATGTATTTAAAGTGTGTAGCATGTTTTGAATTTCCATTGACCATTGGTCACTTCCACAACCACCAAAACTGCCTCAACTACAAAGCTATGAAAACACTAATTCAAAAAGATACATTCACCTCAATATTCATAGCAGCATTATTTACAGTTGTCAAGATATGGAAGCAACCTAAGTGTCCATCAACAGATGAATGGATAAAGAAGATGTGGTATATATACACAATGGAATATTATTCAGCCATAAAAAAGAATGAAATTTTGCCATTTCCAACAACATGGACGGACTTGGAGGATATTATGCTAAGTGAAAAATGTCAGACAGAGGAAGACAAATACTATATGATATAACTTAAATGTGGAATCTAAAAAATAAAACAAACTAGTGAATATAATAAAAAGGAAACAGATTCACAGATATAGAGAGCAAACTAGTGGTTACCAACAGGGAGAAGGAAGGAAGGAGGGGCAAGATAGGCATAGGGGAGTAGGAGGTACAAACTATTGTGTATAAAATAAATCAGCTACAAGGATATATTTTATAACACATGGAATATAGCCAAAATTTTATAATAACTATAAATAGAGTATAACACTTAAAAATTGTGAATCACTATGTTGTATATCTGTAATTTATATAATATTCTAAACCAACTCCATCTCTATTTTTTTAAAAGCTGGATTAAAATTGCATCTCAAGGGTGAGAACTAAATGTGATTGTGTATGAACAGATGATATTCAGACTAAAAATTGCTAAATGAATGTTGATAATTGCTATTCCAAATAAATAGCAGTATGGCCTGAGTGATAAAAGTTGTCAACTTCATTTTCACTTTTATATAGAATTATCTGAGCTTCAGGTAGAACAATTACCCATAGGTGGTATCTTTCTATTTTAATTAGAATCAAAAGACCAATAAGAAGAAGACATAACAATTATAAATATTTATGCAACCAACATAGGAGCACCTCAATACATAAGGCAAATACTAACAGCCATAAAAGAGGAAATCAACAGTAAAACATTCATAGTAAGGGACTTTAACACCCCACTTTCACCAATGGACAGATCATCCAAAATGAAAATAAATAAGGAAACACAAGCTTTAAATGATACATTAAACAAGATGCACTTAATTGATATTTATAGGACATTCCATCCAAAAACAACAGAATACACACTTTTCTCAAGTGCCCATGGAACATTCTCCAGGATAGATCATACCTTGGATCAAAAATCAAGCCTTGGTAAATTTAAGAAAATTAAAATTGTATCAAGTATCTTTTCTGACCACAACGCTAGGAGACTACATATCACTTACAGGAAAAGATCTGTAAAAAATACAAACGCATGGAGGCTAAACAATACACTACTTAATAACGAAGTGATCACTGAAGAAATCAAAGAGGAAATCTAAAAATAACTAGAAACAAATGACAATGGAGACATGACGAGCCAAAACCTATGGGATGCAGCAAAATCAGTTCTAAGAGGGAAGTTTATTAAAATACAATCCTACTTTAAGAAACAGGAAACATCTCGAATAAACAACCTAACCTTGCACCTAAAGCAATTAGAGAAAGAAGAACAAAAACATCCCAAAGTTAGCAGAAGGAAAGAAATCATAAAAATCAGATCAGAAATAAATGAAAAAGAAATGAAGGAAAGGATTGCAAAGATCAGTAAAACTAAAAGCTGGATCTTTGAGAAGATAAACAAATTTGATAAACCATTAGCCAGACTGATCAAGAAAAAAAGGGAGAAGGCTCATATCAATAGAATTAGAAATGAAAAAGGAGAAGTAACAACTGACACTGCAGAAATACAAAAGATCATGAGAGATTACTACAAGCAACTCTATGCCAATAACATAGACAACCTGGAAGAAATGGACAAATTCTTAAAAATGCACAACCTGCCAAGACTGAATCAGGAAGAAATAGAAAATATGAACAGACCAATCACAAGCACTGAAATTGAAACTGTGATAAAAAATCTTCCAACAAACAAAAGCCCAGGACCAGATGGCTTCACAGGCGAATTCTATCAAACATTTAGAGAAGAGCTAACACCTATACTTCTCAAACTCTTCCAAAATATAGCAGACGGAGGAACACTACCAAACTCATTCTATGAAGCCACCATCACCCTGATACCAAAACCAGACAAGGATGTCACAAAGAAAGAAAACTACAGGCCAATATCACTGATGAACATAGATGCAAAAATCCTCAATAAAATACTAGGAAACAGAATCTAACAGCACATTAAAAGGATCACACACCATGATCAAGTGGGGTTTACTCCAGGAATGCAAGGATTCTTCAATATATGCAAATCAATCAACGTGATACACCATATTAAAAAATTGAAGAAGAAAAACCATATGATCATCTCAATAGATGCAGAGAAAGCTTTCGACAAAATTCAACACCCATTTATGATAAAAACCCTGCAGAAAGTAGGCATAGAGGGAACTTTCCTCAACATAATAAAGACCATATATGATAAACCCACAGCCAACATCGTCCTCAATGGTGAAAAACTGAAACCATTTCCACTAAGTTCAGGAACAAGACAAGGGTACCCACTCTCACCACTCTTATTCAACCTAGTTGTGGAAGTTATAGCCACAGCAATCAGAGAAGAAAAGGAAATAAAAGGAATCCAAATTGGAAAAGAAGAAGTAAAGCTGTCACTGTTTGCAGATGACATGATACTATACATAGAGAATCCTAAAGATGCTACCAGAAAACTACTAGAGCTAATCAATGAATTAGGTAAAGTAGCAGGATACAAAATTAATGCACAGAAATCTTTGGCGTTCCTATACACTAATGATGAAAAATCTGAAAGTGAACGTAAGAAAACACTGCTATTTACCATTGCAACAAAAAGAATAAATTATCTAGGAATAAACCTACCTAAGGAGACAAAAGACCTTTATGCAGAAAATTACAAGACACTGACAAAAGAAATTAAAGACGATACAAATAGATGGAGAGTTATACCATATTCTTGGATTGGAAGAATCAACATTGTGAAAATGACTCTACTACGCAAAGCAACCTACAGATTCAATGCAATCCCTATCAAACAACCACTGACATTTTTCACAGAACTAGAACAAAAAATTTCACAATTTGTATGGAAACACAAAAGACCCCGAGTAGCCAAAGCAATCTTGAGAACAAAACATGGAGCTGGCGGAATCAGGCTCCCTGACTTCAGACAATACTACAAAGCTTGAATACTACAAAGTATTCAAGACAGTATGGAACTGGCACAAAAACAGAACTATAGATCAATGGAACAGTATAGAAAGCCCAGAGATAAACCCAGCCACATATGGTCACCTTATTTTTGATAAAGGAGGTAGGAATGTACAGTGGAGAAAGGACAGCCTCTTCAATAAGTGTGGTTGGAAAACTGGACAGGTACATGTAAAAGTATGAGACTATATCACGCCCTAACACCATACACAAAAAGAAGCTCAAAATGGATTAAAGACCTAAATGTAAGGCCAGAAACTATCAAACTCTTAGAGGAAAACAGGCAGAACACTCTATGACATAAATCACAGCAAGATCCTTTTTGGCCCACCTCCTAAACAAATGGAAATAAAAACAAAAATAAACAAATGGGACCTAATGAAACTTCAAAGCTTTTGCACAGCAAAGGAAACCATAAACAAGACATAAAGACAACCCTCAGAATGGGAGAAAATATTTGCAAATGAAGCAACTGACAAAGGATTAATCTCCAAAATTTATAAGCAGCTCATGCAGCTCAATAACAAAAAAACAAACAACCCAATCCAAAAATGGGCAGAAGACCTAAATAGACATTTCTCCAAAGAAGATATACAGGTTGCCAACAAACACATGAAAGAATGCTCAACATCATTAATCATTAGAGAAATGCAAATCAAAACTACAATGAGATATCATCTCACACCAGTCAGAATGGCCATCATCAAAAAATCTAGAAACAATAAATGCTGGAGAGGGTGTGGAGAAAAGGGAACACTCTTGCACTGCTGGTGGGAATGTGAATTGGTACAGCCACTATGGAGAACAGTATGGAGGTTCCTTAAAAAAGTACAAATAGAACTACCATATGACCCAGCAATCGCACTACTGGGCATATACCCTGAGAAAACCATAATTCAAAAAAGTCATGTGCCAAAATGTTCATTGCAGCTCTATTTAGAATAACCAGGACATGGAAGCATCCTAAGTTTCCATCATTGGATGAATGAATAAAGAAGATGTGGCACATATATACAATGGAATATTACTCAGCCATAAAAAGAAATGAAATTGAGTTATTTGTAGTGAGGTGGATGGACCTAGAGTTTGTCATATAGAGTGAAGTAAGTCAGAAAGAGAAAGACAAATACCGTATGCTAACACATATATATGGAATCTAAGAAAAAGAAATGTCATGAAGAACCTAGGGGTAAGACAGGAATAATGACGCAGACCTACTAGAGAATGGACTTGAGGATATGGGGAGGGGGAAGGGTAAGTTGTGACAAAGTGAGAGAGTGGCATTGTCATATATACACTACCAAGCGTAAAATAGATAGCTAGTTGGAAGCAGCCGCATAGCACAGGGAGATCAGCTCGGTGCTTTGTTACCACCTAGAGGGGTGGCATAGGGAGGGTGGGAGGGAGGGAAACGCAAGAGGGAAGAGATATGGGCACAGATGTATATGTATAACTGATTCACTTTGTTATAAAGCAGAAACTAACACACCATTGTAAAGTGATTATACTCCAATAAAGATGTTTAAAAAAAGATGAATAATATTGTAAATATGTGCCATAAAGTTTTAAGATTATTTATTGTTATTAATCTAATTTTTAGGCTTATAACTATTAGATTCCAATATCATTAGAGTCTAATAGTTCTTAAATTATATTTGATTGTTTTGGGGGTAATTGCTTACACTATATAAATAAATTGTCTTACCACTGCTTAAACTTCAAGTTTTCAACTTCCTTTGCCATAGTAAGTTCTTTTATAATAACATTTAGCATAGACCTTTTGATAGTAGATTTCTTTATTAATATATATGCTGTTTTAATACCTTTATCTATCTAAGACATTATTGTTCCTCAACATGCCTGTAACAAAGGATAGGCAATACCATCTCTTGCTAAAAGAATGTTCTCAGAATGCCTGATAAGGCACAAACTTTTCAGTGAGGTCACCAAATAACAAGGTTAATTTGGTAATTATGTGCTTATATTTTTCTCAGAGGATTTGGGATGCACTTGCCTTACACTGTTTTCTACTTTATATTGACTGATATGTGGTTAGGTTCTAACATGCTTTCTATTTTTCTTAATTTATTAGACTCAATTTTAAAATATGCCCTTACTTGTTCTCATATTATATTTTAAATAAAGGCTTGAGCTAAACACTTTCCTTGATTTTCCTTTTTGGTTATTCAACATGCTATTGGTGAGGTAAATAGAATCCTAGCAAATAAAAAATGGAAGTGTTTATATATATATAAATTAGACAAGGCATCACCTAAGAGATATCATGGAAAGAGTGGAAACATGAAAGCCTCTAAAATATATAAGAAAAATATTTTACCATCTGGAATATTAACAATTACCCATAAA
Source organism: Mesoplodon bidens (assembly GCF_964165515.1). Lineage (NCBI taxonomy): Eukaryota > Metazoa > Chordata > Mammalia > Artiodactyla > Ziphiidae > Mesoplodon > Mesoplodon bidens. The sequence continues at coordinate 129,334,962 of NC_138176.1, read as the reverse complement.
CCAAAGTATATCACAGATGTCTAAATATGAATTATGCATGATCATACCTGAACTAGCTATGTCACCCTCTGGTTAAGATATAATACTTTCTGATTCAGGTGCATTGACTCTATTGGACCTATATCATTTATTAAACTCAATGCACCATGTATTGAAATAGCTGTATCTCCAGTGAATAAGACATGCAATCTATTCAATCACATTACTTTACTCTGCCTCTAATATATCATGAAAAAGACATATTCTTTTTGACAACATTCAAGGTTAATATGCACATTATGGAGCCCATAATGACTCAACATTAAAAAATACTGTCCATGATTTGAAATCTAAATGTATCACATCTAATTCATTGCTATACTTCTGATTAAACATACAGACCAATTTTCAAAATCAGGCACATTGAGATATAGAAAAAATAATTAAGTAGTGGAGTTTGTGTTTTTCACATTATATTTATCTAAAAATACATATAAATATATAATAGGATATACAATAGTACAAATCTAAAATCTTATACAGTATTTTATCAGTCAATGTTCTCCAGAAACATAGAACCAATAGAATATTTATAATGAGATTTATTTGAAGGAACTGACATACAATTTTGAGAACTACCAGGTCTGAAATCTATTAGGTTGGCAAGCTGGAAAAGTCTCTAGCAGGAGCTGATGCTGCAATCTTTTTTTTTTTTTCATTGTGGAAAAATATACCACATACATTTTTATACACAACAAGGTGTTCCCTCACACCTTGGTCCCCTTGCAGAGACTGGTCCCTTTAGGCTCTCATCTCCTAGCAGGGTGTCCTAGAAGGTTATAAGAGTATGTATCAGTGGCATGAAGTATACTCTCACTGAATAGATTTTAATTTTGTATATATATTTCTTAAAATGGAATTCTCAAAGGTATTTGCTAACTTTCAAAAGAATTTGTTTTTCCATTAAAAAGGATTTGATTACTACTCAAGATTAAGAATCACTATTCTAGGTAATAAATAATTTTACAATGTAGACTTTTTCTCTTTTGATAAATGAATATTCTTTCTTTAGATGATGAGAATATATTACGGTTTTCCCCTCTTTTACTTGGAAACACAGAACGAAAGTTTTCCCTCTTTTACTTGGAAACACAGAACAAAATTCATGTTTAACTGTGGTAACCACTTTCCCTCTTCACAATATAATTATTTGCCCATATATTTCTTTATCTTCACTTAATCATAAATTGTCCTATTTTACATGTTTTATATTGTACCTTGCTTCAAATTCTTTTCAAATAGTTGGTACTATGTAGGTTTTGAATTCATGCTAAAAATATTGGTTCAAAGTTGTAAATTGTAGACTAAATAAACTATAGCTGAGTTGAATCTAAATTATAGGAACTTCTTTCTTCAATAATAGCAACTTTTAAAAAAGTACTTACTTACCAAGTGCCAGGGCGTTGTGCTAATCAATTTATTGTAAATTTTTTAATACCTTATGATGTAGGTACTATTATCACCCCTCATAATACAGAAATTCAAAGAAATGAAGAATCTTCCACAGTGTCAGGAAGAGGCCCTTTTAGGGCTCAAATGTTGAATCCAAGCTCAAGTTCCCAACCATAATGCATACGTCATCCCAAGCTGCACATCCTACTCTGCATTATTGAAGGTTTTCCTGAGATTCCTTGTGGGAGAATGTTCACTGCTGCATCCAACAAAGCAGAACTCTGTCTTCTAACAAATTTTGGCTCTTCCATTAAGTCTCCTATCTCATATGCCCTCTTAGTGGAGTCCTAGCCCATCCTCCAGCCCTGGTTCCGACTCAGACCCTGGTTCCTCAACAGAGCTCCTTTCCCTCACACCCGGGTAACCCCAGCAGCCTGTTTCCTTACACCTGATGTCCTAGCAGGGCTCCAGCTGCTTAGACTGGTGATCCTGGCAGAACTCCATTCCCTCAGACTCTTGTCCCCCAGCAGGACTCTCAGACCGTTTTTCCAACAAAGCTGTGATTCTTGTACCCTAGCAGACAGCAATACCACTTAGCAAACTTTAACAGAGACTTTTCCTTACAAAGGTCCATCCCCAACCCCTAAGAAAGGGAAACCTTTCCCTTCCCAACTTTCTCCCAGAATTGTGCTCTTTTTACCCCCATTATCCTCTTTTTCTGCTTCCCATTCACTCTCTTCAACTTCCCCCCACCATCTTATGGCCTAGTTTCAGTTCCCAGACTCGCCCCAAAATTCACCCAATGTCTGCAGAATTGTCAAACTCCTCTTTGCTTTACTTCTCCCTTTCTGCTGCTGCAGTCTTGAGCAAGAATTCTTCCTCAGGGAAGCCTCAGTTTTGCCCCTAAAACCTTTCAACTGATTGGATGAAGCCCACCCACATTATCTCCTTTACTTAGAGCCAACTGACTGTAGATGTTAACAACATGGACTTTAACACATCAATCATGTGTATTATAAACAATAACTTCACAGCAACACCTAGATAAGTGTTTAATTGAACAACTGGTTACTATAGCCTAACCAAGTTGACACATAAACCTAATCATCACAAATAATGAGTAATAAATTAGTGAATAGAGTTATTGGTTGATTTTATATTTAAAATAAAATAAGCACTAGAATTTAAACAAAATATTTTTTTAAAATTCTAAAATTATACAAGAATTTAATGACTTTTATATGGCTTATCTAGGTAAGACTAAGTATTAAAAGACAACTCTACTGGACACTAGTTTTTAATAGATGGCACAATCCACTATTTCTGAATATCCCAATTGCCAGTTTGCCTTCTTGTGTAATATAGTATTAATTCAACAAACCTAAACAAATGTCTTAAATTAGAGTCTTAAAAAAAAAACACAATTTGGTCAGTAATAATAACCCAAATTACATTATTTATATTTTGCTATTCCAACATAGCAAAGACTGGTGATTTCCTCCTAACATTCACTCTCATCTTCTTCCCTTGTAACAGAAACTTGGATCCTTAGCTGGGTGTCAGGCTATTCAGTATCTAAACTACATTTACGAGTCTTTCTTGTAGCTAGGTGTGAACATATAATTAATTTTGGCCAATAGGATATATAAGCAAAATGTTCTGTGACAACTCCATTGTTATTTATCCCCTTAAAAAACAGTTTCCTTCCTTTTTCTCTCTTCTTTCTGCTAGCTGAAATGCATACATTTTTGGAGGCAGAGCAGTTTTGAAATATGAATAAAATCCTTGAAAGTAGAGCCAAAATACAGAAGAACTCTGCATGCCTGGATATATTATGGATGGCCTACTTCTACATTTTTAAGTGAGAGAAATAAACTTATCAATGTTACTCCAAAACTAACATAGATGATACATTTAACTATACAGTTCATTGAAGTAAATCATCCAGAAAAATAAATTATACATTCTATAGGATAATTTTTGAGTTAAGTTTAAATTTTTTACTACAAGGGAATTAGAGGAAACAATGTGTCCTTTTACATCTCTAATAGAGTTCACCTTTTCTTCCACTCCGTTCTCTCCATTTTCTCTGCCCTTCACAAATACATAAAAATTCTAAGCACCACACAATATATTGACTTTGGCTTTGTTGGTTTTGTATTTATCTATACACCCAGCAAAGCTTGTGGTTAAGAGCATAGACTTTTGGGCCAAACAACTGAGTCCAAATCCTGGGTCTACCACCTAAGTGCTGTGTGGCTGTGGAAAACTTACTTAGAAGACTGTGTCAGTTCTCATACATAAATTAGGATTGTAGTAAAGTTTAAATAGTTCAGTTATGTAAAAATGCTTAAAACTTAATTGGAACATTATATTTGCTGCACAGTGGTAAAAAAACATTATTTATATAACATGATGATGATAGAAACACATTAGATCATTGTCTTTTGAGAACAGAAGATATGTTATCCCTCTCTTGGGAGACCAGAAAAAAAGACTTCTTTCTATATATCCAAAATGGACAAGAAAAAGAGAGAATCTGATGTGTTCAGAACGTTTATTAAGTAGTTCATTATGTCTGGAATACCCAAGTCCACAAAAGCAAGAATAACAATGTAGGATGGAGCCAGGTTAAAAAACACACACTAAACAAATACAATTTAAAAGCCTTCATTTAATTTCACATTATTCTGTGTGCCCTGTCATTGAGAATAAATCTCCACAAATTTACTTCTGTCTAAAATTTTTCAAAACAAAGATCTTCAAAATCACTGTCCTTAGTATCTATTTATATCACTCAAACTACCATAAAGATCCAGGAAGTGGTATAATTTTTAAAAGCCCATATGCAAATCACAGAATTTTCTTTTTTCTAACCTCTCACTTAAATTCAGTTTTTTCTTTTCAAGGTGTTCTAAGCTGAGCTAGTACAAATATTTTAAATTATAAATATAGAAATTTATCCAGCTTGCAACAAGGTAAAATTTGCTTAATACTATAATTCTTTAATTGACTTTAATCTCTAACTTTTCTCAGTTTAAGTTCAATTACTTTGCTTCATGTGTATTGTAAAAGTAAGCTTACAGCAGTATACTTCCTTTCCTTTCTTCCTGGCCTTTCTTTATTGCTACCATACAACTTAAGTCTTTATTTTTTATAAGCCACTAAATTTATTATTATTATTTTAGAAGTCAATTATTCTAAAGAGATTTCATAAATATGTTATATTGACCCACATAGATAACATTCCCATTGCTCTTCTTTCCCTTCTGTATATAATAGTTTGCATAAAGGAAACATTTTCTTTTGATCGGAGACTTTTCTTTAATATTTATTATAGTGCAGGTCCTCTGGCAGTTAATCCTGTGTATATCTGAAAAAAATATTTATTTCAGCTTTATTTTTAAAGATATTTGTGCTGGGTAAAGAACTCAGTTTGATAGTTTCTACCCACCCACCCTTTCATTACTTTATTTTTATTTTTTAAAAATTTATATTGCAGTATATTATGATCTATTTTATATTAGTTATTGTTGTTAATCTCCTACTGTGCCTAATTGAAAAGTTAAACTTCGTCATATGTATGTATGCATAGGAAAGAACATGATATGTATAGGGTTCAATACTATTCAATATTTCAAGCATTCACTGGAGGTCTTGGAACTTATACCCTGTGGATAAAGCAGGGGCTACTGTATGTTGCTTTACATTATTTAGTTATTTATTATTTTAATTTTTATTTTTTTAACATCTTTATTGGAGTATAATTACTTTACAATGGTATGTTAGTTTCTGCTTTATAACAAAGTGAACCAGCTATACATATACATATATCCCCATATCTCCTCCCTCTTGTGTCTCCCTACCACACTCCCTATCCCACCCCTCTAGGTGGTCACAAAGCATGGAGCTGATCTCCCTGTGATATGTGGCTGCTTCCCACTAGCTATCTATTTTACATTTGGTAGTGTACATATGTCCATGCCACTCTCTCACTTCGTCCCAGCTTACCCTTCCCACTCCCTGTGTCCTCAAGTTCATCCTCTACATCTGCGTCTTTATTCCTCTCCTGTCCCTAGGTTCTTCAGAACAATTTTCTTTTCTTTCTTTTAGATTCCATATATATGTGTTAGCATACAGTATTTATTTTTCCCTTTCTGACTTACTTCACTCTGTATGACAGACTCTAGGTCCATCCACCTCACTACAAATAACTCAATTTCATTTCTTTATATGGCTGAGTAATATTCCATTGTATATTGTGCCACATTTTCTTTATGCATTCATCATTCGATGGACACTTAGGCTGCTTCCAAGTCCTGGCTATTGTAAATAGAGATATAGTGAACATTGTGGTACATGACTCTTTATGAATTATGTTTTTCTCAGGGTATATGCTCAGTAGTGGGATTGCTGAGTTGTATGGTAGTTCTATTTTTAGTTATTTAAAGAACCTCCATACTGTTCTCCATAGTGGCTGTGTCAATTTACATTCCCATCAACAGTGCAAGAAGGTTCCTTTTTCTGCAAACCCTCTCCAGCATTTATTCTTTGCAGATTTTTCGATGATGGCCATTCTGTCTGGTGTGAGGTGATACCTCACTGTAGTTTCAATTTGCATTTCTCTAATGATTAGTGCTGTTGAGCATCCTTTCATGTGTTTGTTGGCAATCTGTATATCTTCTTTGGAGAAATGTCTATTTAGGTCTTCTGCCCATTTTCAGATTCAGTTGTTTGTTTTTTTGATATTGAGCTGCATGTGCTGCTTGTAAATTTTGGAGATTAGCCCTTAGTCAGTTGCATCATTGCAAATATTTTCTCCCATTCTGAGGGCTGTCTTTTTGGCGTGTTTATGGTTTCCTTTGCTGTGCAAAAGCTTTTAAGTTACATGAGGTCCCATTTGTTTATTTGTGTTTTTATTTCCATTTCACTAGGAGGTGGGTCAAATGGATCTTGCTGTGATTTATGTCATAGAGTGTTCTGCCTATGTTTTCCTCTAAGAGTTTTATAGTGTCTGGCCTTATATTTAGGTTTCTAATCCATTTTGAGTTTATTTTTGTGTATGGTGTTAGGGAGTGTTCTAATTTCATTCTTTTATATGTAACTTTCTAGTTTTCCCAGCACCACTTTTTGAAGAGACTGTCTTTTCTCCATTGTATATACTTGCCTCCTTTTTCAAAGATAAGGTCATCGCTATGACTGGGTTTTTCTCTGGGCTTTCTATCCTGTTCCATTGATCTATCTTTCTGTTTTTGTGCCAGTACAATAGTCTCTTGATTACTGTAGCTTTGTAGTATAGTCTGAAGTCCAGGAGCCAGATTCCTCCAGCTCCATTTTTCTGTCTCAACATTGCTTTGGGTATTCAGGGTCTTTTTTGTTTCCATACAAATTTTGAAATGTTTTGTTCTAGTTCTGTGAAAATGCCATTGGTAATTTGATAGGGATTGCATTGAATCTGTAGATTGCTTTGGGTAATAGAGTCATTTTCACCATGTTGATTCTTCCAATCCAAGAACATGGTATATCTCTCCATTTGTTTATATCACCTTTACTTTCTTCCATCAGTGTCTTAGAGTTTCTGCATACAAGTCTTTTGTCTCCTTAGGTAGGTTTATTCCTAGGTATTTTAGTCCTTTTGTTTCAGTGGTAAATGGGAGTGTTTCCTTAATTTCTCTTTCAGATTTTTCATCATTAGTGTATAGGAATGCAAGAGATTTCTGAGCATTAATTTTGTATCCTGCTACTCTCCCAAATTCAATGATTAGCTGTAGTAGTTTTCTGGTAGCATCGTTAGGATTCTTTATGTATAGTTTCATGTCATCTGCAAACAGTGAGTTTTACTTCTTATTTTCTGATTTGGATTCATTTTATTTCTTCTTCTTCTCTGATTCCTGTGGCTAAAACTTCCAAATTTATGTGGAATAACCATGCTGAGAGTGGGCAACCATGTCTTGTTCCTGATCTAAGAGGAAATAGTTTCAGTTTTTCACCATTGACAATGATGTTGTCTGTGGGTTTTTCATATATGGCCTTTATTATGTTGAGGTAAGTTCCCTCTATGCCTACTCTCTGGAGGGTTTTTATCATAAATGGGTGTTGAATTTGTTGTTTGAATTTGTGTGTGGAAACTTTTCCTCCTTCGCAACTTCCTCCCAAGTTGCAGGTCCCATCCCTGTTCTTCTGTCTCTGTGTTTTCCTTTTTCTTTTGCTCTACACAGATATGTGGTGAGTTTCTTGCATTTGGAAAGTCTGAGTTCTTCTGCCAGCGTTCAGTAGGTGTTCTGTATGAGTTGTTTCACAGGTAGATGTATTTCTGATGTATTTGTGTGGAGGAACGTGATCCCTACGTCTTACTCTTCTGCCATCTTGAAGATCCTCTCCTTTAGGATTTTAAAAGTACATTTTCAATATTTTGACATTAAAAATGAATAAAGTTTTTAAAACCACAAGCCACTCATCTTAAAAGCGTATTTTATTTTTATTTATCTTCATTATAGAACACAATAACATTTGTAGAACAAGGTTAGAATGCTTTGTTACTTGTAGAACACTTGCTTACTTTATGTGGTGTGAGAAAACTGATTACACTTTGAATGACTTAATTTACCATTCTGGTGCATTAATTTTGAACTCCTGTTCAAAGAAGTTTGGACATATACTTATTTATTTTTATTTATATAAACACACTCATTTACTTATAATCTTATAAATGTAATTTGTTCAAAGGGCATCAACAAAGTCTTACTTTTTTTAACCAAATACCTTTATTATAAAATCATTACTTCTATTTTGTTATACATTTATTTTTATTATAATTTTATTTATTTTTTAAACAACAATAAATTTTATTAAGACATTCTAGGATTTGAACATCCTATATCTTTTGACTTGCCATCTATATTGATTTTCTTTTCTTTTACTTATTTATTTATTTTTGTTTTTAACACCATACACAAAAATAAACTCAAAATGGATTAAAGACCTAAATGTAAAACTGAATACTACAAAACTCTTAGAGGAAAACACAGACAGAGCACTCTTTGACATAAATCACAGCAATATCTTTCTTGATCCATCTCCTAGAGTAATGGAAATAACCAACAAAAACAAAAATAAATAATGGGACTTAATTAAATTCAAAAGCTTTTGCATAGCAAAGGAAACCATAAGCAAAACAAAAAGACAACCCACAGAAAGGGAGAAAATATTTGCAAACAGTGCAAGCAACAAGGAGTTAATCTCCAAAATTTCCAAACAGTTCACGTGGCACAATATCAAAAAAACAAACAAACCAATCAAAAAATAGGCAGAAGACCTAAATAGACACTTCTCCAAAGAAGACAAACAGATGGCCAAGAGGAGGCACATGAAAAGATCCTAACATCACTAATTATTAGAGAAATGCATAACAAAACTACAATAAAATATCACCTCACACCACTAAGAGTGACTATCATCACCCAAATGTCTACAAATAATAAATGCTGGAGAGGGTGTGCAGAAAAGGGAAACTTCCTGCACGTTGGTGGGAATGTAAATTGATACAGCCACTATGGAGAACAGTATGGAGTTTCCTTAAAATACTAAAAATAAAGCTTCCATATGATCCAGCAATCCCACTCTTGGGCATATATCTGGAGAAAAACATGGTTTGAAAGAATACATGCCCCCCATTGTTCATTGCAGAGCTCTTTACAATAGCCAAGACATAGAAGGAACCTAATTGTCCATTGACAGATGAATGGACAAAGAAGATGTATTTCATATATACAATGGAATACTACTCAGCCATAAAAAAGAATGAAATAATGCCATTTGCAGCAACATGGATGACCTGGAGACTAAGTGAAGTAAGTCATACAGAGAAAGACAAATATCACATGATATCTCATATACAGAATCTTAAAAAAAACAACAAAAACAAATGAATTTATTTACAGAACAGAAACACTCACAGACTTAGAAAACAAATTTATGGTTACCAAAGGGGAAAGGTGAGGTAGAGGGATAAACTGGAAGTTTGGGATTGACATATACAAACTACTATATTTAAAATATTAATAGATAACCAACAAGGGCCTACTATATAGCACAGGAAACTCTGCTCAATATTCTGTAACAAGCTAAATGGGAAAAGAATTTGAAAAAGAATAGATACATGTGTATATATAACTAAATCACTTTGTTGTACACCTGAAACTAACACAACTTTGTCAATCAACTATACTCCAATATAAAATAAAAATTAAAAAAACAAAGTATTTCTAATACTCCAATTTGTTGGAATTTAGAAATGAATATCATATAATGTTAATAAATACTCTGTAAATGCTAGGTATTACTGTACATCTGTATCAGATTTATTGTTAAGAAACAAAGTACTTGATTGTTAATCAACTATACTGCATAAAAGTTTTTTTTAAAAAAGCAAATTTCCTTAGCAAGTGTTAACATAAGATATAGCTTATAAAATTTATTGATAAGTTTTTCATAGAGACATGTTTATCATATAAAGTGAGATGTTAGTTTACCACCCATTTTTCAATAACTAATAAAATTATTTGCAAAAAATAAGAGATAAAGTGCTTGAATATTTCTTAGTGAATTGTAAAATGGCTTGTTCTAATTTTGACTTGTTTGTAAATCTCTCAACTGTTTCTGAAAAGAGCTCTTCTTAGAGAAATCCCTTCTTCTATCCATGGTTCCCTGTTGTACCCTATATTACTGATACTGAGCAGCTTCATATAGGTATGACCTTCCTTATCTGTTGCAGGAATAAAATGAGGAAAAATACCAAACTATATCTCAGTTTCTTAGGTAACTTTATTATCTTCATAAAAACAGCTGGCTGCATTCCTAGAAGTTATATGACAGCACAAGTAAAAGTCAAAGAGAAAACTTCACAAGCATCTTATGGATACACTATTATTTTTTCAATTACTTCTCAGTTGAACTCTGTTTTAGGCATGTGACAAAATACAACTAATACTAACCTTTAATGATATTATCAAAAGGGGCAGAAAAGAAAATTTTTTATTTCCACTCAGGGATTATATCTGCTTTTCTTAACTTTTTACTTAAAGTATTTGCCCCTAATCCTAGAAAATATGTGCCAATATTATGAAAATTTCAGAAATATTGAGTTTTATAATATTTTGGGGCTGAGGTCATACTCATAACTACATATTATCTCCTATAACTTTCACTTGTTACTTATTTAAAAAAATTAATACACTTATCTGTTATAAATCAGTCTTAAGAACAGACAAGTAAATAATCATTTAGTAAGAGTCTAACAGTAAGTTAATTACATGTGAGGCTGAAATGCACTGAAATTTAAAAAAGAAAATTTCTCAAGATTTAGATTTTAAAAATCACTTAATTTTTCTAGGCTGAAATTATGAGTCACCAAATTATATAACCAAGGTAAACAAAGTTAAAAAAAAGTCCAGAGTTTATTTTAAAACACTATACTGTTTAAACCAGGCATCTAAGAAAGATTATCCTGACTCTATTTCAGGATTTCTCACTCTGGGTCCCCTTTATATTGGCTCATTGTGCTCTTTTCTTTCATTTGTTACTTTCTGAAATTGTGGGCTAGCATGTTTGTCACATATTAAAACACTTTGTTGATCTCTGCTTCTGGGAAGATGGAGTAGATGTGCTTTTCCTTATTCCAACCATTAAGCACAACTAAAAATCTTAGATATTATAAATAAAACAAATATAAAAAAGTTCTGAAAACTAGTAAGAAGTCAGACCAGCTAGGGAAACTGGGACCTGAGGAATCACATAGCGGTAAGTTCCATGGGTTTTCTTAAGACTTGTAGTTGAAGCAGCTGGCAACCCAGAAAAGCCAATGGACACAGACAAAAAAGTGCCAACAAAGGTCTGCTCTTTCTAGACAAAGGAACAGGAAAAGGCTGAAAACTTTTGGATAGTAATTGCTATACACCTGCCCAATGCCACAGAATAAACTGGGCACCAGTCCTAACTACACATGCAAGGACTGAATCGAGATCTTAGATCTCCACCCTTTCATTGCAGTGCAGAGGTGAATTAATACTCTGAGATAGTGTCAGAGGACAAGTAGGGAGCCAGGACTTTCATCCCTACTAGTCTGTAATGAAGTGCTTCCCTGCTTTGAATCAGTGGAGCATATGGGGAGCCTGGTATCTTACTTCCATTGGCAGTGGGGCCTGTCTTCCTTTCTGAGGTGGGATAAGAGAAGACTAGTGGAAAGTTAGGGTTTTCACCATTGCCCAGTAGTAACGAGGCCATGATCACTGCATGTCAGAGGAGACCATATTGGGAGTGAAAATTCCCACTCCTACCCTACAGTAATAAGGACCCTCCCACTGGGATGATAATGGAGGCCTGCTGGGGAACCCCAGCTTATACCCCCACATTTGGTAGTAAAAGGTTAGAGTTCCCCTTTCTCCTGCTAGAGCAGTAGAAAGAAAAGCCCATTAAAAAGTTTTAAATAAAAATAAAATCTCATAACATAATATGAAAATGTAAGATTTCAAAAGAAAATTACTTGTCATCAAAGAACCAGTAAGATCTCAAGCTGAATTGAATAAAAGACAATCACTAGATGTCACCACTGAGAAGACAGGTGTTGGAAATAGATATCTAACTGACATTTGAAAGTAGCCATGATAAAAATGCTTCAAGTGAACAATTAAAAACATACTTGAAACAAGTGAAAAAATAAAAAGCCTCAAGAAAGAAAGAGCAAAGAAATAAAAGGTATAAGAAAGAACCAAAATACTCTGTACCTGATTTCCAGGTGCTGAGTCAGGAAACATGTGCATGCACATTTTGTTCTGGTGCACCCTTCAGCCAGAAGGCACCAGGCTCTCTAGTCCTGTGGGGAAGCAGCCCGTATTTGTCCACTAGGCCAGCAGTCCCCAACCTTTTTGCCACCAGGCTCCCATTGAGTGGAAGACAATTTTTCCATGGACGGGAGCAGGGGATGTTTTCAGGATGATTCAAGCACATTACATTTATTGTGCACTTTATTTCTATTATTATTACATTGTAATATATAATGAAATAATTATACAACTCACCATAATGCTGACAGGAGGCGGAGCTCAGGCAGTAATGCAAGAGATGGAGAGCAGCTGTAAATACAGATGAAGCTTTGCTCGCCCACTGCTTACCTTCTGCTGTGCGGCCCGGTTCCTAACAGACCACTGACCAGTACTGGTCTGTGGACTGGGGGTTGGGGACCCCTGCTCTAGGCCATCTGCCTGGGGCCGGTAGTTTCCCACACAGCACCACTGATGAGGAAACTGCAAAGGAAGAGCACATACAGCTTTGCCTGTCCTTAAAGGACTTGGGGTCTGTCTGGAAATCATGGTTCCCAGGTGGCTTTCAACTGTTGCAGCCCTGGTCAGACCCGAAATGCTTTCAAGATCCCTCAAGAGCTGGCTTCGGGGGAACAGTTGTCTTTGTTTCAGAGCCGACTGTACCTCAGCACTGTATGTTCCCAGAAGGCACCGTCTGTGGCTCGGCCTGTTCCTACAGGGCTCAGAAGCAAGGACCTATTCTGGGGAGTAAGAATAACAACCATGCAGAATGTGCACACGCAATTGGCTCTGGGGCAACTGAGCACATACCATCAGGCATCCAGTCCCTCTAGGCATGTGAGGACAAGGGCCTCGCTTGCCAGGCAGTCCATGCCCTAGGGCCAGCTCTTCCCTGCAGAGTCTGGAAATGTCCTTACCACTAGAATCCTTATAACCACCCAGCCATATCTTAAAAAAAAAGAAAAAAAAAAAAAGAAAAGCCATTATTCCTGATCTCTGTAAATGAAGTCATGGTCCATCTTGTGGCCAAGTAAAACTGGAACACTAATCTTTATTATCCTTCTCCATTGTGACCTGTAATCAATCTGTCCAACAGTGTTATTTTTTTCTCTTAATATATCTGGAATGTATTGTTTTCTTTTTGTCTAAATTGTGTAATATTATTCATATTTGTTGCAAACCAAATAGTAGTTAATTCTTATTTATGTGGAAAAGGAACTTACTTGCATCTGTCTCCAATGGGCCAGGGAGTCTGAAATCAAAGTTGGACATGGGATGGAATCAAGGCACCTCCAGGGAATTGAGTAATAGATATTTCTCAACAGCCTCCTGGTGAACTACCCCTAGAGTGAATAAACTCCTCCATTATGCATTGATTCCAATGTAGATAACATGTCTCTAGGTAATTGGCTGATTCCCTGGGATATGATATTGGAACTTAAATGTAATTACATTTACCAGTGAATTAACAACTCAGCAACATTGATAAGGGGAAAGTCCATTTTGTTGATACCATCATAATCTCTGCTTCTAGCTCTGTAGACAGTTTATGATGCTATTATGCAAAGTTCAGTATGGCTAAGGAAGATGTCCAACTGGCATCCAGTGAGTGATCTGTCCTGACCTCCTAACAATGAAGACCTTCTCTCTAATGTTTACACTGGGCAGAACTCTCTCTTATTCTGGGCATGTTTTAGAACATTCAGGCTGCTATAATGGAATACCATAGACTGTGTAGTTTATAAACAATAGAAATTTATTTCTCATAGTTCTCAAGGCTAGGAAGACCAAGATAAGGTACTGGCAGAGATGGTGTCTTATAAGAGTCCACTTTCTGGTTCATAGAAGGTGACCCTCTGGCTGTATCCTCAGATGAAAAAAGGGGCAAGGGATTTCTCTGGGACCTCTTTTATAAAGGCACTCATCACCTCACAAAAGCTCCAGCTCCAAATACCATCACATTGGGAATTATGTTTTAATATGAATTTTAGGAACACAAACATTGAATTTATAACAGGGCCCTTCCTTTGAGGTCATTTCATTTACTACTTCTCAAAAAATTTGGTCACCCATACACCAGATATATGTCTTTTTCTTCCCTGTACAGTGCCTTGAAGTCTAAATAGATATTAAATTTAGACAAACTGGACTCTTTGGAATGTACTCATTGAGAGAGCTTTACTTTTCAATTGCACCCAACATAGGAGCACCTCAATACATAAGGTAAATGTTAACAGCTATAAAAGAGGAAATCAACAGTAACACAGTAATAGTGGGGGACTTTAACACCTCACTTACACCAATGGACAGATCATTCAGACAGAAAAATAATAAGGAAACACAAGCTTTAAATGACACAATAGACCAGATAGATTTAACTGATATTTATAAGACATTCCATCTGTAACAGATTACACTTTCTTCTCAAATGCACATGGAACATTCTTCAGGATAGATCACATCTTGGATCACAAATCAAGCCTTAGTAAATTTAAGAAAATTGAAATCATATCAAGCATCTTTTCTGACCACAATGCTATGAGATTAGAAATAAATTACAGGGGAAAAATGTAAAAAACACAAACACATGGAGGTTAAACAATATATTACTGAATAACCAAGAGATCACTGAAGAAATCAAAAAGGAAATTTGATTTCCAATTTGACAACAAAAACATGATCATCCAAAACCTATGGGATGCAGCAAACGCAGTTCTAAGAGGGAAATTTTATAGCAATACAATCCTATCTCAAGAAACAAGAAAAATCTCAAATAAACAATCTAACCTTACACCTAAAGGAACTAGAGAAAGAAGAACAAACAAAACCTAAAGTTAGTACAAGGAAAGAAATCATAAAGGTCAGAGCAGAAATAAATGAAATAGAAACAAAGAAAACAATAGCAAAGATCAATAAAACTAAAAGCTAGGTCTTTGAGAAGATAAACAAAATTGATAAACCTTTAGCCAGACATCAAGAAAAAGAGGGAGAGGACACAAATCAATAAAATTAGAAATGAAAAAGGAGAAGTTACAACAGACACCACAGAAATACAAACCATCATAAGAGACTGCTACAAGCAATTCTATGCCAATAAAATGGACAACCTGGGAGAATTGGACAAATTCTTAGAAAGCTATAACCTTCTAAGGCTAAACCAGGAAGAAATAGAAAATATGAACAGACCAATCACAAGTAAAGAAATTGAAACTGTGATTAAAAATTTCCAACAAATGAAAGTCCAGGACCAGATGGCTTCACAGGTGAATTCTATCAAACATTTAGAGAAGAGCTAACAACCACCCTTCTCAACTTCTTCCAAAAAATTGCTGAGGAAGGACCACTCACAAACTCATTCTATGAGGCCACCATCAATCTCATACCAAAGCCAGACAGAGACATTGCCAAAAAAGAAAATTACAGACCAATATCACTGATGAATATAGATGCAAAAATCCTCAACAAAATACTAGCAAACAGAATCCAACAACATATCAAAAGGATCATACACCATGATCAAGTGGGATTTATCCCAGGGATGCAAGGATTCTTCAATATATGCAAATCGATCAATGTGATACACCATATTAACAAACTGAAGGATAAAAACCATATGATCATCTCAATAGATGCAGAAAAATCTTTTGACAAAATTCAACATGCATTTATGACAAAAACTCTCTGAAAGTGGGCACAGAGGGAACCTACCTCAACATAATTAAGGCCAGACATGACGAACCCATAGCAAACATCATTCTCAATTGTGAAAAACTGAAAGTATATCCTCTAAGATCAGGAAGAAGAGAAGGATGCCCACTCTCACCACTATTATTCAACATAGTTTTGGAAGTCCTACCCACGGCAATCAAAGAAGAAGAAATAAATGGAATCCAAACTGGAAAAGAAGAAGCAAATCTGTCACTGTTTGAGGATGACATGATACTCTACATAGATAATCTTAAACATGCCACCAGAAAACTACTAGAACTCATCAATGAATTTGGAAATGTTGCAGGATACAAAATTAATGCACAGAAATCTCTTGCATTCTTATACACTAACAATGAAAGATCAGAAAGAAAATTAAAGAAACAATCCCATTAACCATTGCAACAGAAAGAATAAAATACCTAGGAATAAGCCTACCTAAGGAGGTGAAAGACCTGTATGGAGAAAAAAATAAGACACGGATGAAAGAAATCAAAGATGACACGAACAGATGGAGAGATATACAATGTTCTTGGATTGGAAGAATCAATAGTATGAAAATGCCTATACTACCTAAAGCAATCTACAGATTCAATGCAATCCCTACCAAATAACCAATGGCATTTTTTACAGAGCAAGAGCAAAAAAAATCTAAAATTTGTATGGAGACAGAAAAGACCCCAAATAGCCAAAGCAATCTTGAGGGAAAAAAAACGGAGTTGGAGGAATCAGACCCCTGGACTTCAGACTATACTACAAAGCTACAGTAATCAAGACAATATGGTACTGGCACAAAAACTTCTGTTATAGATCAATGGAACAGGATAGAAAGCCCAGAGATAAACCCATGCACCTATGGTCAACTAATCTATGACAAAGGAGGCAAGGATATATAATGGAGAAAAGCCAGCCTCTTAAATAAGTGGTGCTGGGAAAACTGGACATCTACATGTAAAAGACTGAAATTAGCACAGTCCCTAAAACCATACACGAAAATAAAACTCTTAGAGGGAAACATAGGAAGAGCACTCTTTGACATAAGTCACAGAATGATCTTTTTTGACCCACCTCCTAGAGTAATGGAAATAAAAACAAAAATAAACAAATGGGACCTAATGAAACTTAAAGGCTTTTGCACAGCAAAGGAAGCTATAAACAAGACTAAAAGACAATCCTCAGAATGGGAGAAAATATTTGCAAACAAACCAATGGACAAAGGATTAATCTCCTAAATATATAAACAGCTCATACAGCTCAATATTAAAAAAAACAAACAACCCCATCAAAAAATGGGCAGAAGACCTAAAAAGACATTTCTTCAAGGAAGACTTACAGATGGCCAAGAGGCACATGAAAAGCTGCTCAACATCACTAATTATTAGAGAAATGCAACTCAAAACTACAGCGAGGTATCACTTCACACTGGTTAGAATGGGCATCATCAGAAAATCTACAAACAACAAATGCTGGAGAGAGTGTGGAGAAAAGGGAACCCTCTTGCACTGTTGGTGGGAATGTAAATTGATACAGCCACTATGGAGAACGGTATGGAGGTTTCTTAAAAAACTAAAAATAGAATTACCATATGACTCAGCAATCCCACTACTGGGCATATACCCAGAGAAAGCCATAATTCAAAAAGACACATGCACCCCAATGTTCATTGCAGCAGTATTTACAATAGCCAGCTCATGGAATCAACCTAAATGCCCATCGACAGATGAATGGATAAAGAAGTTGTGGTACATATACACAATGGAATATTACTCAGCCATAAAAAGGAATGAAATTGGGTCATTTGTAGATACGTGAGACGTGGATGGATCTAGAGACTCTCATACAGAGTGAAGTAAGTCAGAAAGAGAAAAATAAATACTGTATATTAATGCCTCTATGTGGAATCTAGAAAAATGGTACAGATGAACCGGTTTGCAAGGCAGAAATAGAGACACAGATGTGGAGAACAAACCTATGGACACCAAGGGGGGAAAGTGGTGGTGGTGGTGGTGGTGGTGGTGAGATGAACTGGGAGACTGGAATTCACATATATACACTAACATGTATAAAATAGATAACTAATAAGAACCTGCTGTATAAAAAAATTAAAAAATTAAATTAAAAAAAAGAAAGAAAAAAAAAAAGAAAGTGGGCTAGGGAGGCAATGGCTATCCAAGTAAGAAATTTGCATACTTTGCATGCATACTTACCACTTATGCAACTTAATCACACTTTCAGAACTATCTTTGACCTTATTTGAAATACGCTATCTTATTTTAATTATTATTTATTATTATTTAATTATTATTATTATTATTATTATTTTATTATTTATTTAATTATTATTTATTATTTATTATTATTTATTATTTAATTATTTTATTATTTTAAACTCGTTATAGCTAGTTGGAAATCCAGTTCACAATGAGAAGCTTATGTCAGAGAATGTCCTTATGCTCCACAGCAAGTCTTTCAGTTCTTTCAGAGCCTAGCAACAAGTAAGAAATCTGTCAGATATTAAAAAAAGAGAGAAATTATTTTCCAAACTAAGGGTAATTTGTTTCAATAACTTATGAATCTCATGATTCTCAACAAATGGATTAACATGGTACAAATATGTTATCCCCATTTGTTACAATCTATTCCTACACTATTGTATCTCCTATATCCTAAAGAAGAAAAGCTGTTAACAATGCCACCAGAAAAGATAGAGAAGCCATCTTCTCTTGGTTCCCATTAAACTGACATTTAAGTCAATTAGGTTATACAGGAAATGAGTCAAATAACCAAAGAAGCAACAATGTTATCTGAAAAATCAAAAGTAAGTGACCAAGATAGTTATAACAGTTCCCTCAGCATGACTAAACTTTAGGAAGGCTTTTTCCTGATTCTAAGCCCTGACCATACTTTTCTTAGAGAATTTACTTTTGAAAACTTACAACTTTAGGGTTATGACCCTGATGGTCCAGTGATTAAGACTGTGCTTTCACTGCCGTGGCCCGGGTTCAATCCCTGGTTGGGGAACTAAGATCCTGCAAACTGCGCGGCATGGGCAAACAAAACAAAACAAAACTTGTAACTGTACATTAATTCTCTGTGGCTTTGAGATTTAAGTATTTTTTAAGAGGTCTTTTCCGTTTTACAACCCAGGAATGTCTTTCTCAAGGACTTGGGAGCCATCCCTTGGAAATAGAATCATGTACAAGTTTCTGTGGTGGGATAGGAGCCTAAGTCCAGTGGGGGCTAACTCACAAACACAGATGACCTAATCTGGAGAAGAACATCTGCAAACTCAGGAATAACTCATTGTGTTCAATACATCCCATTGACCAATCTCCCCACTAACGTCAGTACATTTCCACTAGCTCATCTCAGTTCTTAAAAAACCTCTTGCCTTTTGTTTCAGCAGAATTGAGATGAGGCTGAGTTCTGGCTTCTCTCTTATTGCAATAGCCTTGAGTAAAGTCTTTGTTGTCAGTTTACCAGTTTAACATTGCCCAGCACAATTTTTGCTTTGGCATTAGCCACCAATAATGGTATTTCTTTGTACACTTTCAGTGCTCTATCAACATATGTCCCAGTGGAGCACCAGAAATTTAAATAAGGTACATATTGGTTATAATAATCTCCCATTCTTCATCGCTTGTCTCTGTGTAAGGCATCTAGGGTAATTGCATGTTTTATCAAAAGGATCTCATCAATATAGTGGGTCAACATGCTGTCCTGAGAGATTTGTGCACTTCTCAAAGTTTATATAATTAAATTGGGGCACTGAACAAGAGGATTAATGTTGATATGACATTAACGTTGATATTTTCATATGCATACAATATTATGTTTTCTAGGTAAAAGCACCATTTTAAGAATATTTTATCTTCAAGCAACGGAGCAAAAGCCTCCCTTAAGAAAGCACTCAGGCTGATTTATTCCAATAAGGCCCACATCTGCAACATCAGCTGCAGTTTGAAATATGACTTGATTAAACTCTTTAAAATTCACTCTTATCCTTCCAAGTTCATCTCTTTCCTCATGTAGATAAATTTTAAAAATAAATGAAGATATGATAAGAATCAAAAATGTATATTTCAAGTATTTGATGGTGGCACCAATATGCATACTGAACCCCAAGGATACATGACACTGAAAGAATTTGATAATCCTTAATTAGCATTCTCTAAGAGGAAGTAAGGTAGCATGGAAGCCAGGAAATATTGTTGCAGAGTCCTAACTTCAAGAATGTAGAGCATAAAATAAAAAACTATATTCCTAGATCTAAACACTTATAAGAAGATAATAGGCACAGAGGAAATGATAGAAAACTGGTGAACCTTAATCAGAGAAGGGAGGGATATGTAGTACCAGATGTGATTTGGCTGGATATGCAGGTAGGTGACAGAATTTGCAGTACCTTGTAGACCATGGTAATGTGGTTTTTTTCATCCTAAGAGCAGTAAGTAGCAAGGAAAGGTATTAAACATGAAAGGTTTTAAAACTCATGTGATCAGTTTGCATTTTAACGTAATTATACATGTTTTTCATACCTCAGTTTAGATGCCATCTCCTTCTGAGAGCTTTCTAAACCCCTTCTACACATATATTCAAAACATTCTATGAACCTTAACTATCTACATACAAAGCACATTGATTAGTTGTTCATAGTATTTATTAAAGATATTATATATTTTTAAATTTTTACTTTTTTGGCCTCTTCTAGACCATAGATTCCTTGAAAATATGGACTATGTCTTGCACATGTATGTTTCATAGTAGGAACTTAATACATTCTTGGAAAATAAATGTTTAAACCTTAAGCATGATATTCATTATAGTCATATATTCTGTGCCATTATTCCAACTTCATATCAGCAATTGTCTCCTGCTAGTGATTCCCTGTATCACAGGATATGTTCTCATGTCTCATATCTCATATCTCTCTAGTAATCTAATGGTAGCAATCTTCTGCAAATTTATCAAATTCGAAGCATTTCAACTTTAAGTAAAAACAAAACAAGAAAAATCAGCTCAAATATAATTTTCAACTATCTGTGTCATGATACAAAAAATGAATTAATCAAAATCAAATACCCTCATATGCCACTCTCTATAACACAATTTATCTCAATTATAATCTAGTCAGAATATGTTATCTCCAAGTTTACAAATGTGTTGTGTAAAGTTCTTATTTTACTTTGTCACCAAAGTTAAAAGAGAAAACAAGCCATCAGAAAGTGAAGTAAAGGATTTTATTACAGATGAAAAAATTATTAGAGATAAGAAGATGGTCTCATGCTGTGATTTTGCTTTGTTTTCACTAATTTGTTTTCTGAAATGCGTCATATTTTCCCTTAAGCTATTTGTAAAATAATCGCAATTATACTTTCCCTTTGTTCTAAAGCTACCATCAAATTAGGTGAATCAACAGACAATTTTCATTATTGCTTATTTTGAGTAATTTATCAATCCATCTTTCATTTTAACTAGTACATTCCATTTACAAAATAACCAATACTACATAATTAAAGATAGCAGGCATATCGATTTTAATTTGTTTTATTTTTATGTTTACTATTGCCCAATGATATACAAACACCAAATCTAGATATTATTTACTTAAAATTGAATAGAGTATGCTTTATCTCCATTAGTACTTGAGATTATATAATTTAAAAATAATGCAGAGTAGAAAGAATACTAAAACAACAGTAAAATCAGTAAGCAAACAATTGACTCTATCTCAGCTCCTTGTCAAAGTCAGATAGTTTATGCTATTTTAATTTCAAATATGTGCATTACTTTGCCCTAGCTGTTTCCCACTTCATGTCTTTGTTACTGCCAATTAGTCTGATCATTGGTCTAAAACTAGTTGCAGAAGAAACAGCTTTACAAAGATTTCTCTATCAGCTCCTGCAACTGCATAAGGTGTAAACCTAACAACAAATCGCTTATTCTATGTCCATATCTATATGAATAAATTACTTATTCTATCATTCATGCTCTTTTCATTTCTCTGATAAAACACTGATACTTGGTTGAGTTATATGACGTAATTTTCCAACAAATAGATTTTCATTTCTTTTAATATAAGATACAAATACATGAGAGCAACATTACAAAAATTCCCCTTAGCACTTCAATAATTATCTTAACTGAGTCTTGTCAATGGAACAGTATTGAATGTAGATGCAATTTATAAAATGCTGTCATAACTATATTTTGCATTTTAGTTTGCCAATTAACATTCAGATTAGAAGTATCTAAGTTAAACACATAAGAAAAGCAGAGTCAACACAATTTAAGTTAATTAACCTACATAAATAAAATGCATACAAAATAAAATTTACAGTAGTAAAAGTGGCTATAATTGAGTAGTGAATTGAACTTGCGTGGCCTAAATAAAATGTGGCCTTACCTTGTAAAAACATTGTAATTACAGAATAATTTATGGATTAGAAATGGTTAACTCTTCAAAGATTCAGATGGTTTTTTCTTATTAATTCAGACCCCCTCATTCACATATACATGCAAAGAAAAAAGCTTTACACTGTTTTAAAAATATTAAAAATCCTAATAATGTAAGAGAAAGAAAAGTATGTGTCAATGACTGGTCAGAAGAAAGCAGATAAAAACCAGATTCTAAAATGAGATTTTTGTAGCTGGTTTACCCAATACCTGACTGGCAATGAAGCCTTCATTGTGGTGCTAGGTGGGACATGCAGTAGTGGTGTGCTTGTTAAAATGTCACTAGTGGTGTCCTGGAATAGTATACCAGTGGAAGGGAACGTTCCTGAGGGTAAAACAATCAGGCATTTGAGTAATATATAACCTTTGATAATATATGGCACCTGGTGTTTGGAAAATCAATTCTTTGGGGGAAAGAAAAGGACTAAAGATAATCAGTCATTCATTAAAAGTCAGGTTTTAAAGCCAGAACATCTTCTTGATAAAATATAGAAAGACTCCCATATCCTGCATCAGAAGGCAGAAAAAGATGAGAAAGCAAAGGGTTGAAATATAAGAGAAGAAACCTAAAGGATGCAAGGATGATGGGACCCTATTATATTCTGTGCTTAGTTCACGAGTCTGTTCCCCCAAGAATCTGATAGATCCAGATGAATGTCAGTACATTATCCCCAAAACAATCAACTTGTTTCCCATTGCAGCTGCTGTAATGGGATGTTCTGTCTTTGCTAAATCACATTATTACAACCTCATGTATGTAGGATGTATTCATTAATTTGTAAAATGCATTATTATCCATCCTTATCAGGAAAATAAATCATGTACAGTTTGCATTGGACACAATGGACAACAAAGAACCCTATATTTACAGCATTATTCCAGTGTATATTAACTTGCCACTGGTTTCTGCTACTGTATAGTCCAAAGTGGTTTGGCATCTGGGCTCTCTGGCGCATCACTTTGTTGCAATTATGTCAATGGCCTCATGTTAATCAGACTAGATAGTAAAAAAGTGATAATACAATGGAGACCTTGTAAAGCAAAGGCCTTTGAGAGTTTGGAAAGTTTTATTATAAACTTTCAGGGTGGCTTTAGGGGTCCAGTGTTCTGAGGTTACAGAGATATTACCAAAAATGTAAAAGAGGAATTATTGCATCTGATTTCTTCCACCACTAAGAAGTAATCACAATGCCTACCATGCTTCTTTGGGTTCTAGAGGCAGCATGTTCTACAGTTAGGGATATAAACTTGACCCATATACCAGATGACACAAAATTCTGGTGGGGTAAATGTAAGCTGCAAGGTGGCCTGGAACAGCATCACATATCACCCACAATTGCTGTACTGGCACCTGTCTCTCGACCACCTCAGACCTATGGTGACATAGGTGTCCCTTATGACCAGCATACAGAGAAGGGAAAAAAAAAATGTAAGCTTTTTTAACAGATAGTTTCACTGATAACGTGGGGGTAAAAAGGATTGCAGCTGCACTACAGCCTCACTTAGAGATGGCCCTGAAAGATAGCATGGAAGGAAAACCTTCCCAGCAGGGCAAAACTTTAGTGATGTACCCTATCATTCACTTGCGGAAGGAGAAACAATCCAAAGTAAGAATATATGCAACTCATCTAAAATGTAAAAGGAATGTCAGTTTGTTTGTTTTTTTTCCAATTTTAGGGCAAGTTTTGGAGGCTGTAGTTGTGTAAAATAAAATGTCTGCAGTTCTGATGTGGTGGAAATTGAAAATAGAGTGAAATAAGATGAAACCAAGTCAAATACCCAGAGCTTCAGAATTTATAATTTCACATATCAAATCCTTGTCTTCTCACTTGTCTTTTATTCCCATCTCTTTAGAAGTCACTCACTCAAACATAGGTGCCCTACCTCAGTTTCAACATATATTAAATAAAATATCTTCCTTCTTCAAATTTGTAACAGATTATTAATTTTTCTCCAAAGGTATTAATATTTTCTAGACTACAAAGATTGAAACCTTTCACAAAACAGTTTCATTGTAATATCTTTCAAATGTTAGTATTTATTATATATGTTATATTTTTTATATCAGTGGTCCCAAAACCTCACTGATCATCAGGAAATCATTTATTGAAGCGCATATGTTTTGTTTAGTGCAATAGACATTTAGGTAAATATTTTTTATGTCTGAAAATGGGCACGCTTTTCCTTCTGCTAGAATTTTCATGCAGGGACTGGTACCAAAGCATGCCTCTATATCTTCTCTTTGTGCCATGCCTCATAGTGTGTCTTGGCAAACTCTTGTTCCTTTCCTGTCCCTCTCCCAGCACTTGCTATCTGAAGCTTATTAGCTTAGCTGAGGGGCTTGGTAAGATACAAGAGTGGGGCTTGGGTTGGGTCTACTGGGGTTCTTGTTAAGCCTCAGAGTTGGCTAACATCAATTCCTCAATCTAGGCAGCATAGCCTTTCTTCTTTTCCTGTCCCTCCCCTGCCTGCAGTATTGTTCTCCATACTTAACTTTTCACTTGCTAATTTGGGTTGTCTTCCCTTTCTTGCCTTCCCCAGCTGTAATGAGTATTCACCAATATCTTAAGACCAGCAGTGTTGGCATTTTCCCCATAGTTAAGGCTTTTGCTCCATTGTTGAGAGAGAGGAAAATTAGTTCACTGAAGAAATTTCCATTGAACAGAGGGATAGAGAGTTTCTTGCCCCCAGTTTCTTTCTCACACCACTGCTACTCTGCCCAAGTCTGCACCAACATGGACACTTATTGGGACTCTTTCTGATCTTTTTTTCCATCCACCTTGTGGATTCACTGCAAAGATCCTATAAGGGGATGAAGACTCCCCAGTTCTGAGTCTCCAGGGATTTCACACTATCTTGCCAGCCCAAAAGCAGCCTTTTCCAACTTGTCAGCACCCCTAGCTGAACACTTCTTACTAGTATCTTGTTATATCTAACCCAGATAGGCCTGTGTTCCAATCTCCTCTCTCCCTCAAGGTACTGTCTGTCCTTAGATTTGAGGCCAGTTGTTTCCTCTCCCTCAATTCTATGATGATTTTTTTGGGAAAAAGCCAGCAATTTGAAATTAACTGTGAATTTTTTTGTTGAAAGGAGGAAAGGAAGGTCCTCTCAGTTTTCTACATCCCAGGACAGAAAGTGGCAATTGCCTTCATTTTGAAAGATTTTTGTTACACACAGAACTCTAGGAGAGGCTTTGCTTCTTTCAGCACTTTAAAGATGTCATTCCTTTGTTTTAAATTTAATTTTTTTATATACTAAGAGCAAGTTTTTACTTCTAATCACAATAAAATTATCATCCTCAAGAAATTTAAAAATGATAATATGTTGTTACTTAATATAGAGTCTATGTTCTAACTTCTACAATTGTCTAAGTACCATAGGTTTTGTAATATACTTTATAACAATTTTTTAACTGAGGGTTCAATCAAGGATCCAATCATTAATAATTTATAATTCCACCATCATTTTTCTGCTTATATTTTGACTTTCATGACATTAACATTTTAGAAGAGTCCAGAAAAGATAGGAGGTAAAAAATTAATATAAACAAAGAATAGCATGTCTGAAATTGAGGTTATCAAAGGAATACACTTCTCAGAAATTTCAAGGTCTAGAACTAAGTTGTCCAATATAGTAGCCACTAGCCACATGTGGCTGATTAGATTTAAATTTATTAAAATAAAATAACAATTCAATTCCCCAATTTCACTAGCCACATTTGAAATGTCCAATAGCCACATGAGGCTAGTGGATGCCATATTGTACAGTGCAGACATAGAACATTTTCTTTACTCCAGAAATTTCTGTTGTACACCTCTGTTACAGAATATAACAGCCACATGGGTGGCTGAAGTGAAACAAGTACATGTGCAGTTAGTTAAGATACAGGTTGTAGCTTGTAACAAGAGTGACTTTAAAAAATGGTGTTTATTTATCTTGACTTACTAATCTGAGTAAAAGAAGTGAAAGTCTGACAAAGCACCTTTAAAATGTTAGAAGCTTAGTATCTTTTTATCTTATTTGTCTGTCATACTCAGTGCCTGTCTTCATCATCCATCTGGGTACAAGGTGTCTATCCCATATCCCATCACCATACTAGCACCCAAATCCAGGTTTAAAAGTGAAAGAAAATAAGGGTACTCCCCCTTCCTTCCAAGGTGTGCTGAGAAATGTTTTTAGTTAAGTGGCTACATACCCACCTAAAACTCAAGAGATTCTAAACCTCATACCCACCTAAAACTCAAGGGATGCTAAACCTCAAGGAGAAAAATGGTGGTGGAGGACAACCATCAGTGTCTGCCAAAGTAATGGATCAAGAATAATGATCAGAAAAAAATATTAACTATCTTTTTTATATTCCATCATTATAGTGTTTAGTATATTATTAAATCTATATTCTCAGGAGTTAATTATATGAATCATAATATTAAATTTACTAGTAGTCTTTTAAGGTATGGAGAGGTAATTATTTAGTGTTTTGTACTTTTTTTGAAAATTTGTCCACGTTTATTTCATGTGTACTTTTGTCAATAAAATTAAGGGCTTACTATGTTCTGGAAATAATTCAAAATCCTCAGGGTACAACAATGAACAAAGTAGCCAGTGATTATTGTCATTATATTAATATTAATATATAAACTCCTAGGTAAGGTACTTTACATATAGTTACTTATAATGATAAAAATAAAATAGGAAAATATGTCTGGGCACTACTTCAGCTAAGATGATCAGGTTAGGGTTCTCAGATTCAAGGTAGACACAGACACACAAAAGTTGTTTTACCCCGGATACCATGTTGGATTCACTGGAGACAACTCACAGGCAAAAACAAAAACAGATGATTTTGTTCTTTTAATTTTCATTATTACATAGTATAGCACAGATATTCTGTAAGTTCCTTGGCCATATTTCTAGCAGAAATGTCCTTCCCTGGGGTGGCAGGCTGCTCAAAGGGCAGAGAGTACTTCAAAAGGAAGAATGTACCCCACAGCTACACTGCAATTAATAGGTTAGAGTAATAGGGGCTAGGAAGCACCCAGTTTCCCTAGGATGCAGAAATACATCCAGACCTAGAAGAAACACTAAGTAATATGCATTCCAAGGGCCAAGAACTATATTCCTAGGATACTTGGAATATGTTACATGCCAAGAATGCTGACCTCAGCCAAAGGCCTTCTCCAGTTAAGACTGGTTCAATCCAGCTGGGCCAGCTATGATCAGCTGTCCAAAGGGAAAAGGAAATAAAGTTCTAGGGACAACCATATTCATCTCCTATCTCTATAGAGATTATATTAGAACTATAATTTCAGTGATGAGTTGTAGGTAGCCATATGTAAATATTCAATGGAATCTGCCTTAGAGAAAGCTAGTATTTGTAAATTAAAGCAGATTTTGAATTGATCTTGCTAACGAGGAGATTTTGTCAGGGTTGTGAATAAAATTGTACAAATTAAGGAAAAACAAAATCGCAATTCTTTGTAAGTAAAACTTTAACTCAAAGTGTTTTAATCAGTAATATTTACCATTTATTTACTTATATAAAGCTATAGGAATGTATTATTTACTAAATATTAAAGTTTGCTAATTGATCTGGGAATAATCATTATGAGATACTTAATGCCATCTCTATTCACAGATACAGATAGAGAAACTTAATGTGATTCTTTTAACTTCTTCATGGTCACATAATTATGAAGGCTCAAACTATCACTAGAAAAATTTGTCTGGTTCCAAACTCCTACACAACACTACTTTTTTCCTTAATAAAATCCCTTATTTCCAGGAGTAGATATAGGAGAATCCTCTGGCATAATATATCTGTACACCATTCTTTCAATATACAATTTTTATTTGAAAACAGATTTTACATATCACCACAAGAATGATCAAAAGACTAAAGTACATCTGACACTAGTTTTCTAATAAATTGGTGTTCTACTTCTGCAACCATAATGTACTAGCACCTTAGTTCATAAACTTTCAAAGGACAGGGATTTTGCACATAAAGCTCATTTACAAGAGTTAATACAATGTCCTCAGCAACTTATGAATCTCAAGGTTCTAATAAAAGAGAAAGTGATAAAAAAAACTTGGAAATTCTTTTTTGTTCTTATAAGTTGAGATTTTTCATAATATAAATAAAAAATCACAATCCACATATTAGATAAATAAGCAAATTTTCATTTCAAGAATAAGATATTCTCTTTATTGAAATTTTTAATATATTGTTCTTTAATGTGGTATTTTCCCTTTTATTTTCTTCATATTTCCTATCTTTTTAAAATTTATGCTAGAATTTCTCATATATCCTAATGACTCTCTAGTATCCTGTGGCTGCTGAGTTTTCAGTTTATTGTAAATTAAATCTCATCACCTGAGACAAAACTGAATGACCCAGAAATATTAAAAAAAAAAAATCTTCCATGCCTGAAATAAAAATCTCTAAATGTCTATAAAGGTCATTCATAAGTTTATCAATGTTTTCTTAACTGTCTCAAATGTTACTTCATTATCCATTCTTTGATAACTCATTGGTAAATTTATTTATCAAACATTCTTTCAATCTTCAGATACAAATAGTGACTGCCTTCATCTGTTTTAAACTGAATCAATGTAGCATAATGAGAAGAGCCTGGTTTTGGAGTCAGGGTGTCTATAAATTGTATCCTGGCTCTTCTATTTACTCTGTGAACTTGGCTAATACTTAAACTCTGAGATTCAGTGTACTAATCTATAAAATAAGCATAATCATATCTCTCTATAAGTGATTGAAATATTAAAAATAATATTTTATTTCACAAATCCCAAATACGCTATATGATAGGCAATATCTATTTTAGAACACACTGATCCATATTTATGCATTTTAATTAGTGCTTCCTTTGAAGTGAACACCTATGCAATTAATTTCCTGAAAATCTATATATACAGTCTCATTAAATTATATCTATATATTGATTCCAGTGTTTCCTCTCCATCCTGTACTTAAGTCAATGAAAGTGAATCATCTAAAGTTGGTCATAAAAAAAGACTCTAGATTTTTAATATTAGCCAGTTATATTATAAATGTAAATGATAATTAACATATGTTTTGGATTTAATATATTACAGTAGCCATCAAAACTCAGCACATGTGTGTATGTGTGCACATATCTATGTAAATACTTTAATTATTTTATTTTTTTTTCAAACTTAGGTAAACTATAAGTACATTTCACTGTATGTACCAAGATTATGATTTACTGCCAGAGAAATCTGTGTTAAATTTGGAATGTGATGTGAAGCCACAGACATAAGGCTGTGAAGTCTGGTGTAGAGCACCAGATTCTGTGACTTGCTTTGTTGGCAAGGATCAACAGCTGGGCCTGGGTTCCTCTGGATCCTATCAGATCTCCTCCTTCAGCTTCTCTTTGTTCCAGGACATGTGTGTATGAAAGAGTCATAACTGGGTTCCAGTTTGATCTCATCAATTCAAGTTTTCCTTGTTGGATCTAGTTGATCCTCCCAACTTCCTATGCCGTATCTAGCTTTCCTTTCTGATTACTGTATTCCTGACCTTTAGTGACTCTAGGCCCACCATTTGACAAAGAGGCAAGAACATAGACATCTTCATGTAATCCACAATGCTTAAGATCTAATTCCTATAATAAATCCTTTACTTCATATCACTCACAGTAGTTCCTACTTCCTTGATTGAACTTTGAGACATAAATGCCAGGTATATCCAGTATATAGGAGAAACATATAAAACAAAATATTGTAAAACTAAATGAGCAATGGTAACAGAAAATGTCTAAGGTATATCAGACAAATGCAAACAGTAAAAAAAAAATGGGGACTGTAATCTTGGCATCAGGCAAAGTATACTACTCAGACCCAAAAGCCTTTGCACCCAAGTAAAAAAGAATACAGCTTCATCTGAAATGCATGTAGTCTTTTCATAGGAATTGATAATATATAGGTTCACAATCAAAGTTTAATGAATGTATAAAACAAAAGTGATTCAAATAAAAGCCAGACCACAAATAAAATAAATATTGAAATTATTATAAAAATGCAAAGATCCTTCCACTTATGTGTTTGTTTGTTTGTTTTCTATTACACTGTAATATAACACTCAGGCTAAAAGGGAAATACAAATAAAAGCAGAGTTTCTAAAAAGTCATGATAACAAAAATCCTACATATTAAAATCTTTTTAAAAAGGTGTTTTTAAAGAGTGGAACAAAGATAGAGAAGTAGAATAATAAAAAAGTATAAGTTAACTATCAAAGCAAAGAAAAAATTTGAAGAAAGAGACTTATTTGCTCAAAATTAGCCAAATAAATTTGTTGACATAGATCAGGAGTCAGAAATCTTTTTCTGTGTAGGTCCAGAGAGTAAGTATTCTCAGCTATGTGAGTCAATACTGTCTCAACTATTCAACTCTGCCATTTTCATGTGAAAGAGGTCACAGACAAGGCACAAATGAATAAGCATGGCCATATTTTTCCCTGGCTCATAGTTTGCTGATGCTATCCTAGATGATATGGAAAATTTCCAAAGAAAATGTAATTTATCAAAAATGAGTCTTATAAATAAAAGAAGTTTAATTAAATAAATTTCCATTAAAGACATAAAGAATATGATTTTATCTACCCTTTCAACAAGGAACCAAATTTACATGGTGTTACAGATAAACTCTATCAAAATATGAAAGGCCATATCATCATGGTGCTCCTTGTCATGTACTTTAATTGTCTGGATCATATAAAAAGAAGTATGATTAAAATATTATTTTAATAAAACAAGATGAACATTGATTTAGCAATCTAAATATTAAAATATTAACAAAAAGAATCCAAAAAGACATTAAAATTATTTACTATAATTAAGTGAAGTTTAATACAAAAATGCAAGAATTATTCAATATAAAGAAACAGAATAACGATTCACCATTAAATATATCTAAAGAGAAAAATCATGTGGTTATCTTCAGTATGAACAGCATTTCAACAAATTAACAACCATTCTTGATTTTGTCACACCCATCTATATACTTGTCATCTACTTTATCTATCTATCCATCTATCTATCTGCCATCCAGTATATTATGTAGCTATCTAGTAAGCCATTGTCTTACTTGCAACACTAACATCATTCCTGCTAACGTCAAAAATAAGGGAAAAAATGCTCTCTATTCAATATTGTTTAAAAATATGTATAATATGTCAGCCAATGCAATTAGAAAAGCAAAAGATAGAGTCATAAGAAACAAAAGAGAAGAAATAATGATCTTCTATTTACTAATAATATACCTGGAACACCAAGAAATTTGGTGTTAAAACTGAAACAGAGAAAAAAAGATAATTTAATAATCTAGCAGGATATAAATTGGCATGAAAAATAGCCTTAAATATGTATTTAAAATAATCATTTAAAAGGCTTAATAGAAGAAAAAAATCTATGTTAGCAACAAAGAAAGATAAAGCATCTAGAAATAAAGTTGGCAAAAGTATGAAAATCTATGTGAGGCAAACACTTCAAAATTATAGAAGTTAATTTGGTGAGCAACTAAGAATATGATTTTTTTTGTTACAGAGAAAGTAGTTTGGATTTTATTGGGAGATGGAGCAGCATTAGACAATGCTAATAAGAGACTGTGATTTCCTGGCTGTTGACTGAGATGGAGTGAAATTGGTCATGAGAAATAAATTGTTTAAATTGGTGTAATAAGAGAACTAAGGAAGGGTCACCCGTATGAACACTGAAGTCACTCTGAATGATGTCAGGAATATGAATGAAGAGAAACACAGTGAACCAAGTGTGCAAACCATCAGTGTATGAAGGGGATTATCTCAGAACAAGGAGATCTCTAGATGAGTAGGATATTAAGAATGTGATATTATGCTTTATAATTTGTGATCAGATTATTTGCTCTTTCCTCAATGTTTCCATAATACTTTAATTATTGCTTTAGTAAAACATATATTTTAATTACCATTGTTTGCTCTTATATTCTTCTTGTTGTCGACTGAAAAACATGCACAACATGAGAGTTGTGAGTTAAGTTTTGTTTGGGGCAAAATGAGGACTATAGCCCAATAGACACAGCATTTTAGATAGCTCTGTGAAACTGCTCCAGAAAGGTAGGGAGGAAGGTCAGTTTATATGTGGCTTGGGTGAAGGGGGAGTACATGTCATCAAGCACACATTTTTTGCAGAAGGTTGTTGCTAGTCTCGTGAAGGTTAGTGCTAGTCATGAGGAGCAGACGTCACCAAGAAGGATTTGAGTGCTTTTCTAGATACAAGGAGATGCAAGAATTGGGTTCATAAGTCTTCTCCTGAAAATACCTAACTATCTGAAGACCTGTTCTGCCAGTTATTCCCAGAGAAGAGTGCCTCATTCGTGATCTCCACCTTGAACTCCTTTCAGGTGGTGTTGAAAGTCAGCAGCTGCAGTGGCTCATAATTTGATCCTTGTAGAAGTAGACGGCAAATGCCAATTTGTAGGTGACATTGTCTTTGGGAGTATGTTCAAATTTGTAGGCACTGATCTTTTTTATAGGTTGGTATTCTCTGAAGAGTGAAATTATATATTGAACCTAAGAGAATAATTTCCCAAAGGATAGGAAGGAGGTCTTGTACGTAATTCAAAAATGCAAATAAGAAAATGAAGATTAGGATGTTACATTCTTATCCTTTTTTATGTAAAAAATAGAGGAGGGTAGTTTGGCTTTTTATTTTTTTAAAGGAGGTATTGTGATTTTAGGCTGCAGGACTACAGAGGCCATCAAATCACAACATGATTTGTCTGTGACTTATGAATCTCAAAGTTTAATAAATACATTTACATCATAATGTTCCTCATAAGAAGAACAATTAAAACTTCATTATGAAAAAGTTAAATAACTGGACGAGTATATTTTAGAAAATAAAAGCAAGAAGACTCTTCAGATATTTAGCATGTTGCTCTCTAAAAGAAGATATCATGTTACCAAATTATTCAGAATAAATCGATGGAGATTATAAAATGTTTAAACCTGGAGAACAACTCTTCAGGTCTTGTATTTGGGAATAATCTTCCCCAAGAAAGAATAAGCTTCTCTTTATTTGATTGATGTAAGTGAAGACTTGCACTCCATCTCTTTAGGGACAAAACAGAATGTTCCCCTCTTCAGGAATAAGACAGATGGTTTCTAAGACTCCTTATAACCCTTATAGTTAATAATTCTGTATATTATTTGATATAATAAATAATGTGTTAGTAAATTACTTGAATTAATAACTCATTTCCATATACCAACTCTTACCCAAAGTAGAATTTAAGTATAATTTCATTATTATATTTGATCTCGATGAAAAAGCAGTAATTTCATTGATTTTTTAAGATAATATCAAGAGAAAAAATGTACTTTGAGTTCACTACCATAAAAATAATTCCACCTAATCCTATAAAGCAAAGAATTAAAAAAAAAAGCATTATGCCTTGATGTCAAGGGCTGAGAGTAAATTTTTGGTGTTTAGAAAATGAACTTCTTTGTGCTGTTAATTTCTATGGGAGAAGTAAGTTGGTCTCACTTTATAGGCAAACATTTATAGGTAATGATTTTGAATTTACATCAAATTAACAGGTCTTTTGTAAGTAATAATTCTTAAATTAGGATAGAAGGAAAGGAAGACATTACTTACAGTACATATTTTAAAATCCATAAAATTATATGATACTAAAAGCAAGAAAATAATTATGTAATAACCAGCCATTAAATTCAAGGTCACAATTTCCTGGGAGGGATGGATATTTATTAATATTCATACTCCTGTTATAATTTCTAAAATACATTATGGATTATAAGTTCACTGCTAAAATAGTTTCAGCAAAAATACAGAATATCAAATCTGTCTTGAATGAATTAAGAGATCATCTACATTTAGACAGACCTACATGATACATCTTTAAACAAACCACTAGCATAATTACTTCTAAGCATTATTCTACATACTTGGGAAGAATTTCCAAGTGAAGTACCAATTTACGTTTTCTGAAAAGAAAAAATAGGTAATAAATTACTTTACAAATAATTTTAAAACAATGAACAAAACAGCTTACATTGATGTTTTTCAAGTGTTTTGTACATCTATATTTCTTTTCAAAATTAATTAATATTTATTTATGCATTATATTAGAAAGAGGAAATCTAAGGTCATTCTCAAGGAAAAAAAAAGCCAAAACTTGAGGAGGAGTAGCCTTGATCTTTAAAAATGAGAAATAAAGTGTACAGATTTGCTATTTATCCTGAAAGCAGTTTTACAATAAAAATACTATATGTACAAGTTGTAGTTTGATCATTTCTGACCAACTTGTGGATTGAGTCAAAGATTGTAAGCAGGGCCACCCTGGTGGCGCAGTGGTTGAGAGTCCGCCTGCCGATGCAGGGGATACGGGTTCGTGCCCCGGTCTGGGAGGATCCCATATGCCACGGAGCAGCTGGGCCCGTGAGCCATGGCCGCTGGGCCTGCGCATCCGGAGCCTGTGCTCCGCAACGGGAGAGGCCACAACAATGAGAGGCCCGCATACCACAAAAAGAAAAAAAAAAAAAAAAAAAAAAAAAAGATTGTAAGCAATAAATCAGTACCATATTTTTTTAGTGCAGTAGGTAGATTATATGGTTAGGCTTCATCAAAATGTTGTTGCAGTTTTATTTTCTGTTTTATTTTAAATTATTTCTGAGATAGGCTGTTGTATTTCATACAGCATAAGATAATTTTTTAAGTTTCATGTGTTTTTCGTTAATCTTATGTAAAGAATACTACAGTGGTTATGTTGATATCCACACATTTTGGAAATGATTCTTTTAACTAGCAGTGAAGTAAAGCAGAAATAATGTGATAACAAACCTCACAATTGAGTGAAAATTACTTTTGTTTTATTGTACATCCAGAAAATATATTTTATACAAATTGTGCTACCTGTTAATTGTATTCAAGACTTAGGGTATATATGTTATTAGAACTTTTAAATTGTCCTATATTTTCAAAGCATATCTGCCTAAAAATGTATAAAATCTTTCTTTAATGCAAAGGGAAGGGAAAATCAACTAATGTTAATTATTAATTCAACTTAAATTTTTATTAAACTCAACGTTAAATTTTGGTACACCAAAATCTTTAGCTAGGATTGATTTCTTTCATGTTCTGAATATAACCAGTAATTGGTTATTTCTGTTTTCTAAATGTCATTTCTGTTATATATAAATCAGGGGCTATGTGTATTTATAAATCTATTTTCAGTATCTTATAGAATCTTATATAGCTGTAAGATAAATAATCATCTTACAGCATTTTATGTATATATTATAAATATTTCTATAAGATACTGAATAGGTATAGAATTTTATACAGTAGCAGGTAGAAGGTGAATGGGAATCAAAGTCAGTTGTTTTATTTAAAAAATTTTACTCTATTTACTGCTTTAAAATGAATAACACCTGTAAACAAACCAATCAGCCAAAGAAACAAATGAACAAAGCCAAATATCTATGAGAAATTTACTTTAAAAATCAGGGCTACCCTGGTGGCACAGTGGTTGGGAGTCAGCCTGCTGATGCAGGGGACACGGGTTCGTGTCCGGGTCCAGGAAGATCCCACATGCCACAGAGCGGCTGGGCCCATGAGCCATGGCCGCTGAGTCTGCGCATCCGGAGCCTGTGATCCACAACAGGAGAGGCCACAACAGTGAGAGGCCCGTGTACCGCAAAAAAAAAAAAAAAAAAAAAAAAAAAAAAAAAAAAAAAAAAAAAAAAATTAATGGGATATCCTCTAAAGGGATTTAGAGTATTATATTTTAAACTGTTATTCTGAAAGAATATTTTGTGACCTCACAGCACAAACCTTTTAGGAAAATTTATTTAATGCCATTTCTGTACATATATAGGGCATAATTTAACCAAGAATACACATTGAGCTTGGCCTTAATGCATATTTTTCCTAAGCATCTCTAATGTATTGCCTAAAAGAGAGATAAAGTAGTATAATTGATTGTATATGCTTTACATTTTAAATTGAAGAACACAATATCATAGTAATAAAAGAAAGACTATGCTGGGGAGTCACACCAGCCAAAAGGTAGCAAAGGAATTTCTATCCACTAGTCCCCTCACATCAATTTGAACAACTCTCTGTGCACAAAAATCCCTTCACAAGAGCCAAGGATTCCAGCCCCCATTTCACCCAGGCAGCTGCTGGTTCCAGCAGCCCCATGACACCAGACTCCAAATGGGCCCTCAGGAATCCATGTCTCTGTTAACCCTCCCCCAAGCCTTGATAGCCCAACCCTCAGAGAGATACCTTCCCTGTGGGAAAAGGACAGTAAAGTGAGTGCCTGACTTCACTGTGGACCCCAGAGCCGGCCTGCCTCAGCACCAGGCCAACTCTCTCAAGGTCCAGGTGGCTCCCTGTAGGCTCCTGCTAAACCAGGGTTCCCCCACCCCCTCTCACCCCAGTGTCTACTTGCTCCAGTGGCCCCAGTATCTCCAAAGGATATCCTTGGTACAAAATTCCTTGTAGGCTCCCACAAACCCAGAATTTGGCTCAACCCTGTGCGTGCCTATTCTAACAGCTCCAGCCTCCCTGCTGGCTCCCAGGAACCCAGGACCCTGTCTCGCCCTGGCGCCTGCTGACTCTAGTGGTCTCAGGCAACTTCCACAGCACCAGACCCCTGGTGCGAACCCAGGCTCCAGGCTCAGCCCAGTGCCTGCTGGCTCCAGTGACCCCTGACAGCTTCCATGGCTGGGGGTGGCTTTATTGGTGCCAGGCTCTCAGAAAGCCCCTGCAACTCAAACTTCCAGCCCACATGGGTGCTATCCAGCTCCAGTAGTGCCACATAGCTCAGTAGCCAAAGGTGGCCACTACAGCTTCAGGTAAGCTTCCTTTGCCCTAGATTCCCTAGGGGGTTCTCACAAACTCAGGCCCCTGAACCACTCCAGCACCTGCCAGCTACCATGGCCCAAGGGGGCTACCAAGGCCCCACCACAGCATCAGCCACCTTCCATGGAATCTGGCTCCAGGCAGGTTCCCATGAACCCATGTTCCTGACTCACTCAACACTGAGTGGTTCATGTCTGCCCAGGTGGCTGCAGGAAAACTTCAGCAAACCCAGGGTCCAGCACATCTCAACACTAACTGACCCCTGCAACCCTGGGTGACTCTTGTGGACTCAAGCTCCCAATCAATGCCTTTAAATCCAGGCTTCAGAGAGCACCTCTGAGCCTGGATTCTAGCAGGGCCCAGCACCAGGCTGAGTACCACTGTCCTGGGATTTTGACACACACCAGCACTAGGGTGCCCAAGGGCTCCAACAGCAAGCCCACTTACAGATACAACCAGACTTCCCACCCAGCATCTCTAGACAGGCTGACTGGCAAAGGGCTTTGCCTGCTGTAGTCACTCTATGAAGATTGGGAGAGGTACAATTGTCTTCAAATGCACAGACAGCAAGGCAATGCACAGGACTGTAAATAACCAAGGAAAAATGACACCACCAAAGGAAACTAATAAAATGCCAATGACTGACCCTAAATAAATGGAGATCTATGAACTATCTGACACAGAATTCAAAATACTTCTCAAAGAAATTCAGTGGACTACAAAAAAATCACATGTACAAAACTAACTGAAATTAGGAATAAAAATGAATGAACAAAATCAGTAAAAACAAAGAAATAGAAACAATTTTTAAAAATCAAGCAGAAATCCTAGAGTTGAATATTACAGCAGAAATGAATACATCAAAAGAGAGCTTCAACAGCATACTTGAAGAAACAAGTAATGAACTAAAACACAGGCCATTTAAAATAATATAGTCAGAGGATAAAAAAGAAAAAAAGAATGAAAAAGAGCAAAGAAATCCTACTTCGATTTTGGGATATCATTAAAAGAAACAATCTATGTACTATTGGACTTCTAAAAGAACGGAGGGAGAAAGGAGCAATAGTTTATTAAAAGAAATAATGATTGAGAATTGCCCAAATCTGGAGATGATTTAGATATCTGAGTTCATGAAGCTAATAGGTCACTGTGAATGGATAAAGAAGATGTGGCACATATATACAATGGAATATTACTCAGCCATAAAAAGAAACAAAACTGAGCTATTTGTAATGAGGTGGATAGACCTAGAGTCTGTCATACAGAGTGAAGTAAGTCAGAAAGAGAAAGACAAATACCATATGCTAACACATATATATGGAATTTATGAAAAAAAATGTCATGAAGAACCTAGGGGTAAAACAGGAATAAAGACACAGACCTACTTGAGAATGGACTTGAGGATATGGGGAGGGGGAAGGGTAAGCTGTGAAAAAGTGAAAGAGAGGCATGGACGTATATACACTACCAAACGTAAGGTAGATAGCTAGTGGGAAGCAGCCACATAGCACAGGGAGATCAGCTCGGTGCTTTGCGACCTCCTGGAGGGGTGGGATAGGGAGGGTGGGAGGGAGGGAGATGCAAGAGGGAAGAGATATGGGAACAGATGTATATGTATAACTGATTCACTTTGTTATAAAGCAGAAACTAACACACCATTGTGAAGCAATTATACTCCAATAAAGTTGTAAAAACAAAAAATCTTCTTCAACACACATGATAATAAAACTACCTAAAATCAAAGATAAATATATCATTTTCAAATCACCAAGAGAAAAATATATTCTCACATATAAGGGAACCCTATAATATTATCAGTGGATTTCTCAGCAGAAACGTTTTAGGCCAAGAGAGAGTGAGATGATATATTCAAAGTGCAGAAAAAAAAAAAAAAAAAAAAAAAAACCACCTGCAAACCAAGAATACTTTACCTAGCAGAAGTTGTTTTTCAGGAATGCAGGAAAAATAAAGACTTTTCCCCTAAAACCCAAAAAACAAAAGTTGAGGGAGTTTATCACCATAAGACTTGCTTTACAAGAAATGCTGAAAGGAGTTTTTCAAGCTGAAATAAAAGGATACATATGAAAGAAAACATATGAAAATATAAAATATGCTTCAAAGGTGAGTGTATAGTCAAACTCAGAATATTCTAATACTGTAATACGGTGCTGTGTTAATCACATAACTAGTATCATAGAGAAAGATCATAAGAGACGACTATGAGCAATTATATGCCATCAAATTGGATAACCTAGAAGAAATGGATAAATTCCTAGAAACATACAAGCTACCAAGACTGAATCATGAAGAAATAAAAAATCTGAACAGACCAATTGCTAGTAAGAATATTGAATCAGTAACCATCCCAACAGCAAAAAACATTCCAGTACCAGATGGTTTCACTGGTGATTTCTACCAAATATTTAAAGAAGAATTAGTACCAATCCTTCTCAAACTCTTCCAAAAAATAGAGGAGGGAATACTCCCAAACTTATTTTAGGACGCCAGCATTTCCTTGATACCAAAACCAGATAAGATCACCACAGCCAATATCCGTGATGAATATAGAGGCAAAAATTCTCTGCAAAATACTAGCAAACTGAATTCAGTGGTACATTAAAGAAAGCATACACCGTGACAAAGTAGGATTTATCCCTGTGATACACAGATGGTTCAACACATGCAAATCAATAAATGTGATACACTACATAATAAAATGAAATAAAAATCATAGAATCATCTCAATAGAGGCAGAAAAATCCTTTGACAAAATTCAACACTTTTTCATGATAAAAACTCTCAACTAATTGGGTAGAGAAGGAACCTACCTCAACATAATAAAGGTCATATGTGACAAACCCACAGCACACATCATAGTCAGTGGTGAATGGTTGAAAGCTTTCCTGCTAAGATCATGAGCAAAGCAAGGGTCCCCACTCTCACCACTCCTTTTCAATACAGTACTAGAAGTCCTAGCAAAAGAAATTAGGTAAATAAATTAAAGGCATCCAAATTGAAAAGAAAGAAGTAAACTGTAACTGTTTGCAGATTTGATCTTATATATAGAAAACACTAAAG
Source organism: Mesoplodon bidens (assembly GCF_964165515.1). Lineage (NCBI taxonomy): Eukaryota > Metazoa > Chordata > Mammalia > Artiodactyla > Ziphiidae > Mesoplodon > Mesoplodon bidens. The sequence goes on along the minus strand of NC_138176.1, from coordinate 129,294,569 downwards.
ACTCCATCAAAAATCTTAGAACTAATAAACTAATTCAGTAAAGTTGCAGGATAGAAATTCAACATACAAAAAATAGTTTCATTTCTATACACTAACAACAAACTATCTGAAAAAGAAAACAATTTCATTTACAAAAGCATAAAAAATAAAATAGTATAAAATACATAGGAATACATTTAACCAAGGAGGTGAAAGATCTGAAAATTATGACATTGATGAAAGAAATCAAAATGACACAAATAAATGGAAAGATAGTCTGTGTTCATAGATCAGAAGAATTAATGTTGTTAACATGTCTGTACTACCCAAAGCCATCTAGAGATTCAGTATAATCCTTATCAAAATTTTAATTACTTTTTTACAGAAAAAAAAAATAGTCCTAAAAGTCGTAATGAACCTCAAAGGACCCCAAATAGCAAAGCAATCCTGAGAAAGAAAAACAAAGTTGGAGTCAATATTATCTGAATAAAGCTGAAAAAAAAAAAAAAACCAGAAAGACTACGTTAAACTTAAAAGAAAACCTAACATAATGTCTTTTAATATTCTTTAATGGCATATTGTGTTTTGATGAATATGTATGCATATGTATCACATAATATTAAGTAACTTTAGCTACAATTCCTTCTTTCACTTTAGTATAAAATCACATAATAATGAAGATTATGAAAATCTAGAACTTATTATGTGATTTTAGTTGGGAATACTGCAAAACCTTTACATGTATTTATTTAGTTTTTACTAGAATCGTATTAGTTAGGCACTATTATTGTTCACATGATATAGATGAGGAAACAGGCACAGAAAGGATAAATAACTTTTCTGTCACATAACTAGTTAGCAGCATAGCCAGTACTTAGAGCTAGGCATCCTGGCTCTAAATCATATTTTTAACCCCTGGGTTATAGTGTTTCTTTGCTCTTATGTGCTAGGCTACTACTTATAGTAATACAGTGATTTATTTCATTTTTTAATTTAAAGCATCTTTTCTCTGCTTATCTTCCAAAAACTGAAGTAGAATCTGCAATAAGTTGAATACTAAAACTTTAGTGCATTACTTTAAAGAATAAAATTCACTTCAGATAACTATTATATATTACTATTTGTATCACCCTGAACAAAGAAATTTGATTTCAAATATCACAGTATTTTGCAAAGTTCCTTTACATTTTAAGAAAAAGTGAAAGAATTCAGTCTTATGGTGTTTATCATATTAAAATTTAAATATCTGTCAAGATACATCAAAGATTAATGATAAAATGCATTCAGAGAGTATGTTTGTCAAGTATATATTAACAGAATTCTACATATGAATTACTGCAGTGGCAGAATTAAAGGAGATAAAAATTATTGAGGATTATGAATTAAAGACAAAACATAGAGGGTGAAGCATAAATAGATGGTCAGCTAAATAATAGCAGGAAACATTGAATGTTATGAGAAAGGAGAGGAAGAAAGAAACAAATGCAGGATGTGATTTATAAAAGTAAAATAAGTTTAAAATTTGGTTATCAGGCACTTGATAATCAAAAAATTATAGAGCTTTAAAGTTGTACAGGTAGTTAGAGGAAATTTAGCTCATCTATATTTTGAATTATATAATTCCTAAAGATCTATAGCATCCAAAATTTCCAAAGCATTTTTCTCAAGTGATGATTCCAAAAAAGCCTTTACCAGCTCTATTTATGGGAAACTCAGTATGTTTGAATGCAGCCTATTTCATCTTTGTTATTTCTAACTCATTTTCTTCCTTAAATTAATAACTAAAATTGCTTTCTTTAGTGATCCTATATTTGCCCAGGAGATAAAAAGTATTCAAAGTTAATGCTTATTTTAAGTGACACTCTTAACACTGTCATAAGATATGTAGTCAAGAACAACACTGGGTGCATTATAAACCATGTCTCCAAATATACTTGCCAGCTAACATAAAAGAACAAGAAGGAAAAAATAATAATTTCAACATGAAGCTGCAAAATTAGCATAACTTAAAGACAGATCATTCAAATTGCAAAATAGCAGTGAGTAAAAAGTGAAATATCACCTAATTGCTGTGTGTAGCATCTTCGGCTGCCACCCTACCTCAGCCCAGCTACAAGGCTTTGGGAAGAGCAAATGCAGACAAAATCTGCAGGGAAAACAGAAGAGAGAGACAAATAAAGGGCCATGAGCATGATTTTGAATAACCACCAAGAAGATTAAATCCACTCTAAACCAAAAACACAAACAGTGTCTAGACAGATTAAATCATGGTCTACAGGGAAAAAGATTCAAAGTATCAGTTACTAGAAAAGGCACAATTTAAAGCTACATGTGCTATTTAAAGAGGCCAGTTAAATTTTAAAGGATTGCATGATTTAAAGGCCAGTTCTTACAATACACAGATTCTGTGGGAGAAAAAAAAAAGGCAAAAAGAAAGGAAAAGTATCCTTTAACAATTGGTGGAAAGAAAAGGGGGAATCTTAAGGTACTGAAAGACAAACATAAACCATAAATTTGGAGTTCTCACAAAACCTCCCACATCCCTGAAACAAACTTATTTTTTTTAAATATGCTAAAGTAACTGGACTTTGCTATCCTGACAGAAGAGAGCACCATTAAACTATTCATCTTATGACATACTTCATTATCGTAAAAGTCAGTAAGAAGAAAGTAAAGTCTTTACATAGCTACAGCAGAAAATCTAAAAACAAAATTCCAAACATATCAAATAAAGAACAATACCCAATTGAAAAACAGTTATGAGCCAAAAGAAAATGTAAGTCAACTCTCCAGAGTTAAATATACTCAAACAAGCCTCAAGTACATGTAAAAATATGTTAAATCAAAAATTAAAAAACTAAAAATATGGACAAAAGGAGAGACTAATGAAGAAAATTGATTGAAATCAGAAATATATGGAAGAAAACCATAAAATCTCAGAGATGAAGAATAAACTTCAAAGTCCCCAAGGAGATTAGATGCTTATGAAAATTTAATAAAGAACACTGAAAAGAGAAAAAAAAAGTAATCAAAAGAAGGAATATGACAGAAAGAAAAAAAGTTAGTAGAGATGGAAAGAATTGGCAAAGAATCAAATATATTTAAATTGTCAGAGTTCCTGAAGGTAAAAAATTAAACAATGTTAAACAAAAGAAAACAAAACAAACTACAACCCAAGGAACTTTCCAGAAATAGAAAGAAGAAAACAAAAATAAAAATATGGAAAATTTTACAAAGGAATATCAACTTCAAGTCAAATACTAGTAAGACTATTAGCTTTCAAAACAAACAGAAATAATTTATCAAGACCTGGATGAGAAAAAAAGATCAAATAACTTAGAGAAGTAAAAGTAGCAGACTCTTATCAGACTTCAAAACCTGAATGTAAAAGAAAGTAACAGTGGAGCATATTAAAAAGTAAATAAATAAATGAAAGAAAATGTGAACCACAGATGTTATATCCAGCTTATCTACATTTTAAATATCAAGGATTTAGAAAAAAATAGTTTTCAGCACACAAGACCTTAGAGAATTCTTCACCCTCGGCCTTTCTTAAGGAATCTACTACAGGATGAATATAATTCAACCAAGAATGACTTGTAGGAATTTTAAAACATGTTACAGTGATGACAGTGGAAAATAGAAAATGAAAAAGTTAATTTTCATATGGGTAAAAGGTCTGTATTAAAGGATATCACATAAACTGATAAATTAAGTTGTTAAAGGTCTGAGGTCATTGAAAAACATATAAGCAAAAAGGTAAGAACTAAAAGGTAAAAAATACAAACCTTCCTAAATAAAACAAATAACAAGGAAACAGATAAAGGAGAAGAGAATACACATCTTGTAGTGAAATAAATGTAGCAAATAAAAAACCCCACAAAATTACAAAATATTACTACAAGGTTAGAAAAATCTTATCAGTCATAGCAGTAAGAAAGAATGGGGTTAACTTACCCGTTTAAAAAAAAGAAAAAAACAAAACAACCCAAGATTTTCAAGATGGCTTCCAGAGAAGACCTAACTATGTGTTGTATATAGACTCATCTAAAACAAAGTAAAACAGGAAGGCTGAATATAAAGTAATCCAAAAAGGTATTGCAGGCAAATGGAAACAAATAAATAAAAGGTACAGATAGTGATCCTACTATAAGACAAACTGGAATCCAAATGTTAGAACATTAAACATGAAAAAGCACTTTTGAATGTTAAAAGCCACAAGTCCTGATAAAGATATAAAATGTATGAATATTTAAGCATGAAAATAACACATAAGTCACCTTAACGATGCACTTACTGTGAGAGATGTGATGAGACACAGATAGAAACACAATAATAATAGCAAGTTTTAATACATCACACTCAGTACAAGACAGATCAAGTTGATGAAAAAATAGGTGGAGAGAAAAAGGTCTAACAACATAATTAACAGGGTAGACTTTATGGATGTATATTGAACACAACAGCCTACACAGTCATCTCAAATTCCTACAACACATTCACAAAATTAGATCATGTAGTAGATTAAAAGTATGAGTCACTTTAATAAAGCATAATATTACAAATATAACTATAAAAATCACTCTCTAATCATAATGCACTAAGATTAAAAAATACTTTAAAAGAAAACACAAAGGGCATTTCTGTTTTCAGCTCTGACATATGAAGAGCTTGAAAGGCATTACTCCCATTCTTACACTAAGAAAAAAGCTAACTGAAAATCAATGAATTTTATTAGACTTATTGGAGTGTTCAGGTACTAGCCATACTACCACCTGAAATCTGAAGAAATAGGCAAGTACAGAGAGTCACAACCAAGATCTGATTACCTGGGGCAGAATGATATAGAGCTATATACTAGTAAAAACACTTAAATGGTAATTTCGACAAATTACTGGAGACTTAGTATGGATTAGTGAGACAGTGAGAAAACCCAAGGACTGTACTCTTATGAGCCCCCTTAACTCCCAGCTTTCATAAATTTGGCCTCCAAAAACCTCACCAAGTTCTCATGGGGAAGAGCCAAGAAAGATCCCTTTTGACTTTGGTAGCACAGAGGAGAAAAGTTAACATTTTGGAATAGATTTAAAGTATCCTCCATAACAAATGTTTACTCTCCAGGGGAAGAGACTTAAAAAAGAAGTAAAAGCAAAAATAAACAAATGGGACCTAGTGAAACTTAAAAGCTTTGGCACAGCAAAAGAAACCATTGACAAAAGGAAAAGACAGCCTACAGAATGGGAGAAAGTATTTGCAAATGATGCTACAGACAAGGGGTTAATATCCAAAATATACAAACAGCTCATATAACTCAACATCAAAAAAACAAACAACCCAACCAAAAAATGGGCAGAAGGTCTAAATAAACATTTTTTCCAAAGAAGACATAAAAATAGCTAACAGGCACATGAAAAGATGCTCAACATCACTAATTATTAGAGAAATGAAGATCAAAACCACAATAGGTATCACTTCACATGAGTCAGAATGGCTAGCATCAAAAAGTTCACAAATATCTGGTCAGGGAACTAGATCCCACACACATGCTGCAACTAAGAGTTCATGTGCAACAACTAAGGAGACCTGGAGCTGCAACTAAGACCTAGTGCAACTAAATAAATAAATAAATAAATAAATAAATAAATATATATTTTTTGAAGTTCACAAATAACAAATGCTGGAGAGGATGTGGAGAGAAGGGAACCTTCATACTCTGCTGGTGGGAATGTAAATTGGAGCAGCCACTATGGAAAACAGTATAGAGGTTCTTTAAAAACTAAAAATAGAACTACCATATGATCCAGCAATTCTACTCCTGGGTATATATCCATCAAAAACAAAAACTCTAATTTGAAAAGGTACATGCACCCCAATGTTCACTGCAGCACTATTTACAATAGCCAAGACATGAAAACAACCTAAGTGCCCATCAACAGATGATTGGCTTACAATGGAATCTTATTCAGCTATAAAAATGAATGAAATATTATCATTTACAGTAATGTGGATGGACCGAGAGAATATTATGCTTAGTGAAACAAGTCAGGAAGACAAAGACAAATACTATATGATAACACTTATATGTGGACTCTAAAAAGTAATACAAATGATTCTACATACAAAACAGAAACAGACTCACAGGCATAGAAAACAAACTTACGGTTACCAAAAGGGAGAGGGGGAGAGGGAGACCAAATTAGGAGCATGGGATTAACAGATACAAACTACTATACATAAAATAGTTAAGCAAAAGCATTCACTGTATAGCACAGAGAATTATACCCAATATATTGAAATAAAAAATAAGGGAATATAATCTGAAAAAAAGTCACTATGCTGTATGAAACTAACACAACATTGCAAATCAACCATATCTCAACAATAATTTTATCACAGAGTTAAAGATAAGCTATTATAAAAATGCTTTATACATACACACACTTTAACCAATAAGTAAATATTTTGTAGATAATGAGAGTCAGATTTCTCACTATTGGAGAAAGAAGTGAAAAAGAGAAAAGGAGGCTAAAATAATCTTGTGATGTTGAATCAGAATGAGTTATCAACATGAACTCATTTTTTTTCTTAGAATTACTGAGTGGTAGTTCATTCTGTGCTCTCAAATATTTGTTTTTAATTTTTAAATTTTATTTTATTTATTTTTTTATACAGCAGGTCCTTATTAGTCATCGATTTTATGCACATCAGTGTATACATTTCAATCCCAATTGCCCAATTCATCACACCACCATCCCCACCCCACCACCGCTTTCCCCCCTTGGTGTCCATACGTTTGTTCTCTACATCTGTGTCTCAATTTCTGCCCTGCAAACCACTAAATCTGTACCATTTTACTAGTTTCCGCATATATGCATTAATATACGATATTTGTTTTTCTCTTTCTCACTTACTTCATTCTCTATGACAGTCTCTAGATCCATCCACGTCTCAACAAATGACCCAGTTTTGTTCCATTTTAATATTCCATTGTATATATGTACCACAACTTCTTTATCCATTCATCTGTCGATGGGCATTTAGGTTGCTTCCATGACCTGGCTATTGTAAATAGTGCTGCAATGAACATTGGGGTGCATGTGTCTTTTTGAATTATGGTTTTCTCTGGGTATATGCCCAGTAGTGGGATTGCTGGATCATATGGTAATTCTATTTTTAGCTTTTTAAGGAACCTCCATACTGTTCTCCATAGTGGCTGTATCAATTTACATTCCCACCAACAGGGCAAGAGGGTTCCCTTTTCTCCACACCCTCTCCAGGATTTGTTGTTTGTAGATTTTCTGATGATGCCCATTCTAACTGCTGTGAGGTGATACCTCATTGTAGTTTTGATTTGCATTTCTCTAAAAATTAGTGATGTTAAGCAGCTTTTCATGTGCCTCTTGGCCATCTGTATGTCTTCTTTGGAGAAATTCTATTTAGGTCTTCTGTCCATTTTTGGATTGGGTTGTTTTTTTTTTAATATTGAGCTGCATGAGCTGTTTATATATTTTGAGATTAAAGCTTTGTCCATTGATTCATTTCCAAGTATTTTCTCCCATTCTGAGGGTTGTCTTTTCATCTTGTTTATGGTTTCCTTTGCTATGCAAAAGCTTTAAAGTTTCAATAGGTCCCATTTGTTTATTTTTGTTTTTATTTCCATTACTCTAGGAGGTAGATCAAAAAAGATCTTGCTGTGATTTATGTCAAAGAGTGTTCTTCCTGTGTTTTCCTCTAAGAGTTTTAGAGTGTGCAGTTTTACATTTAGGTATCTAATCCACTTTGAATTTATTTTTTGTATGGTGTTAGGGAGTGTTCTAATTTCATTCTTTTACATGTAGCTGTCCAGTTTTCCCTAAACCACTTATTGAAGAGACTGTCTTTTCTCCACTGTATATCCTTGCCTCCCTTGTCATAGATTAGTTGACCATAGGAGCAGTGCATGGGCTTATCTCTGGGCTTTCTATCTTGTTCCATTGATCTATGTTTGTTTTAGTGCCATTACCATATTTTCTTGATTACTGTAGCTTTGTAGTATAGTCTGAAGTCAGGGAGTCTGATTCCTCCTTTTTTTTCCCTCAAGTCTGCTTTGGTTATTCGGGGTCTCTTGTGTCCCCATACAAATTTTAAGATTTTTTGTTCTACTTCCATAAAAAATGCCATTGGTAATTTGATATGCATTGCATTTTATCTATAGATTGCTTTGGGTAGTATAGTCATTTTCACATTTGATGCCTCCAATCCAAGAACATGGTATACCTCTCCATCTGTTGGTATTGTCTTCAATTTCTTTCATCAATGTCTTATAGTTTTCTGCATACAGGTCTTTTGTCTCCCTAGGTAGGTTTATCCCTAGGTATTTTATTCTTCTTGTTGCAATGGTAAATGGGAGTATTTCCTTAATTTCTCTTTCAGATTTTTCATCATTCGTGTATAGGAATGCAAGAGATTTTTGTGCATTAGTTTTGTATCCTGCTACTTTACCAAATTCATTGATTAGCTCTAGTAGTTTTCTGGTGGCCTCTTTAGGATTCTCGATGTATAGTATCATGTCACCTGCAAACAGTGACAGTTTTACTTCTTCTTTTCCAATTTGTATTTCTTTTATTTCTTTTTCTTCTCTGATTGCCATGTCTACGACTTCCAAAACTATTTTGAATAATAGTGGTGAGAGTGGACATCCTTGTCTTGTTCCTGATCTTAGAGGAAATGCTTTCAGTTTTTCACCATTGAGAATGATGTTTACTGTGGGTTTGTCATATATGGCCTTTATTATGTTGAGGTAGGTTCCCTCTATGACCACTTTTGGGAGAGCTTTTATCATAAATGGGTTTTGAATTTTGTCAAAAGTTTTTTGCATCCATTGAGATGATCATATGGTTTTTATTCTTCAATTTGTTAATATGGTTTAAGACATTGATTGATTTACATACATTGAAGAAGCCTTCTATCCCTGAGATATTACACCTGATCATGGTGTATGGTCCTTTAATGTGTTGTTGGATTCCATTTGCTAGTATTTTGTTGAGGAGTTTTGCATCTGTATTCATCAGTGATATTGGTGTAATTTTCTTGTTTTGTAGTATCTTTGTCTGGTTTTGGTATCAGGGTGCTGGTGACCTCATAGAATGAGTTTGGGAGTGTTCCTTCTCCAAAATTTTTTGGAAGAGTTTGAGAAGGGTGAGTGTTAGCTCTTATCTAAATGTTTGATAGAATCCAACTGTGAAGCCATCTGTTCCTGGAGTAGTGTTTGTGGGAAGATTTTTAATAAGAGTTTCAATTTCATTACTTGTGATTGGTCTGTTCATATTTTCTATTTCTTCCTGGTTCAGTCTTGGAAGGTTATACCTTTCCAAGAATTTGTCCATTTCTTCCAGGTTATCCATTTTATTGGCATAGAATTGCTTGTAGTAGTGTTTTAGGATGGTTTGTATTTCTGTGGTGTCTGTTGTATCTTCTCCCTTTTCATTTCTAATTTTATTGATTTGAGTCCTCTCCCTCTTTTTCTTGATGCATCTGGCTAATGGTTTATCAATTTTATCTTCTCAAAGAACAAGGTTTTAGTTTTATTGATCTTTGCTATTATTTTCTTGGTTTCTATTTCACTTATTTCTGCTCTGATCTTTATGATTTCTTTCCTTCTGCTAAGTTTTTTTTTTTTTTTGTCTTCTTTCTCTAGTTCCTTTAGGTGTAAGGTTAGATTGTTTATTTGAGATTTTTCTTGTTTCTTGAGGTAGGCTTGTATAGCTATAAATGTCCCTCTTAAAACTGCTTTTGCTGCATCCCATAGATTTTGGATCATCATGTTTTCATTGTCATGTGTCTCCAGGTATTTTTTTATTTCTTCTTTGATTTCTTAAGTGATCTCTTGGTTATTTAGTTATGTATTGTTTAGTCTCCATGTGTTTGTGTTTTTTATGTTTTTTCCCTGTAATTGGTTTCTAATCTGATAGTGTTGTGGTCAGAAAAGATGTTTGATATGATTTCAATTTTCTTAAATTTACCAAGGCTTGATTTGTGACCCAAGATGTGATCTATCCTGGAGAATGTTCCATGCATAGTTGAGAAGAACGTGTAATCTCCTGTTTTTGGATGGAATGTCCTATAAATATCAATTAAATCTATTTGGTTTACTGTGTCAATTAAACCTTGTGTTTCCTTATTAATTTTCATTTTGGATGATCTGTCTATTGGTGTAAGTGAGGTGTTAAATTCCCCCAGTATTATTGTGTTACTGTCGATTTCCTCTTTTATAGCTATTAGCAGTTGCCTTATGTATTGAGGTGCTCCTATGTTGGGTGCATATATATTTATAATTGTTATAACTTATTTTGGATTGATCCCTTGATCATTATGTAGTGCCCTTCCTTGTCTCTTGTAACATCCTTTATTTTAAAGTCTATTTTATGTGATATGAATATTGCTACTCCAGCTTTCTTTTGATTTCTATTTGCATGAAATATCTTTTTCCATCCCCTCACTTTCAGTCTGTATGTGTCCCTAGGTCTGAAGTGGGTCTCTTGCAGACAGCATATAGATGGGTCTTCTTCTTGTATCCATTCAGCAAGTCTGTGTCTTTGGTTGGAGCATTTAATCCATTATTTTTAAATGTAATTATTGATATGTATGTTCCTATGACCATTTTCTTAATTGTTTTGGGTTTGTTTTTGTAGGTCCTTTTCTTCTCTTGCATTTCCCCCTTAGGGAAGTTCCTTTAGCATTTGTTGTAGAGGTGGGTTGGTGGTGCTGAATTCTCTTAGGTTTTGCTTGTCTGTAAAGCTTTTGATTTCTCCACTGAATCTGAATGTGATCCTTGCCAGGTAGAGTAATCTTGGTTGTAGGTTCTTCCCTTTCATCACTTTAAGTATATCATGCCACTCCCTTCTGGCTTGTAGAGTTTCTGCTGAGAAATCAGCTGTTAACCTTATGGGAGTTCCCTTGTATGTTATTTGTCATTTTTCCCTTGCTGCTTTCAATAATTCTTCTTTGTCTTTAATTTTTGCTAATTTGATTATATGTGTCTCAGTGTGTTTCTCCTTGGGTTTAGCCTGTATGGACTCTCTGTGTTCCTGGACTTGGGTGGCTACTTCCTTTCTCATGTTAGGGAAGTTTTCAACTATAATCTCTTCAAATATTTTCTCGGGTCCTTTCTTTCTCTCTCTTCTGCTTCTGGGACCCCTATAATGCTAATGTTGTTGCGTTTAATGTTGTCCCAGAGGGCTCTTAGTCTGTCTTCATTTCTTTTCATTCTTTTTTCTTTAGTCTGTTCCATAGCAGTGAATTCCACCTTTGTGTCTTCCAGGTCACTTATCTGTTCTGCCTCAGTTATTCTGTTATTGATTCCTTCTACTGTAGTTTTCATGTCAGTTATTGTATTGTTCATCTCTGTTTGTTTGTTCTTTAATTCTTCTAGGTCTTTGTTAAACATTTCTTGCATCTTCTTGATCTTTTCCTCCATTCTTTTTCTGAGGTCCTGGATCATCTTCAGTATCATTATTCTGAATTCTTTTTCTCAAAGGTTGCCTATCTCTACTTCATTTAGTTGTTTTTCTGGGGTTTTATCTTGTTCCTTCATGTGGTACATAGCCCTCTGCCTTTTCATCTTGTCTGTCTTTCTGTTAATGTGGTTTTTGTTCCACAGGCTGCAGGATTGTAGTTCTTCTTGCTCTGCTGTCTGTCCTCTGGTGGATGAGGCTATCTAAGATGCCTGTGCAAATTTCCTGATGGGAGGGAGTGGTGGTGGGTAGAGCTGACTGTTACTCTGGTGGGCAGAGCTCAGTAAAACTTTAATCCACTTGGCTGCTGATTGGTGGAGCTGGGTTCCCTCCCTGTTGGTTGTTTTGCCTGAGGCAACCCAACACTGGAGCCTACCTGGGTTCTTTGGTGGGGCCAGTGGCAGACTCTGGGTGTGCTCATGCCAAGGAGTACTTCTCAGAACTTCTGCTGCCACTGTCGTTGTCCCCACGGTGAGCCAGAGCCACACCCCACCTCTGCAGGAGACTCTCCAACACTAGAATTTAAGTCTGGATCACTCTCCCTTGGGGTCACTGCTCCTTCTCCTGTGTCCCAATGCACACACTAATTTGTGTGTGCTCTCCAAGTGTGGAGTCTCTGTTTCCCCTAATCCTGTTGAAGTCCTGCAATCAAATATCACTAGCCTTCAAAGTCTGATTATCTAGGAATTCCTCCTCCCATTGCCGGACCCCAAGGTTGGGAAGCCTGATGTGTGGCTCAGAACCTTCACTCCTGTGGGTGGCCTTCTGTGGTATAAGTGTTCTCCAATCTGTGAGTCACTGACCCAGCAGTTATGGGATTTGATTTTACTGTGATTGCACCCCTCCTACTGTCTCATTGTGGTTTCTCCTTTGTCTTTGGATGTGGGGTATCTTTTTTGGTGAGTTCGTGCATATTCTTGTTGATGACTGTCCAGCAGCTAGTTGTGATTCTGGTGTTCTTGCTAGAGGGAGTGAGAGCACATCTTTCTACTCCACCATCTTGGTTCCTAATCGAACTCATTGATTTTAAGAGAAAGATAGATGAAAGATGATAGACAGATGATAGATAGATAGGTTCTAAAGACTCTTTTCAAAGAGGATTCATGGATGTTTGGAGTCATAGCTAATTTAAGGGTTGGAGGAGAGAAAATATGAGATAAGCCTAGAACATCTTGTAGTTCCAGAAATAAGGTAGTGTTGAAAAGAAATTTTTTAATGGACAGTCTAGCCAACTTGTTGGAACTCCTAAAGATGAAAACTGGAACAATTTGAACCACAAATATATGAAGATAGTAATATAATAGTAAAATATATTCCATAGGGTAAAACAAATATGGATAAGTCTATACTAATAGAAACAAATATTTAAATAAATAAATATATGGGGTAGTAGGAACAGCTCTTCCTTACATAAGAATTCCAAATATTAAATGGAGAAGAAAAGAGAAATAACAATCACCATTAGTCAAATATCACAGTAATAATGATTGCAGACAAAGTCCTCACATGGATGCAAAAGTTAGCATGTGAAAGTTTGAAATATGGTATATGCATAGTTTCAAAGTATTTCTCCCCAAGATATTAATTTTTTAATATCTTTATTGGAGTATAATTGCTTTACAATGATGTTAGTTTCTGCTTTATAACAAAGTGAATCAGCTGTACATATACATATATCCCCATATCTCTTCCTCTTGCATCTCCCTCCCACCCTCCCTATCCCACCCCTCTAGGCGGTCATATAGAGTGAATTAAGTCAGAAAGAGAAAAACAAATACCGTAAGCTAACACATATATATGGAATCTAAAAAAAAAAAAAAAAAAAAAAAAAAGATCATGAAGAACCTAGGGGCAGGATGGGAATAAAGATGCAGAGCTATTAATTATTATAAAGAGAGAAAAAAAGGTAATTTGGCAGTGGAGAAATTCCATAAGGGTCACAGTTTCTATTACCTGTAATAAATAATAAGACATGTTGACATCATGGTGTGATGCACTGAGAAGAACACAGCACTTCTGAAGTAGTCTAGTCAAAATATGTTTCTTTATTCTAATCATGAGGAAACATCAGGCAATCCCAAACTGAGGGACCTTCTATGAAATAACTGACCAGTGGCCACTGAAGTGTTAAGAAAGATAAGAAAAACTTGGGAAATTCCACAAATTTAATGTGAATTTTTGAATCCTGAATCACATGCACACACACACAAAAGTCATTATTGGGGGAAAAAAACTAATGAAGTTCTGCAGTTTAGGTAATAGTGTTGGGCCCTTGTTAATATCTAGCCTTTGGTAAGTGTGATATGGCTATGTTAGATGATAACGACAGAGGAGCCTGGGTTAAGGATGAATTGAAACTCTCTGTAATATTTCTGCAACTTTTTATAAGCCTAACATGAGTTCAAAACTAAAATTTTGAAAAATATGATAGTTACGTATCTCTTGATTTTTCATTTACACCAAACTAAATATCATCAGTCTCCACAAACAATTCCCATATTGTATTGGTTTATTGTCCTTTCTTCTCCTGTCCAATATCATTTTAAAGTCTCTCATTTGTTTCTATTTCTTTCAAACTGTGTAAAGAGGACTATTTAAAAGACCAGTTTACAGCAGAAAAACGCTCAAAAGACCAGCTAAAGGCAAGGTAATATTGCATCAAAAACATCTCCCAAGTCCCTATCCTATAGAAATAAAAATGCCATATAAACTAGCATATAAAAACAACTTCTATAAGCTAATCAATAAAAACTAGGTAACAAGGTATTCTCATAAGCCACAAACTAGATGTAGTCACCAAGAGCAACACTGTCTATAGAATAATGAAAAATCTGTTTAAAAGGAATCAAGGGAATAGTAAAAAAGCATGAAATAATCTTGAGAACCACAGAAAACAGAACTCTCTAACAAATCTTCATTACATAAGTGAGTCTTCACTTCAAATGGACATTTGCCAGGCTTATCCAAGAGACATAGTCAAAGTCAAATGAGGTTTTGAACTACAGTTTCGGTTGAGTGAAATATGTGTAAGTTATAGAAAGTAGGAAAATATCTGAGTATTGATATATACTGGGTCCTAAAAATACTCATGTAGCTGGCAAAAACATTCTGCCAGAACAAAACTCTAGAATGAGTTGACATTACTAGGAATATCAGTCGACTTTTTTATAACATGGTCAGTAGGGAAAAGGCAAGAGAAATTTCATATGGTAGAGGGAGAAGGGAACAGAGTGAGAAAAACAATGATGTTTTGCTCTAAAGACATGCCCATAATAAGATGAAATGTGTAACCTGGTATATCAAAATCAACTGAAAAAAATTTTGAAAATAATAGTAGCAATGAAAGGGGAGCATACATTAGAATTAGCTTAATGTGAAATAGCTTAGTGATCATTGAATAAACAGAGAAAAGTAAAAATAATATCTGAACTCAGGAAAAATAAAAATAAAATTTTAAAAGTTACTTTATAGATACAGATTAAAATTAAAACTGAAACCAATATACCAACATGTGAATGGACACCACAGAACGTGTTCTAAAGAAACATAAGATTTAAATTAGAAAAGCAGAAAGGAATTCAACAAAAATGAGGGAGGCAGAAATTATGGCATGAGGGATTAAGAAGTTTGGCAAAATCACATGCTGAAAAGAAACTACAAAGCTGGACAAAACTGCGAAAAGTAGCTGTTTTAGCAACCTGGAACTTTATCAAAGAAATGCAACACATTTGAAGCTTTTTTTCTTGAAAAAATTATCAAACTTTGGGTGAGAAGAGTGCAAGTCTGTGGCACTCTTGCTTGAGGCTTCTCTCATATACTCTAGTTGGCTTAGAGTAGAAATTCTATCAGGGTAGAACAGGTCATGAAAACTATAGGCTTCTCTGCCAAAAGGCTTATTTCATTTGGAGCAGAAAACAATAAAAAAAAAAATGTCATCCTGGTTGGGAAAGCAATGAATTGGTAGTTACAGATTTAACTACCAATTAAATAATGAGACAATAAATGTGACTGTGTTACTCTGCATCTAGATAGGAAATATAATTAATATTGTGTGTTACATTTTAAACGTGGGCCCAGAAGTTTTAATGTCACTTAGTCTCAATGCTCAATGATTAAAACCCAGTCACAGTGCTCTCCCTGACTGCCTCAAATTCTGAAGTATACAATAGTGCTCAGAGAGAAAAAGAAATAGGTAAGGTCATTATTTAGCAATTTCAGACACATTAAGATTATAATAAATTTGAATCCATTTTTTGTATTTGACTGCATATAAATTTCAAGTCCCACCACTGCAACTTCCCCTCTGATCCACCCCTGCTGCTGCAAACTAATAAAAAAGCTCAGGTGTTCCCTGTTTTTGAATTGGTAGAGAAGAAAAGCATGCAAGCCCTCACCAGCATGACAGTCACCCCAGCTCTACCCCTTAACCATCATAAAACTCAAGCCAGATTCCTTTCCCCCTCTTGTAAGCCAACCTTGGACCAGCTTGAGTATTCCCTGTTATACCCCACAAGCCTCACTATGTGAGCAATAAACTTTTTCATGCCCTCTTGTTGCTTGTATGGCCCTATCAGTGTCAAGAAAATGAATTTGGGGCTTCCCTGGTGGTGCAGTGGTTGAGAGTCCGCCTGCCGATGCAGTGGACATGGGTTCGTGCCTTGGTCCGCGAAGATCCCACATGCCTTGGAGCACCAGGGCCCGTGAGCCATGGCCGCTGAGCCTGAGCGTCCGGAGCCTGTGCTCTGCAACAGGAGAGGCCACAACAGTGAGAGGCCCGCATACCGCAAAAAAAAAAAAAAACAACAACAACCGAATTTTGAGCATGTGGCGTACATTCACCTCTGAGGGGTTACAACAACAAATGTGAAAGTGTTTCTAACCACCTACTATAGAGAACGTAACAGGAAGTCGAAAATGCCTGATAATGAGGTAATAAGGGTACATTTCATTTAAAAATGACTATGTGTTTGGAAATATTTTCGTATCTACAAATATACTTTGCCTTGAGGGAAACTATTATTAACACAGAGTATATCAATTAAAAAACAGTTTAATCTCTTCAAGGCTATCATATATGCCCCCAGCAAATAGCAGGCTATTTGGATAGCCTACTATTAATGTGGATAAAACTCCTCATGCCAATCTTTCACACTTTGTTTTTAAGCATATCCCTAGTATATTTGAGTTTATTATTTGAAGAAATTTAGCCTAAATTATCAGTATTTGTATGAAATTTGAATGCAAAGTTTTAAGAAAGAAGGCAGGCAAGCAATGATACCAGTAAAGTGAAACACTAATAAACTCTGCAGCTGATTAAATTGTTGAAGGAATCAATTTCACCCTTCTTTAGCGGCTTGAATCCATTTGCTTAATGTAGAAAGACAGCCTATGTTGTTGCTCATATTGCTTCTCTTGAATTAAAAGCTTCTTAATTCTCCTAATCTTACTTCTTAAATCACTCTTCAATAATGTGTGTTGTTTAGTTTTCACAGCTTCTGAGCACATAATATAATTAATTCAAATGAGCCTCCAAGCCAACAAGATTTTTTTTTATTAATATGAGATTAAAGTCTGGAAATGATGGCTGCTGTTTGAATTATTGAGCTCCATTTATTTTATTAGATCAGCATGTAGACTTTAAGGCATGTAAGAAAATCTCTTCCTCTTTTTTTCTTTTATTCCTTGACATATTTTCCTCCATAATTCATTTCTTCTCTACAATGTGACTTGATATTTACCCTGTACTTTAAAACATGCATAACATTTTATGACTGATTTTGTCAGCCATAAAATACAAGTTAGCTCTTTCCCAGTTTATTGAAGATAAAGATACAATTAACTATGAATATGATTCATGGTTAAACATCATAAAATTCACTCTACAAACTAAATATATTGAATTAATAATATATATTAATTATTGTGTTAATCACTGAAAGAAACAGATTTTAGTTTAAAATGGAAAATTGTCCCATGTGTCATTTCTACTCACTCAGATGACCCCAATGTAAAGAGAGAAATGAGTAAAGGAACTGAATTCAAACGCCTCAAATGTGAAATATATCAAACATACAAAAAGTATACAGAATCACATAAATACATATATAGTTGAAGAAGCAACACAGGGACGATAGGGTCCACCTTCACTGTGTACTTCAGTTCTCACACAGGATCACATTCCTGTATCTCTCCACAGTCCTTCACACCCAGAGGTCACCACTATCTTAAATTAGATGTTTATCATTTCCATGTATGATTTCATACTTTATTACTTATGTATGTACAGTTACAAACAAGTTAGATTAATGGCCTAGTTTAAACAATCTACAAGTGGCACAATACATTGTGGTTTATTTTTTTCAAAGTTTAAAATGGTTTCTTCTGCTTATAGGTGGATCCTCTTCAAACATTGATTCAAGGCACAAATTTCTTTAATCATGTAGTTCTGCCATCTTCAATATGCAGTTTTAAAGACAACTGTGTTAGTATGAGTCAGAATAAGGAAAGAGAAGAGATTAAAGGAGAAAATGTGTATACATTAAGATATGTTATTACACCAAAATAATGGAATACAAAGAGCTGTTAAAGCAAGTTGGCAGATCTATGTAGCAAAGTGGATTTTCCAGATACAGTGTTAAATGAGAAAGGTAAGAACATTGAACTTTTAGTATGCCAACATATATAAAAGTGCCACTTTATACCTAAACCATGTATGTCCAACAACATATAGGATATATTATCTAGTTTGAAATTTATACTAATGGTATCTTTTTTTAGATTCTTTTAAAACATTTTTATTTGGTCATAATTAGATTTGTGACATTTATCAATGTAGATGTTGGAATGCCAGTGCATTGATTTTTATTACAGTATAGTATTCCATTTGCACAAACATACCATGATTTTTTTAATCCATTCTCTTAATAAAAAATGTTTTTCTTGGTTTGTGAATTTTTTTGTTCAATGTTGCAATGAACATTCTTTACATAGTTCCTCATGTATTTTTGTGAGTTTCTTATATAGAAATGACATGAAATTCTGAGTATATGAATCTTAACCTTTGCTAGACATATTCAAATTACTCTCCATTGTAGTTATGTAAATATTCACATAGAACAGCTCACCCAGGTCACATGATTAACGTTGTATCTCATTGAAATTTCATTTTTTTTTCATTGCTAGTCAGATGGAGTAACATTTCATATGTTTATGTACACTAGGATTTCCTGTTCCGTTCGTTGTCTTTAGGGGCCTTAACATTTAATTACTAGGTTTCAGTAGTTGATAGAATAAGAAATATTTTCTAGTTACAATACATATAATTTCAAGACCAAAAAGGGGATAATGGTGGTAAAGTCAGTCAAATTTTTATTGACTATTTCAAAAAGTTAATAGATATTCTCTTAAATTAAGAGATCTGGAAGTATTAATGTGTAATTTAAAGAAATGGAATTAACTATCAGAGAAAGAAACTGACTAGTTAATAGAAATTGCCTATTGACAATAGTACTAGCAATTGGTGAGGGGAGTTTCTGTCAATAAGTACACATACACAAAAATATATATGTATACACACACACCACACACACATGGTTATACACACATACAATATTTTTGTAAGAACACACGAGATGGACAACTGCAACCACCACTGGATCTGAAAAAAGGAGAGCTGAGAAGGTGGGTAAGAAGAATGCTTATTTTTCACTGCATACTATTTTTTTCCTTGTGACTATATTACCCATTAAATTATAAATAAAATATAAATTTAAAAAGCAAGTCTACAAAGATGTAATCTAATATCTTTTAAGTATCCCTGGAGGACAGTAGCTGTTAGGATTTAACAAAATATTCAGAGCACAGAGAGAAAAAAGGAAGTAATGCATATTATCGGTATTTAATGAGCTATAAGTTCCTGTATATTGAGAGTGCAGGGAGGTGGTAATTTGATCTGTCATAAAAATATCCATACTGGTAATAGGTTTACAAAATACCTCTAATATTTTCTGAAATATGTACTTTATATTTGTTGCACTGGTGATAATGTCTTAAGGGAAACAGCCCATTTATTAACTTTGAAATTCTATTTTACAGGTTATAAAGTTTAAGGTGATTCATCTTTTTTAACATAGACTGTCCACTTATCACTTTGTAGAACATGGTGACATTGGCAAATGAGGAATTACCACTAGTATTTTTGTGTGTATTTTATATTTCATATTCATATCAGGAAAATCTAATTGTAGGATTTCATCTCTGTTCTTTCTTCCCTTCTGTCACCCTATGATTTCCAAGCCTTCCTCAAATTTGCATGCATTGACATTTTCAACATTTCAAAATTAGACAGTTTTATTTTGCTAAACTGGAATATGAAAGCATCTAGCAATTATGTCTCATTGATATTCAATCCTAGTAAGTGTACTTCTCAAATAAGGGCTAGCATTTATTATTTTCAGAACTGTCTCCTCGTGTGCTTTGTTGTGATACATCCTTAATTTCCATATCTATATCTAATATATGTATCTTTTATAAAGTTGTAAAGTATTATGATATTGTGGGAACCATTTTTATGGCTTCCACACAATAGATGTAGAAATTAAATTATCAGATTGTTCTGACTTTCATATTGAATTCATTTATGAAGGAAGGCAATTATGAGACAGCTTTGAAATGTTTCATAATAAACTAAACATATTTGCAAGATATATAGTATGTGCCTTATTAATTACTGATTGCTGCTTTAAAAATTATCCAGTTTTAGTAC
The DNA here is from genome assembly GCF_964165515.1 of Mesoplodon bidens. NCBI lineage: Eukaryota > Metazoa > Chordata > Mammalia > Artiodactyla > Ziphiidae > Mesoplodon > Mesoplodon bidens. The sequence continues at coordinate 129,274,334 of NC_138176.1, read as the reverse complement.
GTTCAAACAACACTCATTTATTATCTCACAGTTTCTGTAATCAGAAGTCTGGGAACAGTCTGGTGTCTCACAAGGCTGAAATCAGGTTGTCAGTCAGGCTACTGCCTCATCTGGAAGCTTTGCTAGGGAAGATTCTGTTTCAAGGCTCATTCAAGGTCAGAGAGAAATTCATTTCCTTGAGGTTGTATAAATGAAGTCTTCATTTTCTTGCTATCAACTGAAGATCCCTCTCAACTGCTAGAAACCACCCTGAGGTCCTCACCACATGGCTACCCCTTCTCACAATATGGCAACTTGCTTTTCAAGGCCATCAAGAAAAGTATGTGCTATTGTCTCCAACATCTTTTAAGAGCGAAATTGATTCAGTCAGACCCACCCATGTGCTCAAAAAGAAATATGATTAACTCAAATCAACTGATTTCAAAACTCCTTCACTTTTTTATTTAAGGCCACTTACTCATGGGAATTTTATCTAGTCATATTGATTACCCCCACCCATACTCAATGAGATGGAATTTCATAAGGAGTATCTAAGGTTCAGGAATCTTTGTGACCATTTTAGAATTCTGCCTACCATAATGTCTTATTTTGTTTTTACTACCTGAAATGTGAATTACCTTGTTTTGGTTTATTCAAGAATTACATAGAGTCAGCACACATTTAAATGTCAGATACTATCCAGAATCTAGAGTAACTATGATCTTAGCCCTCAAAGAATTATAATGATTTTATTCCAAGGGGGCTTTGTGGATCATACTGGTATGAGGAGAACTGCATGTGAGGAGAATTCCTTCACAACCCTTACCTCAGTCCAGTGCTCAACACAGTCTGTTGGAAATTGGTTACCTATGCTGGGAATTATTGCTGACTCAACAAGAACAATGAATCTCTCCTAAATGCTGCTCATCACCTAAGCTACAGTGTTTACCTGTTTGCTTTCAAGTCTTCTTATCTTTGTAGTTAATTCCTGATTCCTGTTTGTTGTGGATCCTCACGTGCTTGATATTTTTACTGTTATATCTTTTTTTGTGTGTGTGGTACGCGGGTCTCTCACTGTTGTGGCCTCTCCCGTTGGGGAGCACAGGCTCTGGATGCACAGGCTCAGCGGCCATGGCTCACGGCCCTAGCCGCTCTGTGGCATGTGGGATCTTCCCGGACTGGGGCACGAACCCGTGTCCCCTGCATCAGCAGGCGGACTCTCAACCACTGCACCACCAGGGAAACCCTGTTATATCATATTTTAATGTTTACTCCTGCCTAAACATTTTACTTCTCTGTGACCTGCACTTGCAATATAAGTGAACCTGGGGATGGTTTGCTTACCTAGTTTGGACGTTTGATTCCTATTCAATCTTTTAAAAAAATATTATCTAGTGTTTTGGACCCAGATTCTTATCTAACATGGGTATATGATATTTTGTCCCACCTTCCCCCCAAAAAAAAGGTTTTTGGTAAAGTTTTTGATGTAGGATATTTAGATAAAATATGAAATATAAAGGTTGATGTCTTCTCTTCAATCTCAGTCTTTTTTCTCCCTCCCTCAGAATTTGAACCAGGGTCTTGTTCTTTTAATTATATTTCAGTACTTTTAAAACAGAAATATTCTGCTTCTCAGCTGAGCATATTCTTAGACCCATTTATTCATTTTTTCCTCTCACCATATTTTCTAGACTTATCAGAGGGAGTCAAGAGGTCAGGTCTTACACACTAATTCAGGGACAGTTGAGGAAAATGAAAAACATAGAAGTCTTTAGTTATGATATACAATTCCATGTAATTCCACTCTCAACTATACTTTAGTATACTCAGTATACTCCTGGATCAATAGACTTAACTTTTTTCCTTGGGTCTCTTTTTCATCAAACTTGACATTTATTTTTCCTTCAAATAGTACCAAATATTTTTAGTGATTCTACATATTGACATCTCTAAAGCTACTTTTACTTTATTTATCTTTGTTTCTTAAGAAACTTAGTATTATTTTCCTTTTTCTCCTGCCCTTTTCCTTTTATTTTCTATCTTTACTACTTCATTCTTTATGTTTTTCTACTTTTTAGGAAGAAAAGTCTTGAATACACTTACAATTCCCTTTTCCTTCTCAGATATCTCAGGCTCTTTCAGTTGTATGATTGAGGAATTTGACTCAGTGAAAAAGAAATAACACACCATGTAAGATGCTTAGGAGCAGAAAAGTATTCAAGGTTTCAATAATGTTTACTATACTGTTATGAGCAAACTTGTAAGATTTATGTATTTTGACACCCTTTATATTAAACACATTTTAGAACCTGCTCTTTCCTTTAGAAAATTTCTTACTTGACTTTAATGATTAAAATATTAAAAGTATTTAATAAATAATGAAAGTTATAACAAAAAAATAATAATGATATGTCCCATATCACTTGAAGAAATAGAGTGATAGTGTATATTGGGAAGGGGAGACATTTTCTCAAATTGAAATTTTTGGATATTTTGATTTTAAGACTATCTAAGCAATGATGCACTTAAAAAGGTAAATATATGGAATAGGTAAGCATAGGTAAAATCTGTGCTTATAATGTGATCAAAAAGAAAATAAATTATATTTGAAATGGACAGTGTTGAAATACATTAAGTGCATAGATGAATTAAAGATAATAAGAGCTGAGGATATCATATAATGACCTTGAATGAATTATGTAGCCTGAAAGTCCAAGTTGATAGATGAAGATATAACAGCACATAACGGTTTTAATACATGATCCATTTAAAAAAATTGGAAACCACAGATATGTCACTTAACCTCTCTAAATAAAATGTTTCTCAATTGTAAAATTGATCATACTTGCATCAAAAGTTTATTTATGAGTGGGTTGGGATTTTATATGGCTATGCAAATTAAGGGTACTGTGTACATTTTTGGATGTGACTATGTCAATAAATGAATGCAGAATAGGGCTTCCCTGGTGGCGCAGTGGTTGAGAGTCCACCTGCTGATGCAGGGGACACGGGTTCGTTCCCCAGTCTGGGAGGATCCCGCATGCCACAAAGCGGCTAGGCCCGTGAGCCATGGCAGCTGAGCCTGCGCATCCAGAGCCTGTGCTCCGCAATGGGAGAGGCCACGGCAGTGAGAGGCCCGTGTACCGCAAAAAAAAAAAAAAAAAAAAAAAATGCAGAATATACTTAATTAGCTATATATAAGTTTCTGTATTTTCATTATTACATATCTTTATATTGACTTATATATTTTTAAATTGTTATTTTTATTCCCAAGTAAGGATTGAGCACTTTTGCCTAACTGAATATAAACCAGAATGAAATTACATATCATTAGATTAAATTTTTTATATAAATAGAAGTGGTAGTGAAGTGATTAAAAGTGGATTTGAAACAAAATATTAGACAACAGCATGGGATGCACAGTGTGAAATAATTTCAACACAGTAAAACAGCATGTATATTTTGGATATGGCAATATTTATATTTTCAAGAATCCCTCTAAGGGAAGGAATCACAAGGTTTTTAGAAATTAATTCAAATTTAGATCTGAAATACTCAGAGAAGGATACCAATCTCTGTGGGAGATGGGTGGATACCAAGTGTTCACAATTGCCTATTTGTTACCCTCTGCTTTGTCTTGACCGAACTTTTTTTAAAATTATTTATTTATTTATTTTTGGCTGTGTTGGGTCTTTGTTGCTGCGCATGGGCTTTCTCTAGTAGCAGTGAGCGGGGGATACTCTTCATTGCATTGCAACAGCTTCTCACTGCGATGGCTTCTCTTGTTGCGGAGCATGAGCTCTAGGCACATGGGCTTTAGTAGTTGTGGCTCGAGGGCTCAGTAGTTGTGGTGCAAGGGCTTAGTTGCTCTACGGCATGTGGGATCTTCCCAGACCAGGGCTTGAACCCATGTCCTCTGCATTGGCAGGCAGATTCCTAACCACTGCTCCACCAGGGAAGTTCTTGACCAAACTTTTAATTAGGCTTCTTTCCTTCCTACTGGCCCATGAGCTCTGGTTGCCTCTAAGGTAAGCAAGCACTAAAAAGTGGTATGGTCTCCCTTACTAGCTTATCCAGGGACTAGCCTGATCACAGCCAGACACTTTTCGTGTCAGATCTTGCTGATCGTTTCTGCTCATTTACTCAGCTTCCCCTTACTTACTACCTATTCTTCCAATAAATTAATGCCTCTTTCCATTTGAATTTGAGACACCTGCCGTTCTTAACTTTGGATCATTCTCTCTATTGCAGTAGTCTTTCTAATTAACATTTCTCTCTAAATTCATTTGTTTTTGCTTGGCATTGGATAGTTTATTAAACATGATCAGGTTTACACGTTCTGGAAATATAATGATGATAACCCTGTTAAATAATTTTAGACCAAAAGGAAACTGAGAGAACATATACTCAACGTGTTTATTTTAGAGTCTAAGAATCTCATTTAGAGAAACCAAGAAAGTTTAGTAATTTGACTAAACTGACCAAATTAAATGGTAGGACAATTCAATAAAGTTCTCCTAATACTCATCTAAAGTATCTATTACCAACATAAGCTAACATCTGATTTGCCTAGTATTAACCTCACTAATTATTCATTTGCTTAAAGTTACTTCTGAAATATGGGTATTTATGATTTTATTTTATTTTACTCATACATATTTTTACATACTAACTATTCAAGTATAAATTGATTGTTAATGGTAAAAGAAGCAAATGTATATATGTATATATATGTGTGTGTATATGTATATGTAGATGTAGATGCATATCTATTTATCTATCTTCTATCTGTTATATATCTATATCAGACTACATCTTACATTTGAAACCCAAATTTCCCATCTAAAAATCTGAAAATAAAAATCTTCCGACCAAAAAATTTGTTACAAAGTCTGCTTTGACTGGAACCATTTTAATGCATTTTTATTCCACATATTGTGAATGTTCACACACTTCCTTGAAGAAACATGTGTTTAATGGAAGGGTGCCATCTTAGACCCTGAAAGTAGTCCATACAATGTAAGATACATGTACCTATTACTTCATTTCTAAAATCCAAAAACATTCTGAACTACAAATTACATCTACACGTGTTTTAGGATTAGGCTTTGCAAACACACACATATCATTACCTGCACGTATATAAAGCTATGTTTATTTAGCTTCTTTTTAAAGGAGATAGAATGCAGTGAGAGTACCTAATTGCTTCTTTTTTTTTAAATTGGAGTGTAATTGCTTTACAATGTTGTGTTAGTTTCTACTGTACAATGAAGTGAATCAGTTATATGTATGCATATATCCCCTCACTCTTGGACCTCCCTCTTACCCACACTCCCATCTCACCCATCTAGGTCAACACAGAGAACTGAGCTGAGCTTCCTGTGCTTTATAGCAGGTTCCCACTAGCTCTCTATTTTACACATGGTAGTGTATATATGTCAGTCGTAATCTCCCGGTTCATCCCACTCTCCCTTTACCCTCACTCCCACCCCATGTCCACATGTCCGTTCTCTATGTCTGTGTCTCTATTCCTGCCCTGGAAACAGGTTCAACTGTACCATTTTTCTAGATTCCTAACTGAAATGTACCACATTGCATTTGACAATGTGTATTGACATCTAACTGAAATGATATGAGACTTCCAAGTGAGAACTGTCTAGCTATGCTCTGGCAGAACTCTTGAGCCACAGAGTCCAAGGGCATAAAAAAATGGTTACTGCTCAGCACCACTAAATTGAGATGGTATGGTACTCAGTCACAGCAATTTGGAACACTATTTTAATACTAATAATATTTATAACAATACTATTTATTAATAAGATGCACTGAGCTCTTTAATTCAAGAAAAATCACACATATGCCTATGATGAAAATATGTGTGGATAGTATGGCAAGCAATTTTTATTTTTATGTATCAAAGTTTTCAGTGTAATTCATTTTATAAGACTTATTTTTTTAATTGCTAACATTTATCAAATTATCCTATTACCCCAGTACTTACTTAATCACTTTTCATTAATTTCCTTTCTTGATATTTGCAAGAAACATGAATTATTATTTTATTGATGCAGAAATGGATATTTGAGCAGATAAATATCTTTTCAAAGATAGCACACATGGCAAGTGACAGGTATAACAAATCTTAAAATCCTTTAGTGTTTAAACTACAGTGTGTTCAGCAAAGAAAGTCATCATAGTGGCTTAATGTTGTACTGAATATACTATATTAGATGCTTTACAAAATTAGTTTCTCCCCCGAATACATTCTTTCATTTTCTGATCCTACTTTGCATTAGAATGTATTTTTTATATTTCTGCAGAGAGTATCCTTACTTTGTGTGCTTGTTTACTTTACACAAATAAATGGATTTTGAATTTTGTGCTGAACAAGTGGCATTAGCCTATCAGTTATGGTTTGGGGTATTAAAGAGGCTCAGCTGTCAGACAGTAGGAGAACTATGAAAGTGTTGCCTTTGGTAAGATTAATTATTTATTTTGCTGCATATTTAGAAACTGATGGCTATTTAAATAATTTGTGTTCTGTGAACCTTGACAAATAAGGCAACATAGTGTGGCTCACATACTCAAGGATACATTTAAAGACATTTGCAAAATGAAATTTATATCTTATTTTGAATACAATTTTCTTTATATTTATATAGAGTGTTCAAAAAAGTAAAGGGTAGGTATCGTGGTTGCATGAACGTAACAAACATTTCAGACTTAGACTGTGTCAAATGTGAAAGGACATTAGTTGTTATAAACATCCTAAAATAACACTTTGGTAGGAATAATATTTCTATTTGCAAATCCATTTGTGTAATTGCAAACCACATTAATATTGTCTTTACTGGCTAGTTAAAAAAATAAACTCTTTAGAAAGTGGGTTGACTGTTTTGAAATATACCATAGAATCAATTTGCTTTGAGGCAGATTGTTATTTAAAAATTTTTCTTTGTACTTGGTTTCCAGACAGTGAAGCAAAAATCAAAATTCTTTGTAAAGAATTTTGTGAGAAAAGGCTATTTTCTAGATACGATAATAAAATGCAATAAGAAATATATTTAATACATATTCTGAAGAGATGAAAACTTGCAATCAACAATTGTCTTACTCCACTTTCTCTGGAGTTGCATAAAATTCTTAGAGGATGATTCACTGACAAATCACAGGTGATTTTTAACAATACTACCTATCATTTCTTTTGGTAACAGCTCATTGATTCCTCACTACTACAAGATCACTTTTATGACAAGCTTTTTTTTCCTGTTTGCCATGGAGCTCTCATTCCCATGAGAAATCATTCTACTATTCCAATGCTATGTTAGAGTGAGTGAAAAATCTGTATCCATCTTATACTTTCTATAGATGTGCCATATACTTATTTCTTTGGGGGGAACCTGATACTTCTTCAGGATGCTGTTACAGGAATAAAGCACATATTCTCACCTGCTTTTAAATATTACAAAATGGGAATTCTATAACCCACCAGTAGGCCACCCATGTCCAAGCTCTCCAAGAATCTCCTCCAATTCCAATCAACTACAATTCTGGATTTCTTCTATTATTGGTTAACTCTGTTTCTACATAACAGCAACTAGCAACTGGAATTTTTAATTAAATACATAGTACTATTTACAATAGCATCACAAAATGGAATTTCTAGGTATAAATCTAACAAATATATGCAAGATCTATATGCAGAAAACTATAAAACTCTGATATAAGAAATCCAAGAAAATCTAAAAATATGGGTAGTTATTCATGATCATGGAATGGAAAACTCAATATTAATGGAGATATCAATTCTCCCCACTTAACTGTAGATTAAACACAATCCCAGTGAAAATCCCAGAAAATTATTTTATAGCTATTTAAAAAGTGATTTCAAGTTTATATTCAAAGGAAAAAGACCTAAAGGATCCAACACAACACTAAAATAAAACAAAGTTGGAGGATTGATACTACTGAAATTCTAACACATACCAATTTAAAAATCAGCAAAATACCTTAAAAGGTTTCTCATCAAAGAAAATAGGCAGATGGTAAATAAACATGAATGATGCTCATCATCATATGTCATCATGGAATTGCAAATTAAAGCACAAAGGTCATCACTAAACACTAATTAGAATGGCTAAAATGCCAAATGCTGGTGAGAATATAGAGCAACAGGAAATCTCATTCATTGCTTGTGGGAATACAAAATGATACATGCACTTTGGAAGACAGCTTGTCAGTCCCTTACAAGCAAAATAGAGTTTTGCCATATGATCCATCAGTTTTGTTCCTAGATATTCTCCCAACTGATTGAAAACCCATATTCACACAGAAAAGTTCATGGTACTATTTAGAGCAGCTTTATTTATAATTGCCAAAACTAGAAGCCACAAAGATATCACTCAAAGGGTGAATGAATAAATGCATGATAGTACAACGAAAGATTTTTCAGCAGTAAAACACAAGTTATAAGGCAATAAAAAGACATGAAGGAAACAAAAATGCATGTTGATAAGAAATAGAAGCCATTTTGAAAGTCTACATACTGCATGATTCCAACTTTATAACATTTTAGAAAAGGCAAAATATTGAGATGATAAAATGCTAGTGGTTGCTTGGATTTGGGGTGAGGGATAAGTGAAATGCAGTGGCTTCTTATGACAGTAGATTTATTTTGCAGGATACTGTAATAGTAGATAAAAGACATTATCCACTTGTCAAAACCTATAGAACTTTACAGAATGAAGAATGAATCTTAATGTGTGAAAATATACAAAAAGTCATGTAGGGTCAGGGATCCCAGGATCCCTGCAGGCTGAGACAAAAGAATCTAGCTGTATTACAAATATATGAAAAAAAATCTCACTGAAAGTCACAGGGAGGGGTGATGACCAAAGAAATTTGGGGGATGAGTGAAATCTGTAAGGAACTGCACACAAGCCCTATATACTCGTTGATAAAGTAATGAGAATATGGCTTAACAATTTTTGTAGTGCTAGCTATACATTTATATGGGAATGGAATAATAAAAGGTAGACGGACAGTGGAAGCCAGGTTTGCCACTGTGGGATTGGGAGTGTACAGATAAACAAGGTGAGGGAACTAGAATTATCCATGTGCCAATGAATTAGAGTTGGAGACATCAGTATGAACTAATGTTTAGCTTTAAAAAGATATAGATGTTTATGTATAGAAATATTTATAGGTATGTGCATATACATTGGTATATGCAAACATATACCAATATGTGTTGCAAATAAACACATGCACACGCATATATTGTTTTGTCAGCTGAGAGGACCTAAAAGAAATGACACCACAGAAACAATGAACATCTAGATTTTGGTTCCTAACACTATTCTCTGATGAAAGGAAACACAGCTCCTTAGAGAAATAGCTGCTTTGAGGATTAGAGAAATACATATACAAAATGAGCCTGGAGCACTTTGCAGTGCAAAAAAAAGTAAAGAAGTGTGCAAAAAAAATTGATGGGCTGCTTTAAAAGAGTACAGGAGCTAACTGAAAAAGCTACCAGTGGCCAAATCTGGAGAACTTGGAACAAGAAAATAAAGAAAGTAGTATTGAGTTCTAACATGAAATACAAAATAAGCATCCATGAGTCTATACGGAAATAAATAAATGATTGAACAAAATAATAAACTGGAGAGAAGATACAAATTCCATGCAGAAGAATTTCAAATAGTTTTCATAGATATTCCACCCTCAAGAAGGAGGAATGTAACTTGTGAGCTGTGCATAGTGTGAGTATAAAAGTGTGAGCTGTGCATAGTAACTTCCTTTCAATGTGCACTGTGTGGAGAGGGGGAAAATTGAGGAATTTTACTGTGGGTTAACGTGGCAAATATTACCTCAGCCAGGAGATCAAGGCCAGAATCATCAGTTATAAATCATGTTGATAGAATGCACCTTTAATATGGTGTGATGAAAACAGCACTCTACCTCTGTGGTCTTTCTCTCCCAAAACCCGTAACCCTATTCTTATCATGAGAAAAACACTAGACAAATTCCAATATTGGGACATCCTATGAATACATAACCAGTATGCCTCAAACTCCCAAGGTCATCAGAAACAAGGAAAATTTGAGAAACTGCCACAGATGAGAAGACTAAAGTGACTTGACTAAATGTACTGTATTTTATGTGGAAACCTGGAATAGAAGAAGGACAAGAGATAAAAACTTAGGAAATCTAATAAACTGTAGACTTTATTTAATAATAGCTTATTAATATTTGTTCATTAATTATAACAAATATATCATTCTAATGTAAGATATTGATAATAGGGAAAACTGAGTTGGGCTATATGAAAACTCTTTCTACTGGCTTCTCATTTTTTTCCATAAATCTAAAGCTGTTCTAAAAAATGAAATGTATTTAAAAGGTAATTACCCAAGGGGAAACATACTAGAGTACAAAATAATTTGTATTATAACATTATTGCAAAAATTCCAATTAATTTTCTATATAATCAAATTTTCTATGCATAATTTATATATATTAAGATTTAATAATGTCCTGTAAATGAAACTTTTGAGAATAAACCTCTGTGGATGAATTCTTTCAAGTTATTTATTTATTTGTGAATAATTTCCTTTATGCATTTCAAACCTGCCCATAACAAACTTCTGAAAATATGAATGGAAAAATTCTGCATTATATTTTGAACACAGTTAAGGGGAAATTGCCCCCAGGTTGTTAAAAATAATTTAAGGCTAGTGATGCTGACTTTTAGCTTGGAAGAATTAACTCACCGAGTAGAAGAATAATTATTTGTCACATACATTTTAGAGTATTGAAATGGACAGTGGCATAAGAAGAAGTGAGCTTATAATTTGGGTACCTATAATTCTAAAAAACTACTCTGTGAATTCAAAGACAGTAATAACTCGTGAATATTTCCATGAATCATAAGAAATACAACAAATATCCATCCATCAGTATCTTTGACATTGAAATGTTTGGTATTATTATTTGTTTCTTTGGCAGGAAAAGAAAGAAGAAAAGAAAGAATGAAATAAAGAAAGGAAAGGAGGAGGGGGAGGGGGAGTGACACTGAGGAAATAGATATTTTATAGCAGTATTACCCAAAACCAAATGGTTATACTAAGGAACCAGCTTTGCTTTATAAAACCTTAACTCCATTCTTGGAGCATGGTAGAGAGCATACTTCCAAGAAAACTCTTCCAATTAAACTTGGCAGAGGGTAAAACAAACAGACACAACAAGCATACTGAATTTCAATGTATCTTATTTAAAGTGTTAAAAATACTCCTTATTACTTATTTACATTGTTTAGAGCAGAAAGGACCAATATATTTATATCTAAAATCTATATATTTATATATATTTATATATAAAATAACTTTTATTTGTTAATTAAAATTTTTTAAATAAATTTATTTACTTTTATTTTTGGCTTCGTTGGGTCTTCATTGCTGTGCACGGGCTTTCTCTAGTTTCAGTGAGTGGGGGCCACTCCTGGTTGCAGTATACGGGCTTCTCATTGCAGTGGCTTTTCTTGTTGTGGAGCATGGGCTCTAGTCGTGCAGGCTTCAGTAGTTGTGGCGTGGGCTCAGTAGTTGTGGCTCTGAGGCATGTGGGATCTTCCTGGACCAGGGATCGAACCCATGTCCCCTGCATTGGCAGGCAGATTCTTAACCACTGTGCCACCAGGGAAGTCCCTAATTAAATTTTAAAGATGTTATGAAGTGGGTTCTGCTGGATAAAGTAACTTTACTTAAAATTCCTCTTTATTGATGAGGAACATTTTTGGACAGGATTTTAAAATGTAGCTCAGTGGACAGAAATAACTGTTGAATATCTTAAATTATTATGTTAACAAATGTAGAAAAAACATAAATTATTATAATGGGTAAATAACTTCATACATGGTATGTTGTGATGAGAAAACAGCCATTCTGAGTTGCTGCCTAGGCATTTTATGGTGTAACAACCGTGCTCACACCCAGAATCCGGACATTGAGATAACAACTTGAGCTTAGGATTCCCACCACAAATTTCTGCTTTTCCCAGGACACCTTTTAAAATAATCACTTAGAACTGAGCCCACAAAATGTTAGTGACTGCTGCCCCGACCACCTTATAAGTAATAGGTGCTTGCTGCCCTGCGCTCTATCTTCTGTTCACTTGTGATCTGGGACAGAGGACTCTCCTGGCTCATAGTGTATCCCCTTTTCTGGGATCCGTGTGTAATAAATCTTGTGACTTTACTTCCTTTGTGTGGGTGTAATGAAGCTGTGGTTTCAGTGAAAACGACCCCAGAGCTTTTGGGTTTTCACATCCGCAAAGTGGAAACTTGGATGCTGAGAGAGCTACCTGCCAATCCCAGGCGGGTAGACTGTGTGTCTCCTCATTCAGCAGGTCACAATCTGCATGTTTCTAATTTAACACATCAGCTATGGCCCCTGTAACACATATGTGATATCTACGGTATGTGACGGAGCAAATACATTATTGTCCTCTTCAATTCCATTTAAAATCAACTAACTGTTAACTATTATAGGAAAGTGAACTTTTTTTTTTTGAGCAGATTGTGATAAGCAACTTAAATTTCAAAATCAAGTAAAGAATGATTCTGTGGATAGCAGCCCAGCTTCCGTCCCCAGCCACTACTGTCTTTAGCCAATGGGCTCATGAACAAAGTGGCCATTGTGGCAGGGATGGAGGTTATGCATGGGCTCAGCAACATGCACTTCCACTCACCAAGGATGATCTGGCTATGGGCACTGCTGCATGCTCAATCTGCCAGCAGCAGAGACCAATGCTGAGTCCCTGATATGGCACCATTCCCCAGGATGATCAGCAAGCTAGCAGGTTGATTACACTGGACAGCTTCCATCATGGAAGGGGTAGCAGTTTGTTCTTATTGGAATAGACACATAGTCAGGATATGGATTTGCCTTCCCTGCACACAGTTTTTCTGCCAAAACTACTATCAGTGGATTTACAGAACGCCTTATTCTGTCATGGTATTACAAACAGTATTGCTTCTGATCAGAGAACTCACTTCACAGCAAAAGAAATGTGGCAATGGCCCCATGCTCATGCAATTCACTGGTCTTATGATGTTCCTCACCATCCTAAAGCAGCTGGTTTGCTAGACAGTCAAATAACCTTTTGAAAACTCAGGTACACTGTCAGCTGGGTGACAATAACTTGCAGGACTGGGGTAAGGTTCTTCAGCAGCATCCAAGGTATAGTGCTGTTTCTCCAATAGCCAGGTTTCACAGGTCCAGGAGTCAAAGGATGGAAATGGAGGTGGCACCACTCACTATTACCCTGAATGTCCTACTAGCAAAATTTCTGCTTCCTGTTCCCCAAACTTTAAGTTCTTCTGGCTTAGAAGTCTTTGTTCCAGATGGAGGAATGCTTTTACCAGGAGACACACCATGGTCCACTGAACTACAAGTTAAGACTGCCACTTGGCCACTTTGAGCTCTTCTTATCTCTGAATCAACAGGCAAAGAAGGGAATTACCGTGCTGGCTGTGGTGATTGATCCTGACTATTAAGGGGAAACTGGATCACTAATGCACAATGGAGGTAAGGAGGAGATTATCTGCTATACAGGAGATCCCTCAGGGTGTCTCTTAGTATTACCACACCCTATGATTAAGGTCAATGGAAAATTAAAATAACCCTATCCAGGCAAGACTACTAATGGCCCAGACTCTTCAAGGATGAATGTTTGGGTCACTCTGCCAGGTATAGAACCACAACCATTTGAGGTGCTTGCTGAAGGCAAAAAGAATCCAGAATAGACAGTGGACAAAGGTAATTATAAATACCAGCTACAACCATATGGCCAGTTACAGAAATAAGTATTATAATTGTCATGAATATTTCCTGCTTAGTTTGTTATAAATGCAGATAGATAGATGATAGATAAAAGGATACAGTATCTTTGTTTTCTTTCCTTGTAACATGTGATGTTTTGACATTATATCATAGTATTTACGCAATGTTAATTTTACATCATAATATTTAAGGTACAGAATATCAAGGAGAAAGTAAACATCACTCAAGGACTTTATTTCCTCTTCTGGGAAAAAGGTTAGTACATTTTCCGTTGTACATAGGATAGCTGTATCATTATAGGCAGAATTATGACCTAGATATTGTCTTTATTTGGAAATCAAGTATGGTTTAAGGAGATGCATATGGGTGCCAAACTCAATTGTCATGCTTAATTTTATGTGACAACTTGATGGGGTCATAAGGTACCAGGTATTTGGTTAAACATTATTTTGGGTGTGTCTGTGAAGGTGTTTCTAGATGAGATTAACATTTGGATTGGTAGACTGATTAAGCAGATGGTTTTCAAAAATGTGGGTAGGCATCATCCAATCTGTGAGGGCCTGATTAGAACAAAAAGGTGGAGAAAGGGAGAATTTGCTCTCAATGTCTGACTGAGCTAGATATTGGTCTTCTCCTATCCTTGAACTGGACTTAACACCATCAGTTCTCTTAGTTCACAGGCCTTTGGACTTAGACCAGAACTATGCCTTCAGCTTTCCCAGTTCCTTATAATAAATTTGTTGGTTCTGTTTTTCTGCAGAACCCTGACTAGAACAATTGTCGCCAAAAGAAAATATAACTTTTTGCAAAATCTTATATACTTATACAGTATTCTCAGATCAAAGGTGAAAACAGAGGTACTATCTTATAAATCACATCTTTTCATTTATTTTTCTTTATTCACATGAGATATCCTAAGTGCTTCATAAGGAGTTAGTACATACTTTTAAATTCCCTCTAGTGAAGTTTTGTTCATCTGTTTCTTTTAAAATTTTTATTTATTTACTGTCATAGCTAAGATACTAAGAAATATTCTGTGATGCAAAAGGAGTCAGTCATTAAGATGTGTCAGTTTCTTCATATTTGTTCTTCAAAATTATGGACATCAGTCTCTGTGTTTAGGGAAACAGATATCATATGGAATGTAATTTAGAGAGAAATCTGGTATTTTTATTGAAAATATGCCATCTCTTTGTGTCAGTAAAATAAATTACATATTTAAATTTTTTTCATAACATCTTCCTATAAAAATCTAAGTGAAATGTACTATAAAAAAAATAAGAGTTGAGTCCGGAGGAAGATGGCAGAAGAGTAAGAGGCGGAGATCACCTTCCTCCCCACAGATACATCAGAAATTCATTTACACATGGAACAACTCCTACAGAACACCTACTGAACGCTGACAGAAGACCTCAGACCCCCCAAAAGGCAAGAAACTCCCCACATACCTGGGTAGGGCAAAAGAAAAAAGAATAAACAGAGACAAAAGGATAGGGACGGGACCTGCACCAGTGGGAGGGAGCCATGAAGGAGGAAAGGTTTCCACACACTAGAAGCCCCTTCGTGGGCGGAGACTGCGGGTGGCCGAGAGGGAAAGCTTCGGAGTAGCCGAGGAGAGCACATCAACAGGGGTGTGGAGGGCAAAGCGGAGAGATTCCCGCACAGAGGATCGGGGCCGACCGGCACTCACCAGCCCGAGAGGCTTTGTCTGCTCGGCCGCCAGGGTGGGCGGGGCTGAGAGCTGAGGCTCGGGTATCGGGTTTCGGTCGGAGCGCAGGGAGAGGACTGGGTCTGGTGGCAGGAAGAGCCTGAAGGGGTTGGTTCGCCGCGGCTAGCCCGGAGGGAGTCCGGGGGAAAAGTCCGGAGCTGCCGAAGAGGCAAGAGACTTTTTCTTCCCGTTTGTTTCCTGGTGCGTGAGGAGAGGGCATTAAGAGCGCTGCTTAAAGAAGCTCTAGAGATGGGCGCGAGCCGCGGCGAAAGGCATGGACCCCGGAGACGGGCGTGGGACGCTGGGGCTGCTGCTGCCGCCGCCGCTGCCACAAGGCCTGTGTGCAAGCGCAGGTCACAGTCCACCCCCCGCTTCCGGGGAGCCTGTGCAGCCCGCCACTGCCGGGGTCCCGGGACCCAGGGACGTCTTCCCCGGGAAAGCGCACGGAGCGCCTCGGGCTGGTGCAACGTCACGTCGGCCTCTGCCGCCGCAGGGCTGCCCCACACAGTGCGCCCCTCCCTCCCCTCTCCCTGAGTGAGCCAGAGCCCCCGAATCAGCGGCTCCTTTTAACCAGTCCTGTCTGAGCGAAGAACGGACGCCCTCCGGCGACCTACGCGCAGAGGCGGGGCTAGGTCTAAGGCTGAGACCCGGGAGCTGTGAGAGCAGAGAAGAGACAGGGAAATCTCTCTGTGCAGCCTCGGAGGCAGCGGATTAAAGCTCCATGGTCCGCTTGATGTGCCCTGCGTCTGTGGAGTGCATGAATGGACAGCGAATCATCCCAAATTGAGGAGGTGGACTTTGAGGACAAGATTTAAGATTTTTTCCCCTTTTCCTCTTTTTACAACGAATTATCCCAAATTAGGGAGGTGGACGTTGAGAGCAAGACTTCAGACTTTTTCCCTTTTTCCTCTTTTTACAACGAATTATCCCCAAATTGAGGAGGTGGACTTTAAGAGCAAGATTTTCAATTTTCCCCCCCTATTCTCTTTTTGTGAATGTGTATGTGTATGCTTCTGTGTGAGATTTTCTCTGTATAGCTTTGCTTCCACCATAGGTCCCAGGGTTCTATCCGTCCGTTTTTTGTTGTTGTTGTTGTTGTTGTTTTTCAATAATTACTTTTTTTATTTTTAATAACGCTACTATATTTTATACTTTATTCTATTTTACTTTATCATCCCTCTTTCTTTTTTCCTACCTTCCCTTCCTCCATCCCTCCCTCCGCCCCTTTCTTTCTTTCTTTCCTTCCTCCCTCTCTCCTGTCTTTCTTTCTTTCCTTCCTCTCTCCCTCCCTCCCTTCTTCCTTTCACTCATTCTTTCCTTCCTGCCTCCCTCCCTCCTTACTTTCTTTCTTTTGTTCCTTCCATCCTCCCTACCTGCTTTCTTTCCTTCTTTCTTTCTCTCTTTCTTTCTTCATTCCTTCCATCCTTTCTTTCCTTCTTCCTTTCTTTCTCTCTCTCTGTCTTTCTTCTACTAATTCTTTCTTTCTACTTTTTCTCCCTTTTTTTCTGAGCCGGGTAGCTGAAAAGTTCTTGGTGCTGCAGCCAGGAGTCAGTGCTGTGCCTCTGAAGTGGGAGAGCCAACTTCAGGACACGGGTCCACAAGAGACCTCCCAGCTCCACATAATATCAAGCAGTGGAAATCTCCCAGAGATCTCCATCTCAACACCAGAACCCAGCTTCAGTAAACGAACAGCAAGCTACAGTGCTGGTCACCCTATGCCAAGCAACGAGCAAGACAGGAACACAACCCCATCCATTAGCAAAGAGGATGCCTAAAAACATAATAAGGCCACAGGCACCCCAAAACACACCATCAGACATGGACCTGTCCACCAGAAAGACAAGATTGAGCCTCAAACACTAGAACACAGGCACAAGTCCCCCCCACCAGGAAGCCTACACAATGTACTGAAACAACCTTAGTCACTGGGGACAGACACCAAAAACAACGGGAACTACGAATCTGCAGGCTGCAAAAAGGAGACCCCAAACACAGTAACATAAGCAAAATGAGAAGACAAAAAAACACACAGCAGGTGAAGGAGCAAGATAAAAACCTACCAGATCTAACAAATGAAGAGGTAATAGGCAGTCTACCTGAAAAAGAATTCAGAATAATGATGGTAAAGATGATCCAAGATTCTATTTCCATGATCCAAAATCTTGGAAATAGAATAGACAAAATGCAAGAAACAGTTAACAAGGATCTAGAAGAACTAAAGATGAATCAAGAATCGATTAAAAACACAATAAATGAAATGAAAAACACTCTAGATGGGATCAATAGCAGAATAACTGAGGCAGAAGAACGGATAAGTGAGGTGGAAGATAAAATAGTGGAAATAACTGATGCAGAGCAAAATAAAGAAAAAAGAATGAAAAGAACAGAGGACAGTCTCAGAGACCTCTGGGACAACATTAAACGCACCAACATTTGAATTATAGGGGTTCCAGAAGAAGAAGAGAAAAAGAAAGGGACTGAGAAAATATTTGAAGAGATTATAGTTGAAAACTTCCGTAATATGGGAAAGGAAATAGTTAATCAAGTCCAGGAGGCACAGAGAGTCCCATACAGAATAAATCCAAGGAGAAATACGCCAAGACACATATTAATCAAACTGTCAAAAATTAAACACAAAGAAATATATTAAAAGCAGCAAGGGAAAAACAACAAATAACTCACAAAGGAATCCCCATCAGGTTAACAGCTGATCTCTCAGAAGAAACTCTACAAGCCAGAAGGGAGTGGCAGGACATAATTAAAGTGATGAAGGAGAAAAACCTGCAAACAAGATTACTCTACCCAGCAAGGATCTCATTCAGATTTGATGGAGAAATTAAAACCTTTACAGACAAGCAAAATCTGCGAGAGTTCAGCACAACCAAACCAGCTTTACAACCAATGCTAAAGGAACTTCTCTAGGCAAGAAACACAACAGACGGAAACTACCTACAATAACGAACCCAAAACAATTACGAAAATGGGAAAAGGAACATACATATCAATAATTACCTTAAATGTGAATGGACTAAATGCTCCAACCAAAAGCCACAGATTGGCTAAATGGATACAAAAACAAGACCCATATATATGCTGTCTACAAGAGACCCACTTCAGACCTAGAGACACATACAGATTGAAAGTAAGGGGATGGAAAAAGATATTCCATGCAAATGGAAATCAAAAGAAATCTGGAGTAGCAATTATTATATCAGACAAAATAGACTTTAAAATAAAACCTATTAAAAAAGAGACAAAGAAGGACACTACATAATGATAAAGGGATCGATCCAGGAAGAAGATATAACAATTGTAAATATTTATGCATCCAACATAGGAGCACCTCAATACATAAGGCAAGTACTAACAGCCATAAAAGGGGAAATCAACAGTAACACACTCATAGTAGGGGACTTTAACACACCACTTTCACCAATGGACAGATCATCCAAAATGAAAATAAATAAGGAAACACAAGCTTTAAATGATACATTAAACAAGATGGACTTAATTGATATTTATAGGACATTCCATCCAAAAACAACAGAATACACATTTTTCTCAAGTGCTCATGGAACATTCTCCAGGATAGATCATATCTTGGGTCACAAATCAAGCCTTGGTAAATTTAAGAAAATTGAAATTGTATCAAGTATCTTTTCTGACCACAATGCTATGAGACTAGACATCAATTACAGGAAAAGATCTGTAAAAAATACAAACACAGGGAGGCTAAACAATACACTACTCAATAACGAAGTGATCACTGAAGAAATCAAAGAGGAAATAAAAAAATACCTAGAAACGAATGACAATGGAGACACGATGACCCAAAACCTATGGGACGCAGCAAAAGCACTTCTAAGGGGGAAGTTTATAGCAACACAATCCCACCATAAGAAACAGGGAACATCTCGAGTAAACAACCTGACCCTGCACTTAAAGCAATTAGAGAAAGAAGAACAAAAACATCCCAAAGTTAGCAGAAGGAAAGAAATCATAAAGATCAGATCAGAAATAAATGAAAAAGAAATGAAGGAAACGATAGCAAAGATCAATAAAACTAAAAGCTGGTTCTTTGAGAAGATAAACAAAATTGATAAACCATTAGTCAGACTCATGAAGAAAAAAAGAGAGAAGACTCAAATCAATAGAATTAGAAATGAAAAAGGAGAAGTAACAACTGACACTGCAGAAATACAAAAGATCATGAGAGATTACTACAAGCAACTCTATGCCAATAAAATGGACAACCTGGAAGAAATGGACAAATTCTTAGATATGCACAACCCACCAAGACTGACTCAGGAAGAAATAGAAAATATGAATAGACCAAACACAAGCACTGAAATTGAAACTGTGATTACAAATCTTCCAACAAACAAAAGCCCAGGACCAGATGGCTTCACAGGTGAATTCTATCAAACATTTAGAGAAGAGCTAACACCCATCCTTCTCAAACTCTTCCAAAATATAGCAGAGGGAAGAGCACTCCCATACTCATTCTACGAGGCCACCATCACCTTGATACTAAAACCAGGCAAGGATGTCACAAAGAAAGAAAACTACAGGCCAATATCACTGATGAACATAGATGCAAAAATCATCAACAAAATACTAGCAAACAGAATCCAACAGCACATTAAAAGGATCATACACCATGATCAAGTGGGATTTATTCCAGGAATGCAAGGATTCTTCAATATGCAAATCAATCAATGTGATACACCATATTAACAAACTGAAGAAGAAAAACCATATGATCATCTCAATAGATGCAGAGAAAGCTTTCGACAAAATTCAACACCCATTTATGATAAAAACCCTGCAGAAAGTAGGCATAGAGGGAACTTTCCTCAACATAATAAAGGCCATATATAACAAACTCACAGCCAACATCGTCCTCAATGGTGAAAAACTGAAACCATTTCCACTAAGATCAGGAACAAGACAAGGCTGCCCACGCTCACCACTCTTATTCAACACAGTTTTGGAAGTTTTAGCCACAGCAATCAGAGAAGAAAAGGAAATAAAAGGAATCCAAATTGGAAAAGAAGAAGTAAAGCTGTCACTGTTTGCAGATGACATGATACTATACATAGAGAATCCTAAAGATGCTACCAGAAAATTACTAGAGCTAATCAATGAATTTGGTAAAGTTGCAGGATACAAAATTAATGCACAGGAATCTCTGGCATTCCTGTACACTAATGATGAAAAATCTGAAAGTGAAATCAAGAAAGCACTCCCATTTACCACTGCAACAAAAAGAATAAAATATCTAGGAATAAACCTACCTAAGAAGACAAAAGACCTGTATGCAGAAAATTATAAGACACTGATGAAAGAAATTAAAGATGATACAAACAGATGGAGAGACATACCATGCTCCTGGATTTGAAGAATCATTATTGTGAAAATGACTCTACTACCAAAAGCAATCTACAGATTCAATGCAATCCCTATCAAACTACCACTGGCATTTTTCACAGAACTAGAAAAAAAATTTTCAAAATTTGTTTGGAAAAACAAAAGACCCCGAATAGCCAAAGCAATCTTGAGAACGAAAAACGGAGCTGGAGGAATCAGGCTCCCTGACTTCAGACTATACTACAAAGCTAGAGTAATCAAGACAGTGTGGTACTGGCACAAAAACAGAGAGATAGATCAATGGAACAGGATAGAAAGCCCAGAGATAAACCCACGCACATATGGTCAACTTATCTTTGATAAAGGAGGCAGGAATGTACAGTGGAGAAAGGACAGGCTCTTCAATAAGTGGTGCTGGGAAAACTGGACAGGGACATGTAAAAGTATGAGATTAGATCAGTTCCTAACACCATACACAAAAATAAGCTCAAAGTGGATTAAAGACCTAAATGTAAGGCCAGAAACTATCAAACTCTTAGAGGAAAACATAGGTAGAACACTCTATGACATAAATCACAGCAAGATCCTTTTGGACCCACCTCCTAGAGAAATGGAAATAAAAACAAAGATAAACAAATGGGACCGAATGAAACTTCAAAGCTTTTGCACAGAAAAGGAAACCATAAACAAGACCAAAAGACAACCCTCAGAATGGGAGAAAATATTTGCAAATGAAGCAACTGACAAAGGATTAATCTCCAAAATTTATAAGCCGCTCATGCAGCTCAATAGCAAAAAAACAAAAAACCCTATCCAAAAATGGGCAGAACACTTAAATAGGCATTTCTCCAAAGAAGATATACAGACTGCCAACACACACATGAAACAATGCTCACCATCATTAATCATTAGAGAAATGCAAATCAAAACTACAATGAGATATCATCTCACACCAGTCAGAATGGCCATCATCAAGAAATCTAGAAACAATAAATGCTGGAGAGGGTGTGGAGAAAAGGGAACACTCTTGCACTCCTGGTGGGAATGTGAATTGGTACAGCTGCTATGGAGAACAGTATGGAGTTTCCTTAAGAAACTAAAAATAGAACTACCATATGACCCAGCAGTCCCACTACTGGGCATATACCCTGAGAAAACCATAATTCAAAAAGAGTCATGTACAAAAATGTTCATTGCAGCTCTATTCACAATAGCCCGGGGATGGAAACAACCTAAGTGTCCATCATTGGATGAATGGATAAAGAAGATGTGGTACATATATACAATGGAATATTCCTCAGCCATAAAAAGAAACGAAACTGAGCTATTTGTAATGAGGTGGATAGACCTAGAGTCTGTCATACAGAGTGAAGTAAGTCAGAAAGAGAAAGACAAATACCGTATGCTAACACATATATATGGAATTTAAGAAAAAAAATGTCATGAAGAACCTAGGGGTAAAACAGGAATAAAGACACAGACCTACTGAGAATGGACTTGAGGATATGGGGAGGGGGAAGGGTAAGCTGTGACAAAGCGAAAGAGAGGCATGGACATATATACAGTACCAAACGTAAGGTAGATAGATAGTGGGAAGCAGCCACATAGCACAGGGAGATCAGCTCGGTGCTTTGTGACTGCCTGGAAGGGCGGGATAGGGAGGGTGGGAGGGAGGGAGATGCAAGAGGGAAGGAATGTGTGAACAGATGTATATGTATGACTGAGTCACTTTGTTATAAAGAAGAAACTAATAAAAAAAAATAAGAGTTATAATATCATTCTCTTTGGCACTCTGGAGCTTATACTATTTAATTTAGATCAGGATATTTACTAGTAGCCTGAGAGGCTTTGAAATTGGTTTATTTATCAGTTTTATTTTCTGTCAAATTGCAATCATTATCTTTTTTTCTGATGGTAGTTCCAGAAGAATATTGACTGTCTTAGCTGTTAAGTATACAACAAATTTCCTACTATTACTGACTGGAAGATTTTTTTAAAGAATATGGGTTTCTTGGGAAACACTGCATTACTCACAGGACTTTATAAAATTTCTTTATGCCCTCTCTGTCTTTGAGATCTTTTCAGTCTGTCATTTTATAGGCAGGTGAGGATTTTTTCCATTTTTCTCACTTATATAGTGCTATATACCACATTTTCATGTATGATAGTCTTAGCCTGAAATCAGAAGGGATTGATATTTACATTTCTAAAAAAGGCTCTAATACCAGCATATCAGGACTCTAACTAACTTAATAAAAAGGGAGTTTTAGAAATCATCAGTGAAATAAACTTGGGGAGTCCAACTAGACAAGAATCAAAAAATGAAAGTTGCATGCACATTTTTTGATGCAGATGGTCTGGTTAGAATATGGTAGGTGTTGATGTGACTACTGAACTTGACCTTTCCCTTGCACTGGGTCTTAGATACTCACTTTAGCACTTCTACACTCTGTCACTCCAGAATGCTCAGATATGTTATACTGTGACTGAGTCATTTTGCCAATACTTAATGTTACAATTGTTAGAAAAGTCTCCACTGGGTAAAAAAGGCCATAAAGATAATCCTTGACCTGGGTCCTATTCAAAGCCTAGCAGAATTTGAAATTACTCAGAAAATGTATAAAAGCAAAATATCTCATCATTGCACATAGTGCTTCTAGAATCCAGAGAGATTTGTGAAAGGAATGTTAAGGACTCGATGAATAAAAATGTAGAGGACTTCCTTTCACTTTTATTTGGGAAGCTAACATTTAATTCAAAGACTAACAATATTATATAATTAAATAAAATATTGAACCAGTGAGTATGGAAAAGGGATTGTATTAAATTAACTATTTTATTTCCCTTTATTTAGGACAGTTTATTGCTATGTAAGAATTTGTTTAAACAACAAGGTCCTACTGTATAGCACAGGGAACTATATTCAATATCTTGTAATAACCTATAATGGAAAAGAACCTGAAAAAAGAATATATATATATATATATATATATATATATACACACATAGAATCTGAAAAAGAATATATATGTATATATATATATATATATATATATATATTTAACTGACTCATTTTGCTGTATACCAGAAACTAACACAATATTTTAAATCAACTATACTTCAGTTAAAAAAAAAAGAATTTGTCTACACACAACATTATAAAACCATGGATTATAGAAGACAGTTAATTTACACATATTGATCATCAGTATTGTAACAGAGTTTTTAAAAGCTCTTTAAAAAAGTGTCATGGTTAGCTTCATATGTCAACTTGGCTAGGCTATAGTACAGAGTTATTTAGTCAAACACGAATATAGGTATTGCTGGGAAAGTATTTTGTAGATGTGGTAAACATCTACAATCAGTGGACTTTAAGTAAAGAGAATTAACTTCAATAATGTGAATGGACTTTGTCCAGTTAGTTGAGAGACCTTAACAGCAAAACCTGAGGTTTCTGTGGAGAACCCAAACTGAACCTTAACTGATACACAAAGGTAATTTTATCTTCTGTTTTATGTTTTCTTCTGTTGTTTTCTTTTGTACATCTTTGAAAATTTGTTTATAACACAAAAATGAAGAGTGTAAAATTCTTCCAGTCAGACATATCATTCATTTTTCTCAATAAATTTCCAATATCTTAAACATCTTTTACCATAGATTACAGTGTAATCTTCTTCTGTAGAAGCTCTTCTAGCTTTTTTCACTTCTCTTAAGTGTCATAGTAAACCTAACTGAGATTTCGTTCATAGATTACAGCTAAAAAAAATTTCCAGATTGTATTTAGTAAGCAGTGATGTGTTCTTTGTAGACTTCCTCTGTTCATCTTTATCATCATGTACTTGTGATTTATTTTTTAGCCAATGTACAATACTTGTTTCCCATATATATAAAGATATTTTTGAGAACTCATAAAATAATTTTAGTGACCTTGATGTTTCTAGAAAGAAATGTTATAAAAATAAAATATACTTACTTCCTGAAAGGTTCCTCTTATAATAAGGTTGCCATATAAATGTATCTCAATTCTACAAATTGGCATTTCTGGCTAATAGTTAATTAAGAATCTCTTCTCACTATCTGATACAAATAGATTGACCATTTTATGATTGATATAATGGAAGCTCTATCTTCGTCAGTCATTGATCATTAATCCAAAAACTTCCTTATGTGGGTCTCCACTTAAAATTCCATTTTTCTTCACTCTATTATATCTAGTAAACCCCTTAAGAATGCATCACACCTTCAAAAAAGAGGCATATTTAGTCTATTACCCTTTAAGACTCATTATTTTAAATAAATAAGGACAGTATACTGTAATGGTTATGAGCAAATATTCCAGAGTTCAGGGTTCAGGGTTCAGGGTTGTTACTTACTCATTTTAAGTTTTTGAGAAATTAATTAAGCTCTAAATAAGGCTTGGTTACCTCAAGTGTAATAGTGGTAAGAAGAGTGTTTACTACCGGGCTAAATAGGTACCCTGAGAACTGGCTAGGATGAGCTTCCTGCCAGGTTAATGTCAGCAAATTTTCACATCTGTTCAGACAAATACCTTAGCTGGAAGCATCTCAAAATAAATCCAAATAAATACTTCCAGAAAATTTTTCCATGCCATCTTATGATTCATGCCAAATGTGAGAACTGCTGAAGCTAAGGACTTGGGGATACTGAAGTACTTTTCCAGAACAAGACTGTTTGCTGGCCATTTCTAAAAAGCCCATCTAGTTACACTTTCTTTGGTTACTCTGTAAACACAGATTAACTTCATGGTAAGGGATATAGGTGATGAATCTACAAATGTACCCATTCATATTTAGTATTCATATGTTAAGCCTTGTGTATTTCATGTGTATATTAGTCATATTAGGTATGTTTTCACTATATTTGCCATTCTTTATAGACTATGCAATCTCAGTTTACAACATCAATATGATTTCTGTATTTCTGGGTCAAAATTGAAGACCACAATTTTCCCATTTAGGTTATTACATAATATTGAGCAGAGTTCCCTGTGCTATACAGTAGGTCCTTGTTGGTTATCTATTTTAAATATAACAGTGTGTACATGTCAATCCCAAACTAATTTTCAATGGTTAGATTGAATAAACAAATATGAAACTGTCCCAATTATAATGTGCATAAACTAAAATGATTGTGGTCACTTTTGCTTTTTCTCTCCCCTAGAGTTAAACACTTAAAATTATGAAAACATAGAGGGATAAAATTATTTTTCTAAGCATTTTAACTTAGATATGCTAATTTTTAAATAAAAAGTCAAATTTATTTTTTAAGTTATACTTAATAACAACAGAAAACTAACACACATAGATTTGAATATAAGAAAGAGTCAATTCTGCTTATCTAGGCTGGTTGTTTAGGGAATAGTTGACATTATCCTGTGTCAGAGTCTTTTATTTCAGTGTCTATATATGAACATACTCCCTTAATAATAGCTTTTGGCAACATCTGGTGACCCCACAGAAGTTGGCTATTTGTCTGCTTTTTATCACAAACTTAACTTACCAGTTTTCTAGTTGATTACTAGAAAACAGAGGGGAAGGCTTCTGGAGCCTT
Source organism: Mesoplodon bidens (assembly GCF_964165515.1). Classification (NCBI taxonomy): domain Eukaryota; kingdom Metazoa; phylum Chordata; class Mammalia; order Artiodactyla; family Ziphiidae; genus Mesoplodon; species Mesoplodon bidens. The sequence continues at coordinate 129,247,868 of NC_138176.1, read as the reverse complement.
TCCACCAGGCAAAGGAACCTGAGGACGCCTCTTGGGATGGGGACCAAGGCCACTGCCCCATACCAGCCCCTCCCCTCTCCCTAGAGGATCAAAGCCTTCATATGCAGGGAGGAGCACAGACTGTAGCAGGAGGGCAGGAATGGAAACCCCTGCAGCTGGGGGAGGGGAATGGCAGCCGCCAAGGGAACTTCCCCGCAGCTTCACCTGTCCCATCTCCCCCAGAACCGAGAGCATTTGGAGCACACAGTCAGATTCACAGACCAGGAGTGCAAAGATGTCTGGCCGGGCAGGGTGGGGAAGATGATCACTGAATCCATCTGAGCAGATGAGAAAATTTTGCGAGAGAGCCAAGTTAGAAGGAAAGAAGAGGATCTTGGATGGAACCCTTAACGATTCTGCTCTGTAATGGTCAAGAGGGAAAGGAGGAAGCAGCAAGTGGAACTGACCAAGAGCTGCCGTGAGGAAGAAGGAAAAGCAAGATGAGGAGGAAGGAGCCGACCCAGTCTGGAAGCCAGGGGCTGGAATTAAAGGACAAAGATGATCCTGGCCTTACCCTCAGGATGGGTATGATGTAGTGAGAAAGACCCGAAGTGCACACAATTACTGGGAGCTGGTGCAACCGAATGGGGCCACAGAGCCCAGACGCGGAATCCGTCGTCCAGCCCTCCCTTAAGGTTAGAGAGAGAACTGTCAGTACTGTCAGCTGTCAACACCTCCATCACACGCCTGAACGCAGGAGGCACTCCGTACACAGCTTCATCTCCTTCCAGCCTCCATAGTCTGCAGCCTCAGAAAAAACCCAGGTTTCAAGAAAATCTTAAAAATCACATATGTTTATGAAGGCCTCTAGGAATTGTAAAGAAGCCATCTAGGAATTGTAAAGAAAAGAGAAATCTTCTGGCATTAAGATTCCAACCATCTTTGATTTCCAGGTAATTGAGGATGAGTCACTGTTCTTTAAAAAGTAAGACTGAGTTTCCCCAAAATTAGTACTTCGTTTTGAGGAGAGCAGCTGACAAGGGCAAAGACACTCAATGATGCCCCAGTTTCAGCCACAATCATAGGGGAGAGAGACAAGTTAGGAAAGGGAACACAGAAGATTCCACAGCGATGGCTCTCAAATAAAGTCAATCCCTGGCCACAATGATAAGCCGAAGCATCTGTTATCATTGGATTGTGAATAAGCAAAACATAATGAAATGCCAAATGTAAATATGGTGCTTTTTTTAACCCAAATCTCCAACTCTGGACAAAGAACTAAAATGATTCGAACACTCCATAGGCAGAGTTTGTCTTTAGCTTAACGAACAAGAGACATTTCAGGCAAGAAGAAATGCATTTTTCTGCAGGGAGCAAAATAAATTCTAATAGCTCACAAAACGCTGGACCAGCTCCCAAATCCTGTGCTGCAAACCCCCGGAAGCCTCCAGCGACTGCCACAGGGAAGGCTGGGGAAGGACACCTTCTGGGTACAGACACCATGGCCGGCCTTCCGAATCCCTTTCTCTCCTGCCCACCTGGCTCTCTCCCGCTTAAGGCCTACGTGCCTCACGCTTGAACCCTTAAACCTGTCACCTACCACACCAGGTGAATCTCAGGCTACCCCTCCAATCTGCCCACCTAACTTCTCCCAATAGTCCCCATCACATCAAGCTTTATTTCGAAAAACTTCCAGTAACTCTCTAGTATCTTCCAATAAAGTCTGAGTTACTTGCCTCGAGTTTCTCCACAGCCCGCCTGAACCTACCATTCGGACCTAGATCCCCTCTTTCTCCAGAATCCCGAACCGCACCGCCCCCATCCCTGCCTACTGTGTCCAATTCACCTTACAATCAGGCCCTGTTCAAGGGACCCCACATTCAGAAACCAGAACCTGGCCATTCCTGCCCAGACAGCTCTCCCTTCCCTGAACTCAGGGTCAGGACCACTCAATCTGGCTTCACAACATGGCTTTCATCTCCTTAAAAAAAAAAATATATATATATATATATATATAGATATATATAGATATATATAACATATAATATAAATATTATATATATAATATAGAGGTCTCTGCCATATATATATATTATATATTATATTATATAATATATATTGTATAAAAATATATATTTATATATAATATTTTATATATATATATATATATGGCAGGGACCTCTATGTTTTTATGTAAATTCAGGGAATCAAGAATACCCAGAATTCTTTTGAAAAGAGTTCTTTTTAAAAAGAAAAGCACTTAAATTACATGATTTCCAGACCTATTATAAAGTTACTGTAACTAAGTGTGGCACTGGTCCATGGATCAACACATTGATTAATGGAACAAATAGAGAACTCCAGCATAGATCCATACTTTTACTCACTTTTTATTGTGATAGTACTATTTAACATAAGACCTATCCTCCATAAAATGTTAAGTATACAATACAGTATTTCTAACTATAGGAATGATGCTGAACAACAGATCTCTAGAACTATTCATCTTACATAACAGAAATTTTATACTGTGAATAGAAATGCCCCATTTCCCCCATTTCCCCTATACCCACTGGGTTTTTGATAAAAGTAATCCAATTTGAAGAGGAAGGAATTTTAAACAAAAGGTCTTGGGACTACTGGATATCTGTCATTAACAAAACGCTCCTTGAGTCTTCCTCACATTATACACAAAAATTAATTTGAAATGGATCAGAAACCTGAAGATAAAGCTAAAACTATTAACCTTTTAGGAGAATATATACTGAGAACATCTTCTTGACTTGGCAGTGGACAAACTTTCTTAGAAATTGTATAGAAATTATGTCAGTGAAACTTTGCCTGTGACCAGCAAAAGGTGAGAGAGTTTCTTGCCCCATCACAGTGAAGGCAGAGGTGGCTTACTTTCCCTCTTCTGGACCAGAAAGTTTTTTCTTTTATTCCCTCAGCTGCCTCTTGCCTTTGCTTAGGATGGGAGTATTCTCCTTGTTTGTTTGTTTAACTTCCTTCTCTGTGGATGAGAGCTTTTGCCTCTACCAGAACAATGGATCTTTGCCTGGATCTTGTTGGCAGGAGGGAATTCTTGCTTTTTCCTCAGTGGCTTGAAACTTTTATTTCCTATAAAATAAGTATTTGGGAAGCAGAGAGTGCTTTGTGTCAATGTACCACCAATCTCCAGACCTGCCCAAAATCTTTATCAAGTGCACACGTGAAAGCCTGTGGAAGAGAGCTTGTTATCAACTTCAGAGTTTTCTTGTGTTTGGGATTCCTATGTGTACACAACTAAACTGGTAGTTCACATTCAGCATCTAAAAATATCTTAAAATTTTAGCTGTTCCTACTTGCTTTTATGGTGACTGTGTTTTCCTTCAATGATCTGCCAAAGGCAAAAAAAAACAGTTCAAGTCCTGTCTCACCTCAGAGGAGATTATCACCCTTTGAAATTCAGTTGACTGGTTTAATTTGCAAACTCACTACTGCTGTACTCAAGGAAAGTTATGATTTTGTAGAGCGTGGAGCTTTCTCTCAGTGTTAGGGTTGGGGCAACATTCCCTTGTACTTTTCTACATTATAATCGGAGTTGAAATTCTGATAATATTTTAAAACTACTTTTTGTAATACATTGTTTAGTTTCACTGAATAACATTTTAAAATTTTGCAGTATAATATATATCATCAAATTCAGAGTTTTTGGTGGCAAGTTCTGTAAGTTTTAAAAATACATAAAGTTTCACAACCACTAACATGAACAAAATATAGAACAGTTTATTGTTCAAAAATAATTTTATTTTATTTTTTTTAAAATTGCCTCATGTCCTTTTGTAACAAATCCTTCCACTCACTCGCAACTCCTAGCAGCCATCTATCTGATTTCTGTCTCTAGATTTTTGCCTTTTACAAAATGCCCTATCAGTGGCATTATATAGAATGTGGTCTTTTGAATCTATTTTCACTTACCACAATGCTTTGAAAATTCATGCATCGTCTTTTCAGGTGCTTATTAATCATTCAGATTAACCCATTTTAAGTTGTATCATTTGTCTTCCTATTAATGAATAATATATGTTCTTTATATGGTCTGAGATAAGCCTTTAAACAGAAGTATCATTTGAAAATGTTTTCTCAGTTGGTGGCTTGTCATTTTATTACTTTAATGACATTTTATAAATTTTTTTTTGTACTGCTATCACAAATACAATTGTCTCCTTAATTTCAAGTTCTAATTGTTTGTTGCTAGTGTATAAAAATATAATTAATGTTTGTATATTCAACTTGTACACTGTGACCTTGCTGATATGTTTATTATAGTAATTTTTGTATATTCTTTGTGATTTTTTTACATACAGGATCACATCTTCTGTGAGAAATCCAGGATCACAGACTCATATTGTGAGTAATTATAGTTTTACTTCTTTCTTTCCAAACTGGATGCACTTCTTTCTTTCCAAACTGGATACACTTGTTCTTGTTCTTATTGCTGTCTTATTGTACTAGCTACACAGTACAATGTTGAAGGAAAATGGCAAAAGAAAACATCCTTGCTTTGATTATCATATATGGAGAAAGACTTCAGTCTTTCACTTTGATCTCTACCATTATTTTCTTTACTTCTGATGTCCAATATCTATAATCATAGCATGTGACACATAGGTGCAGGATAAAATTTTGAATAAGGTAATGAGAACATTTATGTTCAAAGTTGCATAACAGTATAACATCCAAGGTTTAGTTCCAATATATCAATGAAAAAAATTGAGATTGAAAAGAAGTTGAATGAGGTTAGAGCATTTATGTAAACTCTCTGAATACATTTTAAAAGTCATAAGGTAGAATATGCTAATTAAAGGAGAATGTTGACATGACTATTAAAAATTATTACATCTTTAATATAGTGATTATCATTTGCATGAGAAATAATTCGAGTGCATAAAAATAAAGCCTGGGAAGCCATAGTCAGTTTAAGTAAATGAATTATGTTTAGAATACTCAATATAGAATGTTGACTTTGGTTATGAACATTCTTCAGTAATTCACAATTTCTGGTATATTGCAGTTAACACAGAATATCCTAAGGAAACATTTTACGTATTTGTATTTTATCTATTTCTGCAACTTATTTTTGTCCATTTTCATTTTAAGTCCTTCCATAATATGAACAGTATATTAGGTTTTCAAAAAAATGATTCTTATTTGTTTATTTATCAGTTACTTATTATTGCTGATTCAGTAAATGTAGCATTTTGTAGAAACTTAAAGTGATTAGAGATAACTGAACATTTTGCTCTGGCCAGGAATGAGAGTTACATTCATAATCCTTAACTTTTATTTTAGACTGTAAAAGAATTATGTTACTGTATACAAAATTTCATTTTTTTCTATAAAAATGTCTAAAATATGACTACTTAATAATGGGGTAGTGATAGAAATTACATTTAAGGATATTAAAGACCCAAAGATTAAGCCAGACTATGCTTTTGATACAATTTGACTATTTGAATGGATATTATCATCAAAATTGATTATATCTTTGACTGTAAAATTTTTTCATTTGCTCTCATTGGCAGTTTTTCTCCAGAGTCAAATCTTGTGGTCATGTCTATGTAAAACTCTTTGGTAATAGTTATATCTCAATATCCTGGGTATCTTTAACTACAGTTAACCATGTACCAGTTTATCTAGGGAGTCCTGGCTTATGCCTGTCATCCAAGATTAGCAAATAGTAGTGCCCCACTTTTCATTCCCAAATCTTCCAGTTTCAACTTGTTTATAAAATATACTGTAACCTTGTCTTGAATCTAACACAAAGATTTTTCCTGAGATGCTGTAATTCTGAGAGAAAGAGACAGAGAGACAGAGAATGTATATATCAGGAAATTAACATAAAATGGAGTAAATCAGTAATAAAACTAAATGCTTTACTAGGGTTACTGAGTCAGAAATTATATTACAGAAATTATATTACATCACTAAATTGTAAGTTAAAATACTGAGAAGATCTTCATTATTATGGAATAATCAGGGTAATGCTAGATAGTAATGGAATTAGATAAAAAATCAGATATATGATGGTGAATCCAATATTCTGTCCACTCTCTCAATAAGGAATCTAAATTCTACTGCAATGCAGAAATTTGAAGATTCAATATAATTTTATTCTATGTTTCTTCATTTATAAATTAATTCCTGAACCACGTGATTCCCATTTACTTTGAAGTACCTCCTAATAAGAAAAAGGGACACACACATTCACTTTAGTTATTGTATAACCTGTTTCTTCTATCCTTTTTCTATGTCTTATTTTTTGGCCTTATTTATTACATTTTTAAAAAAAGAATTAACAATTGTCATTAATTGTTATAATATGTTCCACTGGACATTTCTTTAGAAATGTATGATAGTATGACTTGTGTACAATGTACACCTAGGTTATAAGTTTCTGGAACTTAAGGTAATGTGTGTCATTCATGTTTTTTATCCCCTGGTACTCATAAGAACATATAACATTTAACCAGAATGCAAAAATTTCTATTATCCTAGTAGCCATATTCACAGAAAAACAAGTATTTGACACAGTAAACTATACGGACTTTTTCTCTTTAAAGATTCTCTTTGTTCTTTGGGAATTAATTATTAAGGATTTTTCTAGTATTCTTGTTTATTTTATTTGCAGGTGTTTCTAACACCTCTCATGCATTTTTTTCTTTCTCTGTAAAAACAAGATAAATTTGTATGAAGAGCCTTATTATTTTGTGTTTAAGGAGAACTGTGTCTTATTTTGGATATGTTAAAATTCAATCACACACAAATATTTTAGCACATCATGTTTTCATTTGTGGTGTGAATATTTTAAAACCTGTCACAAAGTAACATCTAACATTTGTAATATGGCTGTTATAGATTTAAGCTCTTTCATCTGTCAGATTTTTTCTTCTTAATCCTTGCAGAGCTAAAGCAAAATTCATAGGTTTATAATTCAGCAAAATTCATAGAATCTAATGAACCAGATTTTATAATCAGTAGGTTTCTAAAAGCAAGTAATTCAACCAAATTCATATGTAATGTAAAAGAAATGGTTTAGGGTTAATCAATTGAGTTCAAAATGAATTATTTTTACATGTATATTCTGATTACCTATTTAGACTGAATATTGCTTCTTGGTCATTTCTCATCCTAATGAACAATGTTATTCGTTATGCTCAAGGTCATTCACATATTCCCACTGAATTGGGAAGAAGCTGAAAGAAAAGGGGGGAAAAACTGAAAAGGAGATGTTTTTTAAAAAGAAATCTTTAAATTAGTGAAAGGACTAGTTGGCATTGAGCTGGAAAAGAGAAAACAAATCCAAGGGGGGGAAAATTACTAATCTTTTTTAGCCCATAGAATGATAACTAAAGAAGAGAAAAAGTAACTCAAAACTGGTGTGTTCCGTATGCCAGTGCTGAGGTATGAACATTGAATGTACACTGTGAACCTCTCAAAGTCAGGGGCAGAGCATTCATTTATTATGATTATTATATTGTGTGTAGCTTCAACCTGTAACATAGTTCCTGATACTTGGAAACTATTTGTTAATGAGTGATTATCTCATTTAATTCCAAAAACAATCTTGTGAAATTGTAGTTGCTACATTTATATTAAAGATGAAGAAATTGGGGCTTAAAGAAAAAAATATCCTGTGTGCTGTCCACAACTGAAAAGCTAATGAGAGAGATTATTTGACTCTAAAACTGTGCACTTTTGTTTTTCTTTTCACTATGCTGTACACTCCTTCCTTGAGGAAGAAGGTCCAGTGTGGTACAGAATTAAAACCCGCCATAGCTCTTCCAGCATTTCCTGTGTAAGCCACCGTATCTATCAAAAGGAGTAAGGGGTTGTTTATGAGGATGTTTCTCAAGAAACACTCATCAATTTATGTGGATGTTTCAGGACAGCTCTTTTTAAACTACCTAAAGTGGAGTTAACAATGGAAAAACTGTTCCCTCTAATTATGATATGCCCTTGTTATAACTCACAAATTTTTCTCACACATCAGAATGATCTGAGTTTACCTTTAAAAATTTAGATTACTCTAGAGCTATAAGGGAAACTCATTTTTTCTAGGGATGTTTTAGCAACTCCATGTACCACACTCTCATACTAGACAGTTTCCCAGAAAAAACCTCTGACTTGCCTCCCCCTTAAAAGGGCTCTGAAGTCATCACAGTTTGTCCATTTATTTGGACAGTCATTATGTACTTATAATGTGCTTAAATTTTGCCATTTAGGCCAGTTTTATGTCAATTACTTGAAATTTACTTATCAACTCTATTGCTCTGATAGCAATTTATATTATAATATTTTACCTAACTCTTAAGTGTTTTAACAATTCCATTCTCTTATTAACTCTCACTTTTCGTGATATCACTGGTTTTAAAATACAAACTTTATATGTTTTCTATTTCTCATTAGAGCCTATATAACTTTTAAACCCTATTTATTATTAATATTATTTTTTAAATGTCAATATTAGTATAATATTCAAGAAAATTAAAAGGGTATTTTAAAATAATAAAAGAATGGGAAAATAGCAGCATATTTAACAAATAATTATATCAAGAATATAAAGCATTTATGAAAATCAAAAAGGAAGTACAAATTAATGGCATTAACTATTGAAATGTAGAGTATACATAAAATTTGATAAAGCACATTTATTTCTATAGCAATATTCTCCCAAAATAATTGGAAGTATGCATAGACAGACATGTGCAAGCAAGGGAATAGAGAGAGAGAGAGAGAGTGTGTGTGTGTGTGTGTGTGTGTGAGTACACTTAATGACTGGTAACAGTTTTATACATAGTTATTCATGGAGTTGTTAGATTAAATATAAGTGGAGTATTTTAACCTGAATTTTTTCCTAATTTAAAACTTTATAATAAAATATAAATTCATGTGCAACCTACTAAAATATTTAAGTAATAATTATTGGTAATCTAGAAAATTAGAAACTACAGATAAATGTAAAGGCAAAATAATAATCACCCATAATTCCATCATCCAGATATAAGCCCTTGGTAACATTTTGGCATAATATTTTAAAGTGTTCTCTTGATAGGTATAAACAGATCTATTTATGTGTATGTATATACATTTGACTATATTTAGATATTGTTTTGTTTTTAATTTGAATGCTACTCTTTTTGCATATTTCAGCATTTATATTTTTTCCTTAAGAGCAATGCCAGGACAAGAAACTTTTTATATTTATTTTGCAATTCTAAAATCATGACCTGGGACTTCTCTGGTGGCACAGTGGTTAAGAATCTGCCTGCCAATGAAGGGAAACAGGTTCGATCATTGGTCCGGGAATATCCCACATGCCACAGAGCAACTAAGCCCGTGCACCACAGCTATTGAGCCTGCATCCACAACTACTGAAGCCTGCTTGCCTAGGGCCCGTGTTCCACAACAAGAGAAGGCACCGCAGTGAGAAGCCTGCCCACCACAATGAACAGTAGCCCCCACTCACTGCAACTAGAGGAAGCCCATGCACAGCAATGAAGACCAAACACAGCCAAAAATAAATGAAAAAAAAATCATAACTTGATTTCAGGTGACCTGAACTACCACAGAGTATGAATGGTCAATTCAAAGCCTATCTACCAATATTTATAAGCATTATAACTTGTTATAGTTTGGTAATTTAGTGAAATTTAGCATTTCATTTTAACTATGAGTCATGTCTCTGAATAACTTTTGCAGAATGTAGCTTTTCCGCCAAACATTCCTTGTAATAACTAGCTTTTTTTATTATTTAAACTATTTCTACTCTTATTTGGTCAGTCTTCCATTATTTTTCAACAGATACTGTTATTCTATCCTTTTTTTTTTTTAAATTCTGATACAAAGGTGAGGGACAAAACCACTCTTAGGAAACATAGTTGAAACTATAAAATAAAACCTTAAATTTCAGTTTTAGAACATAGTGAAATGTAGAAATATTGAATAGATGTTAGAATTTCTATACCCAAATAAACCTTCTGGACAGAAACAATGAAAAATTGAGACTCCTATGTAAATCTGACATTTGGAGAACAATATTTTTGATAACAAAGCACCAGGGGATTTTGGTGAAAAAGATACTGAAATTGTGCAGAAAGATATGCGATACAAAATGGGAATAAATTATGATAAAAATTGTGTCCTTGGGCTTCCCTGGTGGCGCAGTGGTTGAGAGTCCACCTGCCGATGCAGGGGACACGGGTTCGTGTCCCCGTCTGGGAAGATCCCACATACCACAGAGTGGCTGGGTCCGTGAGCCATGGCCGCTGAGCCTGCGCGTCTGGAGCCTGTGCTCCGCAACGGGAGAGGCCACAACAGTGAGAGGCCCGCGTACCGCAAAAAAAAAAAAAAAAAAATTGTGTCCTTAGTGACACAATTTAATTCAGTGAAAACCTTTTTCAATTTCATTTTATCTTTTCTGTCAGGTAAAACTAAAGAATCAAAAAACTGTAGGTGGAAGGAATTATTTAGAATACTCTTGAACTCAAGTAAAACATGCAGAGATCTGTTCATGTTTCTGATCTGCTTAAACTTCGTTAGTTACCTAAAATATTGAAAAAAAACTTTTTAAAATAAAAATTGATTCTTAAAGAATGCCATGTTGAGAGAAAATGAATGTGAAATTATGCCATCATTTTATTAAAGTATACTTTTTACCCCATGTTTTCTTCCTTCCTGAAATTAGCCCTTTCTTTAAAGGAACTTCATGTTCTCTTCAGTGATAAAGGGACAATGATTCAATTACTTAAGAGTACCAGGTCACTAACACCTATCCTTCTCAAACTCTCCCAAAAAACTGCAGAGGAAGGAAAACTCCCAAGGTCATTCTATGAGGCCACCATCACCCTGATATCAAAACCAGACAAAGCTATTTAAAAAAAAGAAAATTAGAGGCCAATATCACTGATGAACATAGATGCAAAAAAGCTTCAACAAAATACTAGCAAACAGAATCCAATAACACACTGAACAGATCATACATCATGAATGATCAAGTAGAATTTACCCCAGGGATGCAAGGATTTTTCAATATACACAAACCAATGAGTGTCATATACCACATTAACAAACTGAATAATAAAAACCATATGATCATCTCAAAAGATGTAGAAGAAGCTTCTGATAAAATTCAACACCCACTTATAAAAACTCTCCAGAGAGTGAGCATAGAGGGAACCTACCTCAACATAATAAAGGCCATATATGACAAAACCACAGCAAACATGATTCTTTTTTTTTTTTTTTCAGTATGTGGGCCTCTCACTGTTGTGGCCTCTCCCATTGAGGAGCACAGGCTCTGGACGTGCAGGCTTAACGGCCATGGCTCACGGGCCCAGCCGTTCCATAGCATGTGGGATCTTCCCAGCCGGGGCACGAACCCATGTCCCTTGCATCGGCAGGCAGACTCTCAACCACTGCGCCACCAGGGAAGCCTGCAAACATGATTCTTGATGGTGAAAAACTGAAAGCATTTCCTCTAACATGAGAAATAAGACAAGGATGTCCACTCTTGCCACTGTAATTCAACAGAACTTTGGATGTCCTAGCCATGGCAATCAGAGAAGAAAAAGAAAGAAAAGGAATCCAAATTGGAAAAGAAGAAGTAAACTGTTTAAAAAAAAAAGAAGAGGTCACTGTTTGTAGATGACATGATTCTATACATAGAAAATCCTAAAGATGCTACCAGAAAACTACTAGAGTTAATCAATGAATTTGATAAAGTTGCAGGATAAAAAAATACACAGAAATCTCTTGCATTCCTATACAATAACAACGAAAGATCAGAAAGAGAAATTGAGGAAACAATCCCATTTACCACTGCAACAAAAATAATAAAACACCTAGGAATAAACCTACCTAAGGAGGCAAAAGACCAGTATGCAGAAAACTATAAGACACTGATGAAAGAAATCAAAAGTGACTCAAACAGATGGAGAGATATACTATGTTCTTGGATTGGAAGAATCAATATTGTGAAAACAACTATACTACCCAAAGCAATCTACAGAGTCAATGCAATCCCCATCGATTTACCAATGGCATTTTTCACAGAATTAGAACAAAATATTTTACAATTTGTTTGAAAACACAAAAGACCTGAATAGCCAAAGCAAACTTGAGAGAGAAAAATGGAGCTGGAGGAATCAGGCTTCCTGACTTCAGACTATACTACAAAGCTACAGTAATCAAAAAAATAACATATTAGCAGCAAAACAGAAATATAGATCAATGGAACAGGATAGAAAGCCCAGAGATAAAACCACACACCTATAGTAAACTAATCTATGACAAAGGAGGCAAAGAAATACAATGGAGACAAGCAGTCTCTTCAATAAGTGGTGCTGGAAAAACTGGACAGCTACATGTAAAAGAATGAAAGTAGCACACTCCCTAACACCATACACAAAAATAAACTCAAAATGGATTAAAGACCTAAATGTAAGACCACGTGCTATAAAACTCTCAGAGGAAGACATTGGCAGAACACTCTTTGACATATATTGCAGCCAGATCTTTTATGATCCGCCTCCTAGAGTAATGAAAATAAAAACAAAATAAACAAATGGGATCTAATCAAAAGATTTCGCACTACAAAGTGAACCATAAACAAAACAAAAAGACAATCCTCAGAATGGGAGAAAATATTTGCAAACAAAGTAACCAACAAGGGATTAATCTCCAAAATATACAGACAGCTCATGCAGCTCAATATCAAAAAAAATAATAATAAGCCAATCAAAAAATGGATAGAAGACCTAAATAGACATTTCTCCAAAGAAGACATACAGATGGCCAAGAAGCACATGAAAAGATGCTCAACATCACTAATTATTAGAGAAATGAAAATCGAAACTACAATGAGGCATCACCTCAGAATGGCCGTCATCAAAACTCTACAAACAATAAATGCTGGTGAAGGTGTGGAGAAAAGGGAATCCTCTTGCACTGTTGGTGGGAATGTAAATTGATACAGCCACTGTGGAGAACTGTATGGAAGTTCCTTAAAAAACTAAAAATAGAACTATCATATGACCCAACAATCCCACTCCTGGGCATATACCTGGAGAAAACCATGATTAGAAAAGATATTTGCACCCCAATGTTCATTACAGCACTATTTACAATAGCCAGGAGATGGAAGCAACCTAAATGTCCATCTCCAGAGAAATGGATAAAGAAGAAGTGGTACATACATACAATTGAATATTACTCAGCCATGCAAAAGAACAAAAGAATGCCATTTGCAACAACATGAATGGACCTAGAGATTGTCATACTGAGTAAAGTAAGTCACACACAAAAAGAGAAACATCATATGATATCATTTATATGTGGAATCTAAAAAAAAATGGTACAAATGAACTTATCTACAAAACAGAAGTTGATCACCAATGTAGAATGCAAACTTATGGTTACTGGGGGATAAGGTGGGGGAGGGATAAATTGGGATATTGGGATTGACATGTACACACTACTATACACAAAATCGGTAACTAATAGGAACCTGCTGTGTAGCACAGGGAACTCTACTCAATACTCTCTAATGGGCTATATGGGAAAAGAATCTTTAAAAAAAAAAGTATGTAATGTATAACTCATTCACTTTGCTGTACACCTGAAACTAACACAACAATGTAAATCAATAGTATTACAATAATTTTTTTTTAAATGCTCCAGTTTGAGGGAAAAAAAAAAAAAGATTACCAGGTCACTTTCTCTGGACTCTCACTAGGTACTAAGCACCTATTCAACAAAGAATTCAATATGCTCCTTATCAGAACATTAGTCAGTGCAATTTTATCAAATTATTTTCCATTTAGTACCCCTGAAAGTGAATGTGAAAATATCTTTGTTTTTAATCCAATACCTCAATGTATAAACATGCAATCATTAGCAATATAAAATTTCAAATTATACTCTAACTTGTATCAAGCCATGAATTTTTCAGGGAATAGTTGAGATACAACAATGCTTCAAAGATACAGAGTACTTAGCTAAGAACCTTATATCTCCAGTCTTAAGCAATTTGAAGATTTTAGTCCAAATCAGAGAAATATGTTCCCTCCATTGTCTATTAATATTCAAATTTAAATTTTGTTGTGTGAGTCATTATCACAAAGTATATTTATATTAAATACATATATATTAAATATATATTATATGTATGTACAACTACTGTAACAATTGTAAAAAATATTTTAGTTCTACTTTAAATAATCCAGAAGTACACATTGTATACTTAGTATATCTATCATACTTAACATTTAATATATTCAATATACATCAATATTTTATATATAATATTTTTCTGGATTATTTAAAGTAGAATAAAAACATTTTTTGTTGTGGTTTTCCAAGTAACTATTAAATCCTGATTTGAAAACCTATAGCCTACATTATTTCTTCTTCAAAAATATCTATGTTGAAAAAATCATGAGGACTAATTACAGTTTTTGTTGATATCATTTTATAATTGTTATGCTTTTCCTTTAAGAAGCATATTTCTTCTTGAAGTCAATTGAGTATTTGTATTTCATTAAGTCTCCACACAATTATTAATTTTAAAATGATAAAAATGACATCAAAACACAATCTAATAAACAACACTATTATATCTGTTTTGGTAAAAGTAGAATAGAAAAACAGTTTCTAAGTAAGTAATTGCATCATGTCTCCATTTTGCTTTAAGACGGTACAGATAAAAATGTGCTTTGTGGCACTTTGCTCTCTAAAAATATTTTAAAAAGTGAGAGAGAGAGGAAGTAGAACAAGGAGAGAGGGAAGGAGATAGGGAATGAGTTAGTGAAGAGGGCAAGAAATTTTATTTTTAAATAATTTGAAAATTATACATAATATGTCTTTATTTTCAAACTCCCAATAGACCTTTCAGTTTTCAGGGCTCTAAATAATATAAAACAACTGTAGTATTCTATAATGTCCTTCTAGTGTATATTACTACAATTGTTTTATATTGTTTAGCCATATTATTCCAAACTTATTTGGCTATTGAGCTGAGCCAGAATAAAAAGGGATAATCCAATTTAAAGACTGACCAAGAATGATGACTTACATTAGATTTATAGTTGTTTTCACTTCTGTTCATCCAAAGCCAGGAATAGCCATGCAAAACCCGACTAATGAGGGAAGTTGAAATGAGAAGGATGCTAACTGAGATATGTAGCATTGATTTTGAGACTGGGTAGTAGATGATAAGAGACAGATATCAGAAGCCAGATGAAGGCGATTCACTATATATAGTGGGGAAACTAGCTCTACTATCTTCTGTTATAACACGGGGAGCAGAAAATGTGCTTAAATGATTTATGAGTTTGGGTGAAATGGTTTCAAAGCAAAATGTTGATTGTTGAAATTTGTTGTTTCTGAAAAAAGGGGAACTCACAAAAGAACTGATTAGATTACAGGGAATTAAGAAAAAGTATAGAGTACCCAGAAGTTCCAGGATTTGGAAAATGAAATGTTTTGTCAGCAATCAACACATGTAGTCATTAAGACCTAGATTCAGGTCAAAGAAGGGTTTGTTAAGATTTAAGAAAGAATTGGGTGATTACCATTGATTTATTTCAGCTGGAGGAAATGCACCCAGAAAAGAAGTATGGTCACCTTGCTACCTGACAAGATCAAGGCTCTTGTAATGAAGTGTAGCTGAGGAGCATAGGTAGTAATCTTTCATCATAAATTTGAAAATTTAAAAAACACTGTATCTTGTGTACAGTATTATTGAATAGTAGATGGATATCAATCTAACCCCTCTTTTGTAGGTGATTTGTCTTATATTCTGATGTATTTTAGTCATTTGTCTCCCAAGATGAACTGAAGTTTCACTAACAGATTCAGATGTGAAACTTACTTTATTGTTACATTCTCGCTCCCCCCTTTTTAAATTTTTAAAAATTTAAAAATATTTTTAAGATTTTTTTTGAGGTGGACCATTTTTAAAGTCTTTATTGAATTTGTTACAATATCGCTTTTGTTTTATGTTTTGGTTTTTTGGCCGCAAGGCACGTGGGATCTTAGCTCCCCGACCAGGGATTGAACTCACACCCCCCTCCATTGGAAGGTGAAATCCTAACCATTGGACTGCCAGGGAAGTCCCCTCCCCTCTTTTTAAAAATCATGATCTGCACTTCTCTCTTTTTAACTGAGGAAACTCTATTTCCTCAGTTGTTGAAAATATTCATCCCTTTTTTTTTCAAATATTTTTCTTCATTTTTTCCCCTCTATTTCTCTCCTGTTACACCAATTAGAAAGGATTTAGGAAATTCTGGATCCATAATCCATGTATCTTTTCTTTCTTTCTCTCCACTTCTTTGCTTATTCTATGTTACCTGAGAATTCTTTAACTGGACCTTCCCTCTCACTAATATTGCTTCAGCTATATGCAGACTAACATTAGAGACTCTACTGTATGAATTTTATTTTAATAACTATATTTCATCTCATTTTCCAAAACTTTATTTTGTAATATAAATATGTGTAAACATTGCTTCATAATAAATCCTATGTGAGCAATAAAAATAAGGATTTAAAGCCTGGGGAAAACATTTAACATATTAATGCTTTATTTTATTTTGTACATACAGACTCAGAAATCATTGGCACTTTTAATTCTAAGCTAATAATTTAATATTAATAATATTTGCTTCTGGTAACTTTAATTATTAACATAGTTAAATAGATCATTCATTCTAATGTTTTATTCAAAGAAATGGCAATTAACTTTTCCATTTTTGGCAGATTTCAACAATTTAAAAATCAGATTCATGTTAAATGTTAAACCTGACTAGATATTTAGATAATTTCTTTCTATGACATTGACTATTTTTTATAGTAAAACAAAAACAACCACCGTACACACACACACACACACACACACACACACACACACACTTTAAGGGATTCAAGAAACTATTGGTTAAAATTTGGCAGAACCTCTGGTTCTCAATTTCCATAATGCTAAAATGGGAAGGTAAGTATACTGGAGTTTTGTTATAGACAGAATCTGGGAATGTGTTAGAAGTGTATAATTTTAGACCTCACCTGATATTTAGTGAATCAAAATCTTTTAAATCTGACTCACTTTTTAACATAACATAAGATGTACAAAAAGTTTGATAGGCCTTGTGCTACAGAACTAAAAGACTTTTCATCTTTGATCAAAATGATCCTGAGATGGAAACATGTGGTATGTGGGCTTTATTTCTTTTTCAGAAACATATCAGTTTTCTAACGTTACATAGCAAACTACTCCAAAATTCAATGACTTAAAACATTTATCATCTATAAATTTATATAGATAAATAAATTTATATAAATCTATCCATATTTGTATAGATTTTATCACTTATAGACAAAACATTTGCAACGATATATTTAATCATTATTATCTCATGAAATCTGCATATCACCTGGGCTGTTCTGATCAGGCTGGCCTCACTTATGCTTTCCAGTCAGGGTGGGTTGACTGGACTTGGATCCTTCGTGATGGTCTTGTTTATACAGCCAGGATGACTAGGGCTTTCGCCTTACAGCCTCTCATCCACCAACATACTACCTAGGCTTCTTCACATGATGATAGTTACAGTGTTTCCAAGTGCAGCAGAAGAGGGCAAGTCTCAATGTGTAAATATGTTCAAGTCTCCATTTGTATCATGCATGCTATTACTCTATTGGCTTAGCCTGGATTCAGTGTGGGAGGGGATACAGAGAAGTATGGATACAGGGAGGCATGAAATAATTGGGCACCAATCCTATAATAATCTACCAGAATAATATCCATAAGAGATAAAAACAGAATTCAAATAAATAAATGGTAGGAAGAAAATATCTTGTAACCAATTCTCCCTTGTAAACTCTGAAAAATGTCTCTGTTGCTTAGAAAGTTAAGGAAAAGCTAAATTATCTCATTATATTCACAACACCTAAAGCTGTTGTTTATCTCACATTTATGCTGTGGAATCCATGGTTATGATCCTAAGGGTAGAATCTGGTACAAGTGTAAGTATAAATGTTGTATTTCCCATTACCATTGCACCTATTTACAGACTGTCAGCAACAATGTGCACTGCTCTCTGAGTAGAGATTCAGTTGCTCACACAGAGTCCTATCAAGGGCCAGCTGTGCTTCTTTAGAGCTGCTTGTTATCAGTCTTCATGTGTGAAAAAAGTATTATGAAAATGATGAACATCACCACTACCTATTTCATAAGTTAACCACATAGCTGGTGGACAAATATAAATGAAGCCTGTGTCTGAATAAGAGGAAATATCATCCAACACAGCAAATTCAAAATCTATAGGCACAAAATGATCTGTTGTTACTTATAAATGACCAAACTCTATTTCTTTGACTCTGGTTGCTATTTAATCCATTGAAGGCTTAAAACACACACACACACTACTCTGTTGTGCTCTTATAACCATATCAGGAGCCACATCAATGGGAAAGAAGAGAATAATAGAGAAAAACATAAATTAATTTACTTCCAGCTCTAAGGTACATAGCACTGTTCCCCTAGGCCCACCCAGTTGTAATTATGAATTGTCACAATGCCTGCCCATGCCATCTGCTGTTTTCTAAGGCTCATGCCTTATCTACTGCAGAGTATTCCATAAGCAAACTAGACTCAGCATTGTGTTCTCTGCATACAGAAGACTTCTCAGCCTAGGAACAGATCAAGGAAACTCCCACTAACGTTTCGCTAAAAGCCACCTGCTATCAAGAGAGCTGAGGCACGTAATCAACAACAAAAACAACAAAAAAGAAAAAACAACCCAACAAACAAACAAACATACAAAACAAAGAGAGAGAGAGAAAGAGAGAAGATAATGACTATTTCACATTATTAATGTTTTTCAATGTTTTTTATGACATGTGAAAGCATAGTAGTCATTTTTTCATGCTGCTGGTCCTTCTCATTCTCTCTTTAAATGAAGTCATTAAGATTTGGATCAGCAGTTGTCAAGCTTATTATCATTCTCTATTAAAAATAATAAAACTACATTTGATAAGATTTTATAAAGTTATTTAACACAAATAAACATATCTAAACAAGACTGTAGAAGAAAAACATCTTAATTTTATATAATTCTCCATGATTTTTTTTCCAGTCTTTCTATACTGCATTAATAGATCTCTAAAATAGAAAGTTTTTCTTTATTCAATTTTTGATGTTTGGGTATGTGAGTGTGCACATGTGTTTTTACTTTCCCTTAACTGACTGGGATTTGGAAAATGTTCTGGAAATAGGATAAAGTAAACTATAAGTGGCTTATTTAACTTTGGTCTGCCCAAATAGCCTCTCTCCAAATACTTAAATATGAAAATGCAAAGTAAATGAGTTAGAATATTATAGAACAGCAACATGTAAACTCAATGTTTTTCAGCACTTACTTTCCCTCCTTTACTTTAGACTCTTGAATTTTTAGATCAGTAGTTCTAAGACATGAGTTAGTTAAAATGGCATTCACTATTCTAACTGTTGGGCATAACTCAGTGAACCAGACAAAGTTCTTGTTGTCATGAGAATTTATGCTAATGAGCCTCACAGCCAGATATTCTAATTCACTAGTTTGAGAAAGGCATAATGAGAAATTTGCTTTATATAATATTTTTCTTTCAATAACTTTAAAGGAAACTGTTTTACTGCAATTCTCACTATATATTACCACTCAGAAAAGAATACTGAATAGATATTTAATGACAGAAAATGTAAAAAGACAAAAACAAACAAACCATTCAAATCCAAGGATTTCTAGGAGGAGGAGAAAAGATGGTGGAGTAAGACATGAACTCACCTCTTCTTACAGAAACACCAAAATCACAAATAACTGCTGAAAAACCATTGCAAGAAAAAAGCTTGAACCTACCATAAAAAGATACCCTACATCCAAAGACAAAGAAGAAGCCAAAATGAGATGGTAGGAGGGGTGCAATCACAATAAAATCAAATCCCATACATGCTGGATGGGTGACCCACAAACTGGAAAATAATTATACCACAGAACTTCTCCCATATGAGTGAAAGTTCTGAGCCCCATTTCAGGCTCCCCAGCCTGGAGGTCTGACAATAGGAGGAGGGGCCCCCAGAGAATCTGGCTTTGAGGACCAGTGGGGTTTGATTGCAGAAATTCCACAGGACTGGGGGAAATAGAAATTCCACTCTTGGAGGGCTCACAGAGGGTCTCATGCACACCAGAACCCAAGTCTCTTAAGACACTGGGCCAGACTTACCTGCTAGTATTTGAGGGTCTCCTGCAGAGGCCAGGGGCAGCTGTGGCTCACTGCAGGGACAAGGACACTGGCAGGAGTAGTTCTGGGGAGTACTCATTAGTGTGATCCCTCTTGGAGGCTGCCATTTTCTCACCAAGACCTGGCCCCACCCAATAGCCTGTAGGCTCTAGTGTTGGGATGCCTCAGGCCAAACAACCAACAGGGTGGGAACACAGCCCCACACATCAGCAGAGAGGCTGTTTAAAGTCTTCCTGAGTACACAGCTGTCTGATAAACACACCCCCTGACATGGCCCTGCGCACCAGAAGGACAACACCCAGCTCCACTCACCAGTGGGCAGGTATGAGTCCCTCTCACCAGAAAGCCTGCACAAGCCTCTTAGACAGCCTCATCCACCAGGAGGCAGACAGCAGAAACAAGAAGAACTATAACCCTGCAGCCTGCGGAACAGAAACTGCAATCACAGAAAGTTAGACAAAATGAGATGGCAGAGGAATATGTCCCAGGTGGAGGAACAAGATAAAAACCTCAGAAGAACAACTAAGTGAAGTGGAGATAGGAAATCTACCTAAAAAAGAATTCAGAGTAATGGTAGTAAAGATGATCCAAGATCTCAGAAAAATAATGGAGGCACATATCGAGAAGATACAAGAAATGTTTATAAAAGACCTAGAAGAACTAAAGAACAAACAAACAGAGATGAACAATACAATAACTGAAATGAAAAATATACTAGAAAGAATCAATAGCAGAATAACTGAGGAAGAAAAATGGATAAGTGAGCTGGAAGACAGAATGGTGGAAATCAATGCCATGGAATAGAATAAAGAAAAAAGAATGAAAAGAAATGAAGACAGTCTAAGTGACCTCGGGAACAACATTAGACACACCAACCTTCACATTATAGGGGTCACAGAAGGAGAAGAGAGAAAGGACCTGAGAAAATATTTGAAGAGATAATAGTTGAAAACTTCCTTAACATGGGAAAGGAAACAGTCACCCAAGTTCAGGAAGCACAGAGAGTCCTAGGCAGGATAATCCCAAGGAGGAACATGCCAAGACACATAGTAATCAAACTGACAAAAAATTAAAGACAAAGAAAAAATATTAAAAGCAACAAGGGAAAAACAACAAATAGTGTGCAAGGGAACTCCCATAAGGGTATCAGCTGATTTCTCAGCAAAAACTCTGTAGGCCACAAGGGAGTGGCATGATATTTTAAAGTGATGAAAGGGAACAACCTAAAACCAAGAATACTCTACCCAGCAAGGCTCTCATTCAGATTCGTTGGAGAAATCAAAAGCTTTACAGACAAGCAAAAGCTAAGAGAATTCAGCACCACCAGATCAGCTTTGCAACAAACGCTAAAGAAATTTCTCTCCACAGAAAAGAAAAGGCCACAATTAGAAACAAGAAAATTACGAATGGAAAAGCTCACTGGTAAAGGCAAACATACAGTAAAGGTCAGAAATTATCTGCAGACAAATATGATATCAAAACCAGCAACTGTGAAAGAGGAGAGCACAAATGCAGGAAATTGGAAATGCATTTGAAATTAAAAGACAAGCAACTTAAAACAATCTTGTCTATACATAGACTGCTATATCAAATCCAAGGATTTCTAAACAGTGAAATAGTGCTTGGCTGAAGAACAGACTCCAAAGTTAACTAGAAAGAAACTACACTATATTACAGTTGTGTTGACCGTTTCCCAATAAGAACCTGCTTCTGGGGATATTCCTTATTTGGATCAATTTTTCTTACCTATATTAATAAAATAGAAATTCTCCATGTCTTTTACATTCAGTACATATCTTTTACTCCTAATACTATTTAGAAGAATGACAACTTTTGATTGCTGTAATCCCACATCATCTAGAGTTACGTCTTTGTTAGAAGTTGCTTGTGAATTAAAAATAAATTAAAAATTACAAGAGATAATGATAATTATCTCTTGGGTTTTCTTCTTGACTCATCCCTTAAAAACATATGATTTTTGAGAAAAAAACACAAGACTAGTGTTTAATATCATTTCTAGGAATTTTAAATTACTAAATAAAGACTGTAGTAGAAAAATATAACACAAAAGAGAAAATGTACACTAACATGGTTCAAACATTTTATATTCCATAGAATTATTGTCATTTAATTCTGATTAGATCTGATTATACATATCTATCAAAATTAAATCCTATATGTGCAATTATTTCTATAAGAAAATCTAGTAAGTAAAGTGATTTACTTATCAGTATGCTACTTTTTTAAGACATTATTTATATACATAAGGTAAACTTTATAAGCATTAACGGAAAAATTATTGTCTGAGATAAGTACAGAGGAGACTGTCTAGGCAATGTGGACATTAAGAATGCTTTTACTGACCAATTTTTCACTTTTAATTTTATGCTCTTGTTTTAAGTGTTGCTTAATGAGCAAGTACTCCACTTTGTCAGACCAAGAAGGTAAATTTTAATAAAAATATGAAATCATAATTTTAGAGCAGTCTCTTAGAGATTTTATAATCTAATTCCAGTCTCAAAGATAGCAATACATTTTTAATGAATATCCCTGAATTTTTTTTGACATTTTGTTTTCTTTTTTTAATAAATTTAAAGTATACATTGTTCTATGCATCATAGTAAATTAAAAACTTTTTTGTAATTATTTATCATGTTATTAGATTAGATTAGATTAAAGATGTGATCATGAAAACAACAGAAAAGGCCAAAATAGCAATAGTTTAAGAAGACAGTGGTTTTATGATTCTTTTATATAAACATCCAGATAGGCTCTCTGAACTGGTATGGGGCTGCACAGTTTTGGGAAGCCAACCTCTTATTTTGTTATTCTGCCACCTTGCTAGGATCCTGAGAAATTTAATTTTTATTTTAGAAAGAAATGAGCCCAGCTAACATTGGAGTGTTCTATTTTACTTATTTTTGGCTGTGTTTTGGGTCTTCGTTGCTGCGTATCAGCTTTCTCTAGTTGTGGCGAGTGAGGGCTACTCTTTGTTGTGGTGTGGGGGCTTCCCATTGCAGTGGTTGCTTCTCTTGTAGAGCACTGACCCTAGTGCGTGTGGGCTTCAGTAGTTGTGGTACACAGGCTTAGTAGTTCTGGCACACGGGCTTAGTTGCTCCACTGCATGTGGGATCTTCCTGGACCAGGGATCGAACATGTGTCCCCTGCATTGGCAGGTGGATATTTTTTTTTCTTTTTGGCAGGCAGATCTTTAACCACTGAACCACCAGGGAAGTCCCTGGAGTGTTCTAATACTGAGAGAAAAAAGGGAGAACTGATACTGTGTTTCAAATAGCACCAGTTATCCATTTGCCACTTGGTCACTCAAATATCTACATACCAACTTTTCCCATACTTTCCTCCTTCTCAGAGTCCTATCTAGAAATTATAACTGTCACATTCCAGAATATTAGACTGCTGCCTAGTCCTCTCCATCAGGCCTAGATTTGAACCCTTATACTCCAGTGTCCCATAAAATATACAAGAAAATTCATCTGTTCCCAATACAACTCACTATGGAAGGCTGCAATAGAGAACACAACCACAACAAATAAAACTCATTTGCAAAAGGGAAGATGGGAAAAGAAAGCAGTCCTCTGAGAGTGATTGTGATTATTTCCTTTTCTAGAAAATTCCTTAGCCAACAGATTTGGTTGTACAAGGAGGTACACACTTGCCAAGCATACTCATACTTTGTCCCTCATCCTCTTTGGCCATATCTGACAACTTCACTGAGGAACCTGCTCATCGTAAAGTCTGTGCAGCTTTTGTAGCCTACATGCTGCTGATATAGGTTTGGATGCCTAGGAAGTAGCTTTAGGTACTGGGAGAATTGTAAGCCAGGATTGTGGTTTATTTGTCAATAATGTTCTTTCAAAAACATTTAGTGCATTTATGGTCAACTTACTCCTTGTCAATTCATGTGCAAGTAAACCATAAGATTTCTTTTAATCATTTTTTTAAGGCTTGATTATTTGGTCTTTTATTTTTTTAACTTCTGTGCCCTACCTCTCTCCTCTCTTGCAAATTGATGCTGAATTTGGTACAATGTGAAATATGAAACTTGAATTGAGCAGAGCAGATAATATCTTAATTCTAATCGTTGCCACTGAGATACTCTCATTATTTGACAAAGCAGTTTAAGAGAAAACTACTGCTTAAATGCTACCCTCATACCAGTGTCAGGGTGGGATAATGGAGCTTCTGATATTTCAGTACAGCAATACACCAAATCTCTTACTAGTCACTATTCAAATTAGGTCAAAGGCCAAAGTCTAACCACCTGCTTGATCAGATCTCTTTTTCTTTCCATCTCTTCTAATTCCCTGACAAATTACAACATGAGTTCATTTTCCTTACAGCATTTTGCTGAAGGTGGCTGGAAGCAGTCTTCATAAACCAAAGGTTTAAATTATCTCTAAATAATTTCATCTAAATCTATAGCATTGATTGACCAGTCTTCTAAAGAAAGAAGGGGAATTTAACCAAATGTTATATCACAATATAAGAAGAGTCACCAGTTTCCAGCATATAATTTCTGAGTGCTCATCAATTACTGTCCATAAACCAGTGATTCATGTTGTCTTTTTTTCTATAATATCTCAATTCCAGATTCCAAAATTCAGTATTAATTACAACTAGGCTCAAAAATAAGTGCTAAAAAACCCTGTTTGGTGTTTCCAGCAGTACCTTCATCATTATTTCTTTAGTAATGATCAGATGATTCTCTAAACATTTAATTTAGACCAGTGGTGATAACTGGTGGTGATATTGTTTCCCCCATCCTCAGGGCACATTTGCCAGTATCTTGAGATATTTTTGGTTGTCACGTTTTGGGAGGTGCTACTGGTAACTAGTGGGTAGAGGTCAGGGATGATGCTACACATCCTACAATGCAAAGACAGGCCCCCTTATTCCACAATTATATGGCCCAAAATATCAACAGCACTGAGATTGAGAAATGCTGAAATAGTTTTCACTTTTTATTTTTTCTAATAACTATCATTTCTTCTCTCTCATGGGACCCCAAGTTTTCTCCATCCTTCTTTTTTTTCTTTTTTTAGTCTTTCTTTATTAATTTATTAATTTTTATTAACATAGGCATCTTAGAAGTTACAACATTTTAAGGTGGAACAAAGATAAACATATTCAACTGGAAATTCAGAGCTAAATGGGAAGAAAGCAGAATAAGAAAGTACTAATTGGTGATTCCATTTTGGGTCTTTTCTGGCACATACGAACAGCTAAAAAGCCAGTGTGACTGGAACACAGAGAGGAAGAGTCGTGGGATATGAGGTCCGAGATGATAAAAGGATTTTATGAGTCTTTTTAAGAATATGGGTTCAATTCTGATGGAAATCAGGAAACAGAGAAAGGATATGAGTTGACAATTTTCATAATCAACCTTATATTTTAAGGTCATTACTCTGGTGTTTAAGATGATAGCAGAATTTAGAGGAACAAAGATGGAAGGAGGCACGAAGCAAATGATGAGCCACAAAATGGCTTTGAGGAGGCAAAGCGAATTTTGACCTCCAGGTACTTTCCCTGGAACCATTCATTTCATTTTATCTCATGAAGCTAGAAAAAGAACACAGAACAGAACCAGTTGTGAACATCTTTTACATCTCTAAGAATTTGAATAGCAGTGTGTGTGTGTGTGTGTGTGTGTGTGTGTGTATGTGTGTGTGTGTTTCCTAGAATAGATGTCCAATGCACTATCTTGGTTGAACTGGGAAGCAGATCTTATCCTGAAAAGGAGGATGAAATAATGAAAGCCTCATGTGTTTCTCTCAAGGAAGAAATTAATTGAGCCAAAACTGTCCATCTATCAGTTGAACAAGAGAACAAGTAAAGCAACAGAGGGGGAAAAAAACAGACTTAATGAATAAAACAATCTTAAAGGTGAAAAGAGTGACTTCAAGATAATAAAAGATTTTATTCAAAGGGAATTTAATAGTAAATATTTCAAAGCACATAGATGAAAATATACAATTAGTATTCCTTATGTAATTTATAGAGTATAATATAAATATACATGTTATATACTTGTATATATATCTTATATACATAAACACACACTTATATGTATATATAATAAATTTAAAGGGATAATTTGATAAATCCACAGGAAGTGTATGCAATTTCAGCAATCCTCCCTAAGAGGTTATTGAGACAAGTAAATAAAAACTTAGCGAGTTTTGGAAGATTTAAAGAATGCAGTGGACAATTTTAAATTTATTGCCATATATAAATGTAGGAGTCTGTGGGATTTGGGGACAGATCAAGGAAAAAGATATGACTACTAGCAGCAGTAATAAACATACGCTTTAGTGGTTGATGCTTGGAAGGGATTGCAAGATAGGGGAAGTGTCTCACAGCAGAAGACTCTCCAGAGGCTTACAGCACTGGAGCCACCTTTCAGAAGGGGAGAAGAGCAAGGGAATCTCAAAGGGAGACAGTAGTCTAAGAGGGGGCTGACATGTCTAGGTGTTATTGCTACTCAGCGTAGTGGGGAGTCTCTGGGTTACAGAATTTGGAGGGGCCATTTTACCTTGGGGCCTTTTTACTACAGATGGAATTATTTCATTCATTTTTATGGTTGAGTAGTATTTCATTGTGTGTGTGTGTGTGCTTGTGTGTGTGTAAAAGTCTGCTTTCAGGGAGTTGTTTAAATATAATAATACAAATGAACTTATTTACAAAACAGAAACAGACTCACAAATTTAGAGAACAAATTTATGGTTACCAGGGGGAAGGTTGTGGGGGAGGGATAGTTAGGGAGTTTGGGATTGACATATACACACTGTTATATTTAAAATGGATAACCAACAAGGACCTACTGTATAACACAGGACAGTGTCAGACACTGCTGGGACAACATTAAATGCACCAACATTCAAATTATAGAGTCCCAGAAGAAGAAGAGAAGAAGAAAGGGTTTGAGAAAATATTTAAAGAGAATATAGTCAAAAACTTGCCATACATGGAAAAAGAAATGGTCAGTTGAGTCCAGGAAGCACAGAGAGTCCTGTACAGGATAAACTCAAGGAGAAACATGCTGAGACACATATTAATCAAACTATCAAAAATTAAATAAAAAGAAAAAAAAGCAGCAAGGGAAAAGCAACAAATAACACACAAAAGGGAATCCCCATAATGTTAACAGCTGATTTTTCAGCAGAAACTCTGCAGGCCAGAAGGGAGTGGTAGGATATATTTAAAATCATGAAAGGGAAAAACCTACAACCAAGATTACTCTACCCAGCAAGGGTCTAATTCAGGTTTGATGGAGAAATCAAAAGTTTAACAGAAAAGCAAAAGCTAAGAGAATTCAGCACCACAAATCAGCTCTACAAGAAATACTAAAGGAACTTCTCTAAGCAGAAAGCACAAGGGAAGAAAAGGACCTACAAAAACGACCACAAAACAATTAAGAAAATGGTAATAGGAACATACATATCAATAATTACCTTAAATGTGAATGGATTAAATGATCCAAACAAAAGACACAGGCTCGTTAAATGGATACAAAAACAAGACCCATATATATGCTGTCTACAAGAGATCCACTTCAGACCTAAGGATACATACAGATTGAAAGTGAGGGGATGGAAAAAGATATTCCATGCAAATGGAAATCAAAAGAAAGTGGGAGCAGCAATACTCATTTAGGACAATTTAGACTTTAAAATAAAGAATGTTACAAGAGAGAAGGAAGGATACTACATAATGATCAAGGGATCAATCCAAAAAGAAGATATAACAATTATAAATATATATACACCCAATATAGAAGCACATCAATACATAAGGCAAGTGCTAACAACTATAAAAGGGGAAATTGACAGTAACACAATAATAGTGGGGGACTTTAAACCTCACTTACATCAATGGAAAGATCATCCAGACAGAAAATTAATAAGGAAACACAAGCTTTAAATGACAATAGCCCTGATAGGCTTAATTGACATTTATAGGACATTCCATCTGAAGACAGCAGATTACACTTTCTTCTCAAGTGCACATGGAACATTCTCCAGGATAGATCACATCTTTGGTAACAAATCAAGGCTCAGTAAATTTAAGAAAATTGAAATTGTATCAAGCACATTTTCTGAATACAACGCTATGAGATTAGAAATCAGTTACAGGAAGAAAACTGTAAAAAACACAAACACATGGAGGTTAAACAATGCACTACTAAATAACCAAGAGATAACTCAAGAAATCCAAGAGGAAATCAGAAAATACCTAGAGACAAATGACAACGAGAACACGACAACCAAAAACCTACGGGATGCAGCAAAAGCAGTTCTATGGGCTTCCCTAATGGAGCAGTGGTTGAGAGTCCGCATGCCGATGCAGGGGACATGGGTTCATGCCCCAGTCCGGGAGGATCCCACATGCCGCACAGCTGCTGGGCCCGTGAGCCATGGCTGCTGAGCCTGCGCGTCTGGAGCCTGTACTCCGCAATGGGAGAGGCCACAACAGTGAGAGGCCCGTGTAATGCAAAAAAAAGAAAAAAAAAGCAGTTCTAAGAGGGAAGTTTTATAGCAATACAATCCTCAAGAAACAAGAAAAATCTCAAATAAACAATCTAAGCTTAAACCTAAAACAACTAGAGAAAGAAGAACAATCAAAACATAAAATTACTAGAAAGAAACAAATCATAAAAATGAGAGCAGAAATAAATGAAATAGAAACAAAGAACAATAGCAAAGATCAATAAAACTAAAAGTTGGTTCTTTTGAGAGGATAAACAAAATTGATAAACCTTTAGCCAGACTCATCAAGAAAAAGAGGGAGAGGGCTCAAATCAGTAAAATTAGAAATGAAAAAGGAGAAGTTACAATGGATACTGCAGAAATACAAAGCATCATAACAGAATACTACATGCAACTATATACCAATAAAATGGAGAACCTGGAAGAAATGGACAAATTCTTAGAAAGGTGTAACCTTCCAAGACTGAAGCAGGAAGAAATAGAAAATATGAACAGACCAATCACAAGTAATTAAATTGAAACTGTGATTAAAAATCTTCCAACAAACAAAAATCCAGGATCAGAGGGTTTCACAGGTGAATTCCAGCAAACATTTAGAGAGGAGATAACACCCAACCTTCTCAAAATCTTCCAAAAAATTGTAGAGGAAGGACGACTTCCAAACTCATTCTAAGAGGCCACCATCACCCTGATACCAAAACCAGACAAGGATATTACAGAAAAAGAAAATTACAGGCCAATATCCCTGATGAATATAGATGCAAAATTCCTTAACAAAATACGAGCAAAGAGAATCCAACAACACATCAAAAGGATCATACACCATGATCAAGTGGGATTTATCCCAGGGATGCAGGGATTATTCAATATATTCAAATCAATCAATGTGGTACACCATATTAACAAATTGAAGGATAAAAACCATATGATCATATCAATAGATATAGAAAAAGCTTTTGACAAAATTCAACACTCATTTATGATAAAAACTCTCCAAAAAGTGGGCATAGAGTGAACCTACCTCAACATAATAAAGGCCATATATGACAAACCCACAGAAAACATCATTCTCAATGGTGAAAAACTGAAAACATTTCCTTCAAGATCAGGAACAAGACGAGGATATCCACTCTAGCCACTACTATTCAACATAATTTTGGAAGTCCTAGCCATGGCAATCAGAGGAAAAAAAAGAAAGAAATGGAATACAAATTGGAAAAAAAGAAGTAAAACTGTCACTATTTGCAGATGACATTATTCTATACATAGAAAATGTTACCAGAAAACTACTAGAGCTAATCAGTGAATTTGGTAAAGTTGCAGGATACAAAATTAATACACAGAAATTTATTGCTTTCCTATATACCAAAAACAAAAGGTCAGAAAGAGAAATTTAGGAAATAATCCCATTCATCATTGCAACAAAAATAATAAAATATCTAGGAATAAACTTACCTAAGGAGACAAAAGACCTGTGTGCAGAAAATTATAAGACATTGATGAAGGTAATCAAAGATGACACAAACAGATGGAGAGAAATATACTATGTTCTTTGATTGAAAGGACCAATATTGTGATAATGACCATACTACCCAAAGCAATCTACAGATTCAACGCAATCCTTATCAAATTACCAATGGCATTTTTCACAGAACTAGAACAGAAAATCTTAAAATTTGTATGGTGACACAAAAGGCCCTGAATATCCAGAGCAATCTTGAGAAAAAAAAAAAAAAAAAGGAGCTGGAGGAATCAGGCTCCCTGATTTCAGACTATACCTCAAAGCTCCTGTATTAAAGGTCATATGGTACTAGCACAAAAACAGAAATATAGATCAATGGAACAGGATACAAAGCCCAGAGATAAACCCACACACCTATGGTAAACTAATCTATGACAAAGGGGTCAAGGATATACAATAGAGAAAAGACAGTCTCTTCAATAAACGTTGCTGGGAACTGGACAGCTACATGTAAAAGAATGAAATTAGCACACTCCCTAACACTATACACAAAATAAACTCAAAATGGATTAAAGACCTAAATGTAAAGCGAGACACTATAAAACTCTTCAAGGGAAACATAGGAAGAACACTCTCTGACATAAATCATAGCAAGATCTTTTTTGACCCACTTCCTAGAGTAATGGAAATAAAAACAAAAATAAACAAATGGGACCTATTGAAACTTAAAAGCTTTTGCACAGCAAAGGAAACCATAAACAAGACCAAAAGACAGCCCTCAGAATGGTAGAAAATATTTGTAAACGAATCAATGGACAAAGGACTACTCTCCAAAATATATAAATGACTCACACAACTCAATATCAGAAAAACAAACAACCCAATCAGAAATTCGGCAGAAGACCTAAACAGACATTTCTCCAAAGAAGACATACAGATGGCCAAGAGGCACATGAAAAAGATGCTCAACATCACTAATTATTAGAGAAATGCAAATCAAAACTACAAAGAGGTATCACCTCATACCAGTTAGAAAGGCCATCATCAAAAATCTGCAAACAATAAATGCTGGAGAGGGTGTGGAGAAAAGGGAACCTTCTTGCACTGTTGGTGGGAATGTAAATTGATACAGCCACTATAGAGAACAGTATGGAGGTTCCTCAGAAAACTAAAAATAGAATTACCATATGACCCAGCAATCCTTCTACTGGACATATACCCAGAGAAAACTATAATGCAAAGACACATGCACCCCAATTTTCAGTGCAGCACTATTTACAATAACCATGTCATGGAAGCAACCTTGATGTCTGTCGACAGATGAATGGATAAAGAAGATGTGGTACATACATACAATGGGATATTACTCAGCCATATAAAGGAATGAAATTGGGTCATTTGTAGAGACGTGGATGGACCTAGAGACTGTCATAGAGATTGAAGTAAGTCAGAAAGAGAAAAACAAATATGGTATATTAATGCATACATGTGGAATCTAAAAAAATGGTACAGATGATCTGGTTTGCAAGGCAGAGATAGAGACACAGATGTAGAGAACAAACGTATGGACACTAAGGGGGGAAGGGGGGTGAGGGATTAATTGGAAGGTTAGGATTGACATATATACATTAATCTGTGTAAAATAGATAACTAATGAGAACCTGCTGTATAGCACACAGGGAACTCCACTTCACTGTACAGTAGAAACTAACACAACATTGTTAAACAACTGTACTCCAATTAAAAAAATCATATCTTTGTAATGGAACCTCCATAAGAATTCAAAAAGGAGGAGAGTTGGAGAGTTTCTGGGTTGGTGAACACATGGAGATTTGTGCAGAGTGGTCCATCTAGAGAGAGGTAGGTAGCTTCTTGTCCTTGTCCATCTGGCTGTTTCTGAGTTATACTCTTTTAAAATAAGCTAGTAAACTTAAGTAACTATTTCTCTGAGTTCTGTGAGTTGCTCTAGAAAATTAATCAAACCTGAGAAGGAGGTCATGGGAATCTTTGATTTATAGTCCTTTGATCAGAAGCACAGGTAACAACCTAGAGTTGCAACTGGAATCTGAATTGGGGAGGTGGGGGGGGGGTGTCTTACAGGACTAAGCCCTTAACCTATGGAACCTAACACACTACCTCCAGCTAGAGAGTGCTAGAATTGAGTTAAATTGGAGTGCACCAGGTCAGTGTCTGCTGAGAATTGGAGGATTGCTTGGTGGTAAAATGAAAACACACACTACACTCCAAGGGGAAACAGAAACTCGTGGATTGGTGCACTCTTCTTTCATGTTTTAGACAGACAATTCTAGGGCTCATTCTACAGGGTTTGTTGAAGTAGAGATTTAACCCCAGTTGCACACAGTTATACAGTTATAGCAAATTAAATCACACACCTTTAGACTGGCTTTCCTACCTTCCAGGTTTGCCACTTCTTAGTCCCACTTCTGTTCCTTTGGTTCACTTCCCCTATTGAACCGCCTGCATACAAGCACTGGAGCTAGGCTCTGCTTTTGGGGGAACCCAAATTTCCATCATTAGTAAGAGAAGTGTATCTGTAGATGTAATTCTGGGAGAGAGTCACTCTGCAGTCAGCGGTAAGGCCCTTACCCCATTTTTGGTGTTTTGAGGCATGATGAGAACCTTGGGCATTTAGTAGGATCACAATTAGTAGGACTCTCACAAGTGGAGCACTGGATTGACTTGCAAGTATATGGTGAAGCATTAGCTTATGGAAGGCATGGGAGACATGACTAGTATGGGACAGTCAATGTTTCTTTTAAAGATTGTAGAAGTCACTGGCTTCTGGCAATGGCTTTAGAAGCCCAGAAAAAAGTAGCAGTCTCAACTTAGCCAATATCAAGTCAAAGAATATTGTCAAAGTTAAAACACCTCCATGACAGTATATAAAGAGATCCATAGCTTCTGTAAGTATAAGGAAGACTCTCCTGGAAACTCAGGTCAGAGATGTAATTAATAACAAAGATAACAAAAAGATACAAAGGGGACAGAATACATATTGTCAAGAGTTCTCTTTGCCAAGTTTTCAGACAGGGAAAGGCTGGACACTTGGGACCTAGACTCTCCACTGAATACTTGAGTAGAAAAGCTTGAGAATCCTGAACAAACACATTTCCCCTTTGGTCACGTGAAAACACCTCCTTTACCCTCTAGGAGGAAACACTGCAAAATTCTCAGCCAATTATGTTGTAGTTGATTTTGAATGGATTGGGTCAGGTAGGGTAAAATGTAGAGCTTGATACGGGATAATTTATTGAAATGAAGGTGTTTACTCATGAATCATGTTTAATATCTTGGGAAGGAAACATGGGACAAATTTTAAAATGCTTCTAGGAATAGTTCCATGAAACTTGGAAACAAGGATGGCTTACAGTCAATGAGGTAGAAATATCTGGACTTCCTTAGCAGAGTATGGAGTCAGATTGTTCTGGACTAAGGTTAGAATGCATTTATTAGGGAGAACACAGAATTTACCACTTGAATGTACTTCCCAAGAGGACCTAGAGGATGCAATTCAATAAAGCAAAAAGAACAAATAAGAAAAAAAGTTTCTTCAGTAAGAAATAAAAGATGAAGGACACTGGCATGTTTGAAAAGCTCAGTGGTAGTTACCTTTGTAAATCAAAGTTAATAGTAAGATATGTGACCATGGAAATGTGCTCCCTGATTTCATTGAATTAAGAGGATTCTGAAATTTCAGAAGCCCAGGAGTTCCAATTGACTGATAAAGAAAAGTGGATATAGTTACTTTAATGGGCATCAAGGTTAGAGTGGGAACCTGCATGACTTGACCTGCAGGGATAACTTGCAATGCTAAAAGACCATAGTCTCTCTAGGCTCAAGATACCTCTACAGATAACCAGGCTGGTTCTTGACTTATTTATGGAGAAATATAAAATTGAAATCTGAGAGCAAAGTGCTGACATCAGCTGCTACAATCACATTCTCTTACTAGTTTCCAAATCTAAGTTAAATTTTAGACCCAGAGTAAAGGAGAAGACATATTCTTTTGAACAAAAACCCTGAAATGCTACACTAAATATATAAGACAAATATGTAAGATAAGAATCTTTCCAATCCTTCCCTAAAGGGATTTATCACCATTAATCAACAGAGTAGGGAAAAATGAATACCCTGATCATGTAAGGATATTAGGTAGGTTCTGAGCTCAAAACTGTACCGGGGACCCCACACACCATAATTTTCCTCTATGTAAGGAGAAATTTATGGAATTCAAGCCATAAATGGAATCACAGTCCATGTCCATCTCAAGTGGTTTCAACGGGTCTGTGGACCCACTCTCTGTTCATTTCCCTGTCCCATAATGAATAATTAGAATGGATATAGTTAGCTGCCGACACTAGAGGCATATGGTAGGAAGAACCAAGTATAATGTCCTACACACAATCTAAGATAGACAACAGTATCAATATTAAATTTTATCAAAATGTAATAGAGATTAGCACTAACATCAAATACTTAAATATTACAGGATGGTGATAACTATAATATGCACTATCATGGCTATTGCAATAAGCAAATGGGCTTTGGAAGAAGTGATGGAGGACTACTATAAGCTTATCCGTGTAATTCCATTGCCATCCATTCCACAAATGTGGTATTTTTGTGGAACATATTAAAATAGCTTCTGGAATTCGGTATGTAGCTATTGATCTGGAAAATACCCTTTTTCTCAGTATCTGTCAGTAAACAAAATCAAACGTATTTTATGTGTGGAAGACAGCAGTGTGTAGTCACTGTCTTTTCTCAGAGCTTTCAATTGCACTGCTTTCTGAACATTATATTCCCAAAGGATCTTGACATTCTTGATATTTCACAGACTTCATCCTGGTTCACTATATTAAATATGTTATGCTAAATGGACCTGATAAGGAGGAAGTGCAGATACTCTGGATGCCCTAGTAAGACACATGCATGTTAAAAGTATGAGATGAACCCCCCAGTAATTCTGGTTATGCCATATAAATAAACTAGGAGTCCTTTGACTTCAAGCATGTTGGGCATATTCTCTAAGATTAAGGACAGATTGCTGCAATTTGCAACCCTTCGAATGAAAAAGAGACATGGCACTTGTGGACCTCTTTGTATTCTGAAGAAATAATATACCACACTTGAAAACTGTGCACATTCTTATTAATCAGATAACTCAAAAGGTAGCCAGTTTTTAGTGGGGCTCAGAGCAAAGAAGAGCTCTGCAACAGATCTTGTGTGTGATTTTGGGATAAATTTCTAGCAATTATCAAGTAATCAGAGGTAACCATGTTGAAAAAGATTGGTATGAGTAGTGTATGACAAGACCACAAAAACTGATCCTGATTTACTGACAGGATCGTCTCTAGACGCGCAGGCTCAGCTGCCATGGCTCACGGGCCTAGCCGCTCCGCGGCACGTGGGATCTTCCCGGACCGGGGCACGAACGCGTGTCCCCTGCATTGGCAGGCGGACTCCCAACCACTGCGCCACCAGGGAAGCCCAACAGGATCTTTCATCAACACAAAACAAAAGAATCCATCTTACAGTGAAATGTGCATAAAAATGGTATACGACGTGAGGATTACCAGAAGTAGCCAGCCTAACAGAAAGACAGAATTGTCCAATAAATTCTCAGGTGAGGTGATAGCTGAGGAACAAGATGATGCAGATTGAGGATCTGTCATCCAAGATGTGGCATTTGTCAAAATAAATGGTAATGAACATTTGTAATGAACCATCACTGATTTGTGGTGAGGAATAACTAGAATAGGTGAGTCTGGAAACTAAGGGTAGAAAATAAAATTGTACCTTCTTTTTTACCAACACTCTCAGCAGATAGTTTGTGAAAACTGTGTCTCCCATTCCTGCTGCCTTAGGTTCAAGATTCCTGAATCTCAAGGCAGGAGGAGGCAGTACGGTTTCTATCGAGGGACATAGTAAATATTTCACTTGATCTGAGGCTATAACTACCCCTGATTTTTGGATATTCACATGCTACTGGAACAACACTAAGAAAGGATGTACTGTATTTGTAGGAGGTGCTGACCTGCATAATGAAGAGGGGATTGGTTTGCTGTTACCAATGGAAAGAGGAACTCATAAGTGGAAGACAAGAGATTGCATGAGATGTTTCTTGGTGATTACATGTCCAGTAATTATCATGAATGGTAATTTCAATAGCCCGCCCCACAAGAACAAAGTGACTAAGGGTTATAATGTCTTAAGATAAAAAAAAAAACTAGTTAACTAGTTATCTGGGAAAGAGGAAAGGTAATATAAAGTGGATAGGAGAGAAGGGAGAAGATAAATTATCAATTACAGCCTTGGGACCAGTTGCTACAGTGTGAAATGTAGGTGGAAGCATCGCTCTTCCTATGTTGAATTTGTCTTATAAAATAACTCCATGGAAGCTCTGTGACTTATTGTATTTAGTGCAAATTATGGACTCATCTCTGTGTGTAAGGGGTGTGTCACAGACCTCTTTTACCTACCTCACTTCCTCCGGGTTCATCTTTTCACTCCAGATAGTGCTGTGACAACCGGCTGGATGCAGTTTTAAACCAACATCTCACCTCAGTTACAATATATTGTACACATTTCTCATTTTCTACCCCAAGTCTTCTCTGTGGTTACTGAATGATTTGCCTGCAGGGAGCAGCTCAGCTATTCTAATGCATATCCAAACATGGAAATTATAGTTGTTTGCTATACTGTATTAACTGAATAATATACAAGTTCAACATCAATGAAGCAGGGGGAAATTTTCCACTTATAAGTGTAAATTTTATGACCAAAGGTGTGGATATATTTCTCTATAGTGGTGAATAATTGAGACAATATCCCATTTCTATCAAAACATGGTTATTCTTTTAAAACTTACTTTTTGATCAGAAATTGTGATCAAAATTAAATGCATTTTATTCAGTTTATCATGAGCATTGAATATCATGATAAAAATATTTTTTATAAGATGAAATTCCCTAATTTAGCTATGATGGATAAATTATTTTGATTTATAGAGCTTGATGTTTTTTAGTTAAAGTCCCTTTCTTCTTAATATTAAGTTAATAATCACAGAGTATATGAATATTTTCTAAAAAAGTAAATTTTTAAAAGAAATACATGAAAATGGTATTCAATGACACATTCACTTAGAACATATAAATGACATGGTGGATGTGGCTAGCTATAGTGAAGTGATATAAGATTTGAGAATATAAGAATAGAATGTATGGAACAGGAAGCTTTTTGTACTTCAGTACAGATAGTAAGAGTAGTACAGTAAAAGATTATGAGATCCTTTTAACTGCCTGAGTGGACAGAATGGAGCTCCTGAGAGGTGCCCTTGGATAGAGTTATAGATTTTTAGGCTTCATTATGAGCTCTAGATTTTGACCTGTGGAGAACTGTATTAATTATTTATCTAGGGTCCCTCCAACAAATGATATAATAGTGTTTGGGGTTGTTACTGTAGCTTAACATGTCATTTTAAAGAAAGTAGATGAAGCAATTAGCCATAAACAGAGAGCAGAGCATTACCAGCCACAGATGGGTCAATAAATGTTAGTCTAAGCACACATTAGCCAATGATGTACTAAAAATGATTTGGAGGGCAATGCTGGTGAGTTCATATTGCCAAAATATGAATTGACTTCTATTGTAAAACTTCACTTGGTGTATAAAACATGTTATTTTTCTTTGTACTAAAACTTAATATGAGAATTACTAATTATTTTTACTTTTCCTTTAAAGCAAAAAATTTGAAGAACACAGTCCTTCAGGACAAAAATAGATTCTGCTTCAAAATAATTAAAGTAAATATAAAGTAGTTAAGTTACTCTTGCAACTAGTACCTTGTTTTAAGTAGTATTCCCAATGAGTTTGATGGTGAGAAAAACCTCACTAATTGTAAACTGATGCTTGTACCTTGTTACAGTAGAAGTCATCAAACTCAGGTCCCTTGACTTTAAATCCAGTGATCTGTCCACTAAGTCACACTGCCTTTCACAGGGCAGAGAAAACTGAAAAATATCACAACTGAAATAGTCTACCAACATGTATCAGTCTCTTCTTTTTTGTGAGTAAATGTATTATATGTATATAATATATATTTTCTTATATTTTATGTTCTGCTTCTTAGTATAAGGTGGCAAGATGTTGACTGTGTCACAAGGAGTGGAGAGATATTTATAAGAATAAAAGAGAGGGCCTCCCTGGTGGCACGGTGGTTGAGAGTCCGCCTGCGGATGCAGGGGATACGGGTTCGTGCCCCGGTCTGGGAGGATCCCATATGCCGCGGAGCGGCTGGGCCCGTGAGCCATGGCCACTGGGCCTGCGCGTCCGGAGCCTGTGCTCCGCAACGGGAGAGGCCACGACAGTGAGAGGCCCGCATACCGCAAAAAGAAAAAAAAAAAAAAAAAAAAAAGAATAAAAGAGAATAAACCTTGAAATAAAGACTAAGAATTTTGATGTTAGATGCTACCATTAATGTTGACAAATGTATCATATATGATACTGTTTGTCCTATACATCACCAGAAAACAAAGAAAAATAAATTGTATTTTCCTAAATGAGAAGTCATGTTTACCTTTTACCAGTAATATAAAAACACTTCTCACTGTAACATGAAACAATATTTCCCTAAATTTTTAACTGACCAGTTATATGTAGTTTATTTTAATCAGGTTATTCTAGAACCACTTCATTTACTTTCTTTGAAAAAAGTTTAATGTCAAGCTAATCATTCTACTTAATTTATAACCAAATCCAGGGAGTACTTCTTATAATATTCTAAAGTTGTAGCCATTATGAGACTACTCATAAGAAGAAACAAATATAGCAGAAAGAGGTATAAGAATTTTGATATTCTTAACTTTACCAATATTGGATATTATTTATTTAAAAAAAGGTTTGAACTTGTACATATGCATCTTCCTATTTGAACTTCCATCATATTTATAACGTATTATGAGAAGGCTATCGATGATATAAACAAGACCTCTGCATCTGAGAACTTTTCAAAACATATATAGATATGAACCACTTCAAAGTTTGGAGAATGGGGGTCAATCTAATTTATAAATAGATAAATGCTTTTTAGTATTATATCATTTTCCCAAATGAAAAATGTATACTAGGCAATTCTTAGTATAAAATAATTCATGCATAAACATTTTAAATATATTAAACAAATCTGTAAATGTACCAAATAAATTTCCTTCAAAAATAAATGCTAGGGGAAAACTCAGTTGTATTTTCTTTTGTACAAAATATCAAATCATGGATATTACATTTACACATTTTATATCCTGATCTGTTATGTTTTACTATTTATATAAGTCCAATTCAGTAAAAATAACTCCTCTTTGCAGCTTCATCGTGAATTGTAATCCAGTTGAATATGTCCTTGGAAACGATATTAGATTGATTATCCAGAACTGGTTAGAACCACTCATGTATGGGAGACCTTTAGCCTTCTGGATCCCTAGGAATTTCTAATAAAATTTATGTGGTTCTTTCATTTTAAAAACATTTTAAATTTGTTGGCTCAGAATGGAGGTGGGAAAACCTTTAAATTATCAATCTTCATTTACTGATGATTAGAATTTCTAAACGCTCAAAGGTCAGATGCTTTCCAGTGAGTAGATCCCATCTAAAACATCACTGAAATGTGTTCTTATCATCCAGGGAACTAACGTATATAAGTAAATATAGATATGCAATACAAAAGACTAATGTTGACCATTTAAGTCAGAAATTAGAAAACCCTCAAGAAATAGATGAACACTCTGTTGACAGGTCTTGGGAAAACAGGCCCTCTCTTGCGTTCATAGGCTCTCTGTTGTGTTTAGGAAAAAAATGATAAAACACGTAAGGAAAGAGAATTTGGCAATAGCTGATATATGTGGCTATATTTATATAATTTATATAAATTTTGTATGTACAGATATTTATATAATTATATGTATTTGTCATTTTGTTATAACATTCTTTTTTAAGTGCTATTTTTTCAGTATTGAGAGCTCTGCATGTTCGTTTCCTATTGCTGCTGTAGCAATTTACCACATACATTAAAATACACATTTATTACTTTATAGTCCTGTAGGTCAGAACTCTGACACAGATCTCACTAGGCTAAAGTCAAGGTGTCTGGAGACTCTAGGCAAGAACCTATTTTTCTTGCTTTTTCCAGCTTCTTCAAAGCCAGCAATATTGCCTCTGACCATTCTTTCATAGTAATAGCCCCATCTGTTGCTCCCCAGTTGAAATACCCATGTGATTAGTTTGGAACCCCTTGACAATCCAGGATAATCTCCCATCTCAGGGTCCTTAATTTAAGTGACATCTGCAAAGTCCCTTTTGTTACGTGAGTCAACAAATTCACAGGTCCCAAGTATTGGAACATTAACATCTTTGGAGGGCATTAATCTTCCTACCACAATTTGATATTTCAGGTATGTATTTATATATATTTTTATATTTCCAAACAATCAGTCAAATACAAGACACGATTCCAAGGATTCTAATATTTTTATTGCATTTTTATAAGGCCATCTTCTAATTATTTTCAAATCTCATATAAGATTAAAAATCAAATCAATTTTTGTCCCATAATCATCCATTCATTCGATATTATTCTTATATGAGATGACATGCCTTACGTTCAATCTTATTTATTTCATTTCCTTGAACTTTCTAGGTATTATACTGTTTCATTATTATACCATAGGAAAAATGCTTAAATTGCATAAAATACCATATTTATCAATGTCTCTTCATTTACATATGTCTCTTTATGCTTCAACTTTTATATTACTGATGAACAGTATAAACTCTTGGTTTAGCCACAGAGGGGAATATACATATAAATTACAATGAGAAATATATTAAGTGTATGGATTAATTTGCTTTGTTTTTGGTGCTTATAGAACATTCAAAATGAGACACCAGTATGTAGTTGGTTCCAGATTTCCTAGCAAAAATCCCCTGAATCCCATGCTTAATTGTTAAGTGACTTTGCACATAGTACCTAATGTACCTGGCCTCCATTATCCTAGATGTAGCTAATGCATTGGGTTGGCCAAAGAGTTCATTTGGATTTTTCTGTAAGATCTTATGGAGAAACCTGAAGGAACTTTTTGACCAACCCAATAGTTAATGTTAACACAAACAATGTAAGTAAAATGCATATATGAATGCCTGCCATTGTTTAAGGGTCAACTATATCTATCTATCTATCTATATATATATACACACGCATATATATGTATATATATACACAGAAATATATGCATATACATACATACATATATACACATAAATACATATGTAAATATATATTATATTAATATTAATATAATAAAATTTAGCCATAAAAAAGAAGGAAATCCTTCCATTTTGCTGCAAGGATGGACATTGAGGGCACTATGCTAAGTGAAATAAGTCAGACAGAGAAAGACATACTGTACAATCTCACTTATATGTATAATCTAAAAGAGCCTGACTCATAGAAAGAGAGGAAAAACAAGAATGCTTGAATGCCTGGCACAGATATATACTCAAAAAAGTTATTTGTTACCATATAAGAATAATTAATATCATCATAATTATTATATGTGGAGCTCACATGTGAGTGCTACAGTCTGACTTCGAGATTTGAGAACACTCAGTATTTGAAAAAGTTAAAAATATATGAGATTTTCAAGGGAAAACAGATGAAATGTGAAGAGGAAAAGAAAAAGTTAAAAATCAGACTCACCAAAAATTGTCTAAGATCAGATGACAATGAATTCAGGAAGGGTGTAGACTA
This sequence comes from Mesoplodon bidens, assembly GCF_964165515.1. NCBI lineage: Eukaryota > Metazoa > Chordata > Mammalia > Artiodactyla > Ziphiidae > Mesoplodon > Mesoplodon bidens. The sequence goes on along the minus strand of NC_138176.1, from coordinate 129,205,789 downwards.
AAAAAACATAAAATGGAAGAAATCAGTGATCCAACATTCTGATATCAATTAATGTAATCCAACACAGCAACAGACTAAAGAAGAAAAATCATAATTATATCAATTGATGCAGAAAAAGCATTTGACAAAATTCAATGCCCTTTCATAACAAAAATTTGCATTAAACTAGGAATATAGGGGAACTTTCTCAACTTGATAATGATTATCTACAAAAAACTTGTAGCTAACTTCATAGTTAATGGTGAGAAACTTGAAACTTTACTGCTAAGCTCAGGAGCAAGTCAAGGGTTTCTCCTCTCATCACTGCTTTTTAACATCATATTAGAAATCCTAGCCAATATAATAAGGCAAGGAAAAGAAATTAAAGGTATACAGTTGAGAAAGAAGAAATAAAACTGTCTTTATTCACAAATGACTTATCTATGTAGTAAATCCAAACAAATTGACAAAAGCACATTGGGAAAAAATAAGCAATTATAGCTAAGATGTAGGATACAAGGTTAAAGTATAAAATTCAATCAGCTTCCTATATATCTGTGACAAACAAGTGGAATTTAAAATTTAAAACACAACACAATTTACAATAGCCTCCAAAAATGCAATGTTTAGGTATAAATATACTAAAAAATACATAAAATATCTACAAGAGGAAAACTGCAAAATTATGATGAAAGAAATTTTTAAAAATTAAATAAATGGTGATTCTATGTCCATAGATAGAATAACCATTACCAAAATGTCAATTCTTCCCAATTTGATTTATAGATTCAACACAATCCCAATTCAAATCCCAACAAGCTATTTTGTGCATATCTAGAAACTGATTCTAAAGTTACATGGAGAAGCAAAAGACCCAGAATAGCAAACACAATATTAAAGAAGAACAAAGTCACACAACTGACACTACCTGACTTCAATATTTTCTATAGAGCTATAATAATCAAAAAGGTGTGGTACTGATGAAAGAACAGACAAATAGATCAATGAAGCAGAATAGGAAGTCCAGAAGTAGCTCCACATTAATAGGTTCAACTGATTTTTGACAAAGGAGTAAAGGCAATACAATAAAACAAAGACAGTCTTTTTAACAAATGGTGCTGGAACAACTGGGCATCCATATGCAAAAAAAAAAAAAAAAAAAAGAGTCTAGGCACAGATTTACATCCTTCACAAAAATTAGTTCTTATAACCTAAATTTTAAAAATATATAAAATTCTTAGAAAATAACATAGGAAAACTCTAGGTAACCCTGGGTATGGTGATGATTTTTAAAAAACAACACCAAATGCATGATCTATGAAAGAAATAATAAAACAGACTCCTTTAAAAACTTCTGCTTTACAAAAGACACATTTAAGAGAATGAGAAGACAACCCACAGACTGGCAGGAAATATTTGCAAAGGTGTGATAAAGACTGTTACCCAAAATATACAAAGAATGCTTAAAACTTGACAATAGGAAAATGAACAAGCTGATTAAAAAATGGGCCAATGGCCTGAACAGATGCCTTACCAAAGAAGATACACAGATGGCAAATAAGCACATGAAAAGATACTACATATATCATCACTGAGAAGCAAGTTAAAACAATGGGATACCACTACACACCTTTTAGAATGGCCAAAATCTGGAACACTGGCAACACCAAATGCTGACAAGAATGTGGAATAACAAAGTCTTATTGCTGGTGGGAATGCAAAATGGTACAGTCACTTTAGAAGACAGTTTGCCAGTTGCTTACAAAACTAAACATACTCTTCCCATAAAATCCAGAAATTGCACTCCTTATTATTTATCTAAATGACTTGAAAATTCATGTCCATACAAAGCCTGAACACGGATATTTATAGCAGCTTTAGTCATAATTGCCCAAACTTTGAAGCAACCAATATGTTCTTCACTAGGTGAACTGATAACTAAACTGTGGTATATCCAGACAATGAAATATTCAGTGCTAATATATAAGATCTATCAAGGAACGAAAAGACATAGAAGAACTTTAAATTCATATTAGTAAGTGAAAAAAGCCAATCTGAAAAGGCTACTTGCTGTACAATTTTATCTATATGCCATTATGGAAAAGGCAAAACTATAGAGATAGTAAAAAGACCAATGGTTGCCAGAGGTTAGAGAGAAGGACAGAACACAAAGATCTTCAAGGCAGTGAAACTATTCTGTATGATACTATAATGGTGATACACATCATTAAAAATTTGTTGAAATCCATAGAATATACAATACCAAGAATGAACCCTAATATAAACTATGAACTTTGGGTGAGAACGATGTGTCAATGTAAATTCATCAATTGTGACAAATATACCACTCTGGTGTGAGACGTTGACAGTGGGGAGGCTATGAGTGTTTTAAGGTAAAAGGTATAGAGGAAGTCTGTACTTTCTCCTCAATTTTGCTATAACCTAAAACTGCTCTTAAAAATAAAGTCTATTTAGAAAAAAAATTAAAAAGAAATTGAGGAAGGAGTGATAGTTCTAAAAATTATATAGGAAATAAAATTTAAAGATAACTAGCTTTATTTTTGAGTGGCTACTTTATAACAGTCTCTGTTTTCAACAGTTTTGTACATTGTCTCATTACTCTTCTCCTTATGGTCAAGAGAGCCAAAACACTCTTCAAAAAGATAATAGTAGTTAGAATCTTTAAATCACTAAGGTGCTTTCCACCACATGATAATTTAGGATCTCACTTTCCTCCTGTATTTTGACTTCAACATGTGTAGGTCTTGTTAATTTTGCAGGTGAGGGAAATATAAGGCACTGAAAAGGCTTATTTACTGTTTAAATGCATTGGCCAGAAAGTGAAATTCTCTAATAGTGATTATGTTTTATTGGCAAGTACTAGTTACATGACAACATATAGAAACAACTGAGAAATATAATATTGCATTTGGCTTTTCAATCTTTTTCTAATGAGAACTATATATTAAGTAAGAGGACCCACAGTTCTATGGATAGTTAACTGTTTCTACCTCATAGATTCTGAAAAACTGTCACACTGAACTTACCCCTATTTCCCTTCTCTTACAATACTGTTTCGTTTTACCCAAGTAATGGAAGGGCAGAGCCAACTGTGAGTGCTCCATGGAACACCTGCTATCCCTTTCAAGAAGCTAACAGGGAACCCAAACTGAGATCACTCCTCATTAACCCTCAGCTTGTTTTTAAAGCTCATACAATTCAGAAGGTCTCTTTTTAGAAAAAAAATACAAATTAGTTTTTAAAAGGTGAATAAATATTTATAAAGAGAAAATCATGAAGCATTTTCAAATTTAAAAAGCCTACATCCACAAACACTATTTTTTAATAAATTAATAGTACAACACATATCTGTAAGACTTTCTTGCTATATTTGTTGCTTTAATTCTTATGGCATATAAGGTGGAAATGGAGTGAGAAATAGCCCAAACTCAGATATATTTGGAAGTACAATCACTGCTGATAGATTAATTGGAGTCAAGAGTCATTGAGGGGGAGGATTCAAGGACAATGAACAACACGTAAGTATAGTCATGACATTTATGGAGATGGGGCACTCTGGAGAAAGATCACAGTTGGTAGTACTAGAGACATTAAAATTAAGTCAAAATCTTAGTTTGGGAAATTTTAATGTTAAGATGCTTGAAAGATTTCCAGTAGGCCCTTCTACATAAGAATCGAGAGCTTTGCAAAGAGGCTAGGGCTGGAAAGATAACACCCCAACTTATCTGAATTTACCTAGTCCCCCCCCTCCATTTCTACAAAAATACGAGTAGATCCAATATTTGCTTTCAATTTTGAATAATGATATTTGGACTATATCTCAGTAACTTGTTTTTGTCAAAGAAACGTAGAGTGCAATGATGGCAACATGGCATTTTTCATCTTTTAGATTCTTTGTCATTCTTTCTACATTCTGGCACCCCAAACCCACTTATACTATGGGGTAATAATGGAAAGAATTATTATTCCCCTTTCTTTTATTCCATTTCCATCATAGGAAAAATAATAGCACACTGAAGCACCTTGAGAATCTATATTGAATACAGATAACACATACTTTCCAAATGACACTTCATGGAGGAATTGACGATGTCTACAAAATTTTCTAAGGTTTATATTACAATGGATATATAATGTGGAGGAATACTCCAGTTCTTCAAAAATCTGAACCATAACCATTTTCTCCTTTTATCAATCTATCCTTCTGAAAATCTTCCTTTTCATCACAATGATTATAAAATAGAATGTAATAGTTTTCTCTGAGTTAGATTTAGCTATCCTCTAAAATACTGGACCATATAGCACTTAGGATATAAATCACTGGTCCTGGAATCATAGTACCTTTTTCTCTACATTCAGTAGGTTAGGTAAACATTTGGCACTCATTTAATCAAGTAATTAAACTTCTTTACACCTCTATTCCTTCATAAAACAATATAACCTGCCAGATTTGAAATTTCTAAGATATTAAAATTGGATACATTATTTACTTAGCTTCTGCAAATCATTTCAATATATTAAACCAAATGAATGCAAAACACTTTCCTACCATCAATGATTATCAAAACCCTTTTGAAAGTCACCTAAAAATCCCTGTATTTTAATGGTGACACATATTGAAAATCCCCAGGGCTAAGGTATTTGCTTTGGCTAATTTTTGTGGCTCTGTGAGGTGTCAACTTTCCCAAGTTAAACTATATTTTCCAGAATTCCCAATCTTGTGTGTCTCTGATTTGGGTGGGACCTAAGAATGTTTCTTGTGAGAGATCTGAAAGGGTAGAAGTGAAGCTGCAGCCATTTAGTAGCTCATACTCATTATCACAGGGGGATTCACCTGATGGGTATGAGGCAGCAGCTGTGCCTCTACTTCTCTGCCTTCCACTGGACCCTCCTTCGACTTTTCTGACTCCAGGACCCGGTTTGTGAGTGTTTAGCTCCAAGACTAATGCCCCTAGATCCTAAGGGATACCCACACCACCAAGGCCAGAAACAACCACTACTTACGTGGATTTCCCTCTGTCCCATGGTTGGAGTTTGTGCTTATGGGTTCCATCTTGTCCTTGCTCTCCCTCACTTGCTGCCTACCTGCCCTATGGGCATGTAGTTTTAGTATTAGGTGTCAAGACAACAACCTTACAGAGCTTGCTCAACCACCCCTACATAAGGTCAAATCCCTGTAACAAATAACTTTACCATGTATAGAAAAAGACATAATTAACAGCCCTAATTTTAATGAAAACTAGACACTATCCCTGAAATTTAACACTTTATAATTAGTAAGAAGGTAGAAAATATTTAATCTGAAAATTTAATTAAATGAGATGCATGAGCGCATCTCTTTTACAATGAAGTGATAATCAATAAATCACGATCTAAGGAGAACATCCATGACCAATTTACACATTCAGGAAGGGAAGGGGAACAAACTTGTGAGTCAATCCCTGTTTTATGATTGCAGAAAAAGGGAATAAAGTCATACATCAAGGGAGTGATTGCTGATAACTGGAGCAGAAAGATTCTAAGGGAATGTAGATGTCATATACAGAGCACAGAGAGAAAGGGTAATTTCACATAAGTCATCCTTAACCCAGGAGACAATGAGAAAATAGAGTGAAGAGAAATGTAATTAAACCCTGAATTCAAAGTCTGAGTTGTTTCAGCAAAAGCCAGGAAATGGTAAGGATGCCAACCAGGAAATAAAACAATTTTACATGTCTCATCTCTGAGGCATTAGAGAGAAAGGGGCAATAGTTATTCTTTGAAAATAATATATTAATGTAAAAAGGTTTAAACACGATTTTTACACTCAAAAAGTATGCAGCAGAGAAAGTTATTAGACTTTCTAAACCACAAGGAAAAAATATATTAAAAACACAAACACAAAGCAACTAATTATTTTAGATTTTTCAGAATAATAAATTATAATGAAAGATTAATACAAATTAGGATAATTGGAATAAGGCAAAAATGCCTATTCAAAATTGAAGCAGATTGACTGAATTTTCCTAAGAAAAGCAAAAGAAAATCCAATTGTAGTTGGCAAGCAAACAAAGTCCACCCAGATGCATACTGTAAAGAAAGTTTACTCCTAAAATGCAATGTTTATGAAAGTCAAAAGTAATAGTGTGTGCAGAAATATATGACAAATGCGAAACAGAAAGGATTTTGTGGCAATATTAATATTGGTTAGAGAACACTTTAGGATAAAGAACATTTAATGAAACGTGATATTTAATCATGATAATATAATAATCATAGAGAAATAATGAACGTTTAGGCACTTCTTGAGATATATGGCAAGTATCATAGTTAACTCAGAATGTATTTTATATCCCATAAGTGTGGCTAAAATCTCCACACCCTGCCACCAAGTCTTTGTTAGTATATTCCTCCTAAGAAGATCCTAGTTACAACAGTCAGTCGTGTGTCCAGCAACAAAGAAAGAAAGGCAGATGTACAGTAATAGAAGGGCCACATTATAGAAAAACAGGAAAGGAAAGAAGTACAAGAGGAAAGAAAAACAAAAGTAAATCCCATTTAAAAAATATTGGCAAATTTTTATTTTAAGATAATCACTATACTTTAAAATACTCCTTGTTTAAATAATCTAGTGCTGTTCATTTCTGGCACCAAACCTCTATTTATGTGTCCATGAGAATTAGGTCATTTAACAATTAGGAACATCAAAAAGCAGAGTTTATCTGATTAATATGCAATCTCATTATTATTGACAAGAATTATGCCATAAGAATAAGAGGAAAAAACACTAGTGACAGTCATACTCAAAGTAGGGTTTTCATTTTAATTGATCGAGTATGCACTTTTATGTGCCTATACTGCATTATATTTTACTATAATATTTCAGTGATCTTGTGTTTATATATTATTTTTAAAAGTTAGATTTTTTTATATCTAAATCTATTATAAGAGCACTGGGTTAAACTGTGTAAAATCTACATTTCTTATACAGTAAGCATCTTGATCCTAAAATCAGTTGCTATTCACATTATAGATGGTGATTAAAGTATTAGAATTCTCCTGAATATAATGCATTTTTAAATTATAATAATCTTGGAGAATGTTATAAGTGAGCCTTACATACATATTTTCCCTCAAACTTATTTATTTATGCTTTTGTATTGGAGTATAGTTGCTTTATACTGCTGTGTCAATTTCTGCTGTACAGCAAAGTGAGTCAGCCATACATATACATATATCCCCCCTTTTTTTGGATTTCCTTCCCATTTAGGTCACCACAGAGCATCGAGTAGAGTTCCCTGTGCTATACAGTAGGTTCTCATTAGTTTTCTATTTTATACATAGTAGTGTATATATGTCAATCCAAATCTCCCAATTAATCACACCCTACCCTTCCCCCTTGGTATCCATATGTTTGTTCTCTACGTCTGTCTCTATTTCTGTTTTGCAAATAAGATCGTCTTTACCATTTTTCTATATTCCACATGTATGCATTAATATACCATATTTGTTTTTCTCTTTATGACTTACTTCACTCTGTATAACAGTCTCTAGGTCCATCCAAGTCTCTGCAATGACACAATTTCATTCATTTTTATCACTGAGTTATATTCTATTGTATATATGTACCACATCTTCTTTATCCATTCTTCTATTGATGGACATTTAGGTTGCTTCCATGTCCTGGCTATTGTAAATAGTGCTGCAATGAACATTGGGGTGCATGCATCTTTTTGAATTATGGTTTTCTCCATGTATATGCCCAGTAGAAGGATTGCTGGGTCATAGGGTAATTCTATTTTTAGTTTTTTACAGAACCTCCATACTGTTCTCCACAGTGGCTACAACAATTTACATTCCCACCAACAGTGTAAGAGGGTTCCCTTTTCTCCACACCCTCTTCAGCATTTATCATTTGTAGATTTTTTGATGACAGCCATTCTGACCTGTGTGAGGTGATACCTCATTGTAGTTTTGATTTGCATTTCTCTAATAATTAGCGATATTGAACCTCAAACTTCTTATAATTATTGATTTTATATGTTTTACCAGTGTATGAATTCTTTCATGAATTTTAGTATAAAGTACAATATTCAGTTGGGGTGCTCAATAAAAAAAAAGGGGACTATAAACTGATGAGTAGAGACAGGAAGCTATAAACAGTAACCATGGCTACATGACCAATAGGAGAAACAAGAACTATAAAAACTAGGTATATTTTCTTTCTTACTTTTATGTACATATTTACATATATTAGCTAGCTCCTCCTTTTCCTCTTCTTGATAATGTTAAAGCTCTAATTCAAGATTTATGTTACAGCACATCAAAACATGATAGGACTAAGCTCGAATAATATATATTAACACCCACAAATGGATACAGTGATTTATGGGATTTATATATTCTGTTTTAGGAGAGAGCATAAGTATGTTTTCTATTGTGTAAGAGATAGTTGAACTGTGTACAGTGAAAGTGTTGGGTGTTCTATATTGGTCCTCAGAGATTTAAATGCACCTTAAGGGTGTGTAGGGACTATGCGTCTACCAGGTTGCATAGCATGACTCTATGCAGCTGCATACATCACAGATGGGAAGCTGGAGATTTGCTCAGGATCCATTTTTCCATGTGGCTTGCACTAGAATCTACTATAAGTTCTCAATAGAATTGGAAGAAAGAAAAGAAGAAAACTTTTTTTCTATAAAGGAAGTTGCAGGAAAAACTTGAGCAGAGGCAAATCTTTGGAAATCAACAGCACTGATAGAGTAGACAGCTAAAATCGGCAATGATTCACAATTCAATTGCTGAGATTTACTGAAGCTTTCAAGAAAGTGGCTGAAAAATCTCTGGGGGGGCAGTTTATAATAAAGTTGCTGAGATTCACTGTGGCTTCCAGATGATCTCCTGTGAATCACCCATTTCTGACATCTTTTTGTGATTTAAGCTACACTTGACTTACCAACAGTTTTGGTACTTTTAATTCCTTATGATCAATTTCTTCGTTATACCCAAGGTATCTTCTGCTTTTCTGATTGTAACCTCACTGATTAAATTGCTCATTCATATTATATTTTAAAGTATTAATTTAAAAATAAATTTAGTTTATTACTTTGGAATATAATCAAGTTAAATAACAAGATACCATTACAAATTATGTCTGGTATTACTAAGTATCAGGGAGTATTCTGAGGAAAGGATCTTTCATGATAGAAAACTGGAGCATAAAGGATAAAAATAAGTTGGAAAACTTAAAGAAATTGTCTAGAAAATTTGGAAAGATACATAATTCTGACACAGCGACTTTACTCCTGATTAAATACCCTAGAAAAATGCTTGCACCTATATCAGACATGTACAAAAATGTTCATAGTAGCATTTTTCATTGTATTTAAAAACTACATACAGTCTAAATATCTACCAACAAAAAGATAGATAAGCAAATAATTGTGGTGTATTAACAGATAAACCATACAATAATACAACTCTTGAACTATAGATACAAGTGACAACATTTTTTTTTTTTTATGACCTGGTGGTACAGCCTTCAAAGCTAATACAGTCATAGTTGGACCACAATCATTACCTCAAGTTTTCTTTCACTTGTTTCTTCAAGTACCATGTTCCCAATTTTGACCATTACTGTACCTCAAGCCTCCTGGGAGAAGGTTTCAGTCAGCAAATTTGGGGGCTTTTCACCATGGTAATGCTATTGTGTCACCAGCTTAATTGGACTCTCCCGTTAAAAATGGGGCAGGGAAATAGCAAGATATAAAGCACTTTGAGAAGGAGGAAGGCATTTAAATAAACGTTTATGCTCAAATGAGCCCCTCAAACAAACAAAGTTATCCAGAGTGGAATGTTCACTGTGGCTCCACTGATGAGAGATTTAAAGCGGATGTCTCCGTCTGGAGCTCCCAGAGTTCTTCAAGCTCATCATAGCAAAAATGGAACTCACTGTGACCATCCCTCAATCATCTGTTCCTTTTCCCTCATTTCCACTTCATTCTAATTAATGGAGCTTCTTTCTAGTTACAGGACCTGGGAGTTGTTACCAATTCTGTCTTCCTCACCATTTCCACATAATGACATCAGTGAGCTTAGCCAGACAGTCCACAAGACTTAATTTAAATTTACTTTCATTTCACTTTATCTGTTAAACAAGCAGTAAAAATTGCAAAGGTGATACACAAGTAAACTTGGACCCAAGTAACTGGACCTGAGTGCCCAATAGCCTCCTTAATGCCTCCCAGAGATGTACCAGAAGAGTGAAGGTCAATGGAATACGTGGAATAAAAAATCTACCAATTAGAGAAGTCCAGATTCGGGGGTTGTGGGTATTCTGTAGTCTTTGGTCACTGGAGGGGCCATGACAGCACTCGAGAATTCCCCGTATTACCATATAAATAACTGTACGTTGCATCCCAGGCACATACTTCTGTGATATTTTTCCTACTGAATCAGCAGGTCTATTGAGGTTTTAGCTCCACATAGTGGTCCATGACCCATCCCCCACATCAATGCTAGCAACTCTACCTTTTACAGAGCTGTGACATTGTTGCCTCCTATCCATGTCCACTGCTACTGCTTCAGTTCATGCTCTGATCACCCCTTATGCTTCAGCCCCATCCCACTGTAACCTGTCATCTGCACTGCAGCCTGTTATCTTTCAAAGTACAAACACATTCATGACACTTGCAGGTTAAAAACACTTCATGACTCCTTGCCAAATAAAGTCCAAACTCCTTACTGTGGTACAAAAGGCCTTTTATGCCTTGGCTCCTGATTTTTCTTCTCTGATATTATTTCCCATATTATTTGTCCTACCTGTAATCTCCTTTCCAGCAAACACCCACCCTGCAGCTTTGTCGTTGTGCCAGGCTGTTTCTCTCCATTCCTGCCTTTGCACACATGTTATCCTCACTACATGCCTTAGTTATTAAAGATCATGTAGCCCAGTGGAATATTACTCAGCCATAAAAAAGAATGAAATAATGCCATTTGCAGCAACATGGAAGGACCTAGAGATTGTCACACTGAGTGAAGTCAGACACAGAAAGACAAATATATGATATCACTTATATGTGGAATCTAAAGAAAGGGTGCAAATGAACTTATTTACCAAACAGAAATAGAGTCACAGATGTAGAAAACAAACTTATGGTTACCAAGGGGGAAAGGTGGGGAGGGATAAATTAGGAGATTGGGATTGACATATACACACTACTTTATATAAAATAGATAACTAATAAGGACCTACTATATAGCACAGGAAACTCTTCTCAATATTCTGTAATGGCCTATGAGGGAAAATAATCTAAAAAACAGTAGATATATGTATAACTGACTCACTTTGCTATACAGCAGCATCTTTTTGTGTGGAACACAAAAAAAGATGCAAGACACAAAGAAACACTGACATCATGAGTCCATTTATATAAATTCCTGAAACAGAAAACAGAATGTTTTGGTTTTTAGGAATGCTTATATTGGGGACAAAAGTCTAAAGAAAAGAAAGGAAATGCTAATCACAAAATTTTGGTTAATGGCTGCATCAAGGATGGAAGGAGAAGGTTCTGATCAGTGAAGATAAATATGAGGCTTTGGGGGTCGTGTAAATATGCTATGCTTTGGTATATCATTACAATGGTTTGTGATTTATGATCTCTTCTTTAAAGTGTGTGTGTGTGTGCATATGCGTGTGTGTGTGTGTGTTTCTGGCAGCCTTCTGTCCAGATATCACAGTTTAAGAAAAATTTCCCATTAAAAAACAAATGAGACAAACAAAAAGAAACAGACCAAACCAAACAGCCAAAACAACAACAAACAAACAAACAAAAACAGAACGAACAAAGGAACAGAGCAGGAGCATCCAGAATTAGCAAGATTGCTTAGCCAGCTGAAGGCTACTACTATCAGTAATCTCAAATTCTTAATATGTTTTCCCTGATTATGATTCCATGGGTAAATCCTCAGAAAGTATTTACTCTCAGAACGTGATTATAAATGAATTTAACAACCGAATGATTCAATCAGACATGCACACAATATTATCAGTTACTCACTTTGGAAATTATCATTTTTTAAACCCATATACACACTTTGGATTTTTTCCATTTTAATATACTTGCATATGGAGGGTGTAGAACTATTCATGTCAAATCTAATTTTTTATGAATATCTGAATTCTCCACATTAATTCTAGTATGCTAAGCTTGCTAGGTTATGTGCAGACAGGTGGTTATAGGTTTTGGTTGTAGTGAGAAATACATTTTCTTAACTATAGCAGCTATCATATTCATATTAGGCAAACTGGACCTTACTCTGTAGTCATCAAAAGTGTAAAGTATATTTATTTTGTTACTTTTGCTTTAGTATAAAAATTCTGTTGTCTCTAGTTAGAGTGAGATTTCAGTTACAGAGTTTCTCCCCCTCTCTTGATCTTTCTCATTCTCTTCCCAATTATGGTTGGAATATTGGCTGATAAAAGTATCAGATCACTTCAAAAAGAAAAGAAGAAACAAAGTAACATATTGGTGTCATGTCTATGCTTTGTTTTATAACAGGGCTTGAATTGCTTTAACTGTTGAACTTAATTACCACTACTTTAACCTTTTTATTTTAAGGCTTAAATATATACATTTTTATCTTAGTAGAATTACCTACAAAAATAATCTTTAATGCTTTTCTGGATTAAAATAATAACAGCCTAAATATCATTGATTTAATCTTGATCCAAATAAAATCAGAAGCCATTGAAGACTTCTGAGTAGTGACGAAATCTAACTTGTGTATTGTGATGTGTTGAAACTGGAACACATAAAATCCATATATATTGGATCTATTTATTCTTTTTTCTCAGGTTTGTAAGTTGAATAAAAGGTTCTTTCAATTTTTTGGTGCTTTACAATTTTCAAGTTTCAAACACGTGATTTCATATAGTCCCATAATAACGCTTTTTCTCCTCTACTCCTAATTTGCCCCTACCTCCCTTCCGTCTCCCCACTGGTAACCACTAGATAATTCTCTATATCTGTGAGTCTGCTTCATTTTCCTTTATTAACTAGTTTGTTGTATCTTTAAGATTCCACATATAAGTGATAACAAATGGATGTATTTATTCTTAATTCAATGAAAACTTCACTTTCAACGTGAGCAAAAGCTTTAAAATTTTTTTAACTTCCTGAATTCTGTAAGAAAGCTAAAGTGTACTCACTTTGAATTCTATCTCAATACAAAAAATTATACTGATTTTTTTTTCTGACTGGGTAACATTTTGCCAACTCATAGGAGTTAAGTTCGATATAACTTGTCTAATGTTTTCCAAAGGGCAAGAAGCTATGTTATGGCAGAAACTCCTGCAAATGAGATACAGATTCTTGAATTCTGAGTGTATTTATTCATTGTGACATGTTATATGTTAGATAAAAATTGTACTTAGATAATTAAAATAATAGAATCAAATGTTTTTCAAAGGTATGTTTAACAGTTAAGTCTATATTTTATTGAATAAGTTTTGTTATCTAAAGAGTTTTTCTTTAGGTCTTGAAAACAAAAATAATATAATCAAGAAGGTTATACAGTGGGTGTATTTTGTATAAAATCTATGCTTGATGGCTTAATGAAATTGAATGTGAGCAAATTCTAGCCTTCCACTGATTGATACAAGATATGTAAATTTTGTAAAATTTGAGCATCTGTATCAGAACTGAAAAGTAAGGAAGAAGTGAACACAGTAGCGATATTTTTTATAATAAATTTAATCAGTTATACATATACATATGTTCCCATATCCCATCCCTTTTGGGTCTCCCTCCCACCCTCCCTATCCCACCCCTCCAGGCGGTCACAAAGCACTGAGCTGATCTCCCTGTGCTATGCGGCTGCTTCCCACTAGCTATCTACCTTACGTTTGGTAGTGTATATATGTACATGCCGCTCTTTCGCTTTGTCACAGCTTAACCTTCCCCTTCCCCATATCCTCAAGTCCTTTCTCTAGTAGGTCTGCGTCTTTACTCCTGTCTTAACCCTAGTTTCTTCATTACATTTTTTTCCCTTAAATTCCATATATATGTGTCAGCATACAGTATTTGTCTTTCTCTTTCTGACTTACTTCACTCTGTATGACAGACTCTAGGTCCATCCACCTCATTACAAATAGCTCAATTTCGTTTCTTTTTAAGGCTGAGTAATATTCCATTGTATATATGTGCCACATCTTCTTTATCCATTATCCGATGACGGACACTTGGGTTGTTTCCATCTCTGGGCTATTGTGAATAGAGCTGCAATGAACATTTCGGTACATGTCTCTTTTTGAATTATGGTTTTCTCAAGGTACATGCCTAGTAGTGGGATTGCTGGGTCATATGGTAGTTCTATTTGTAGTTTTTTAAGGAACCTCCATACTGTTCTCCATAGTGGCTGTACCAATTCACATTCCCACCAGCAGTGCAAGAGTGTTCCCTTTTCTCCACACCCTCTCCAGCATTTATTGTTTCTAGATTTCTTGATGATGGCCATTCTGACTGGTGTGAGATGATATCTCATTGTAGTTTTGATTTGCATTTCTCTAATGATTAATGATGGTGAGCCTTCTTTCATGTGCTTGTTGGCAGTCTGTATATCTTCTTTGGAGAAATGCCTATTTAGGTCTTCTGACCATTTTTGGATTGGGTTGTTTGTTTTTTTGCTATTGAGCTGCATGAGCTGTTTATAAATTTTGGAGATTAATCCTTTGTCAGTTGCTTCATTTGCAAATATTTTCTCCCATTCTGAGGGTTGTCTTTTTGTCTTGTTCATGGTTTCCTTTGCTGTGCAAAAGCTTGGAAGTTTCATTAGGTCCCATTTGTTTACCTTTGTTTTTATTTCCATTTCTCTAGGAGGTGGGTCCAAAAGGATCTTGCTGTGATTTATGTCATAGAGTGCTCTGCCTATGTTTTCCTCTAAAAGTTTGATAGTTTCTGTCCTTACATTTAGGTTTTTAATCCATTTTGAGCTTATTTTTGTGTATGGTGTTAGGGACTGACCTAATCTCAAACTTTTACATGTCCCTGTCCAGTTTTCCCAGCAACACTTATTGAACAGGCTGTCCTTTATCCACTGTACATTCCTGCCTCCTTTATCAAAGATAAGTTGACCATATGTGCGTGGGTTTATGTCTGGGCTTTCATCCTGTTCCATTGATCTATCTTTCTGTTTTTGTGCCAGTACCACACTGTCTTGATTACTGTAGATTTGTAGTATAGTCTGAAGTCAGGGAGCCTGATTCCTCCAGCTCCGTTTTTCGTTCTCAAGATTGCTTTGGCTATTCGGGGTCTTTTGTGTTTCCATACAAATTGTGAAATTTTTTTTCTAGTTCTGTGAAAAATGCCAGTGGTAGTTTGCTAGGGATTGCATTGAATCTGTAGATTGCTTTGGGTAGTAGAGTCATTTTCACAATATTGATTCTTCCAGTCCAAGAACATGGTACATCTCTCCATCTATTTGCATCATCTTTAATTTCTTTCATCAGTGTCTTATAATTTTCTGCATACAGGTCTTTTGTCTCCTTAGGTAGGTTTATTCCTAGATATTTTATTCTTTTTGTTGCAATGGTAAATGGGAGTGTTTCCTTGATTTCACTTTCAGATTTTTCATCATTAGTATATAGGAATGCCAGAGATTTCTGTGCATTAATTTTGTATCCTGCAACTTTACCAAATTCATTGATTAGCTCAAGTAGTATTCTGGTAGCACCTTTAGGATTCTCTTTGTATAGTATCATGTCATCTGCAAACAGGGACAGCTTTACTTCTTCTTTTCTGATTTGGATACCTTTTATTTCCTTTTCTTCTCTGATTGCTGTGGCTAAAACTTCCAAAATTATGTAGAATAAGAGTGGTGAGCGTGGGCAGCCTTGTCTTGTTCCTGATCTTAGTGGAAATGGTTTCAGTTTTTCACCATTGAGGACGATGCTGGCTTTGGGTTTGGCATATATGGCCTTTATTATGTGGAGGAAAGTTCCCTCTCAGCCTACTTTATCCAGGGTTTTTATCATAAATGGGTGTTGAATTTTGTCGAAAGCTTTCTCTGCATCTATTGAGATGATCATATGGTTTTTCTCCTTCAATTTGTTAATATGGTGTATCGTGTTGATTGATTTGCGTATATTGAAGAATCCTTGCATTCCTGGAATAACCCCCACTTGATCATGGTGTATGATCCTTTTAATGTGCTGTTGGATTCTGTTTGCTAGTATTTTATTGAGGATTTTTTGCATCTATGTTCATCAGTGATATTGGACTGTAGTTTTCTTTCTTTGTGACATCCTTGTCTGGTTTCGGTATCAAGCTGATGGTGGCCTAGTAGAATGAGTTTGGGAGTGTTCCTCCCTCTGCTATATTTTGGAAGAGTTTGAGAAGGATAGGTGTTAGCTCTTCTCTAAATGCTTGATAGAATTCTCCTGTGAAGCCATCTGGTCCTGGGCTTTTGTTTGTTGGAAAATTTATTATCACAGTTTCAATTTCAGTGCTTGAGATTGGTCTGTTCATATTTTCTATTTCTTCCTGATTCAGTCTTGGCAGGTTGTGCATTTCTAAGAATTTGTCCATTTCTTCCAGGTTGTCCATTTTATGGGCATAGAGTTACTTGTAGTAATCTCTCATGATCTTTTGTATTTCTGCAGTGTCAGTTGTTACTTCTCCTTTTTCATTTCTAATTCTATTGATTTGAGTCTTCTCCCTTTTTTTCTTGATGTGTCTGGCTAATGGTTTATCAATTTTGTTTATCTTCTCAAAGAACCAGCTTTTAGTTTTATTGATCTTTGCTATCATTTCCTTCATTTCTTCTTCATTGATTTTTGATCTGATTTGTATGATTTCTTTCCTTCTGCTAACTTTGGGATGTTTTTGTTCTTCTTTCTCTAATTGCTTTAGATGCAAAATTAGGTTGTTTATTTGAGATGTTTCCTGTTTCTTAAGGTAGGATTGTATTGCTATAAACTTCCCCCTTAGAACTGCTTTTGCTGCATCTCATAGGTTTTGGGTCGTCGTGTCTCCATTGTCATTTGCTTCTAGGTATTTTTTAATTTCCTTTTTGATTTCTTCAGTAATCACTTCGTTATTTATTAGTGTATTGTTTAGCTTCCATGTGTTTGTATTTTTTACAGATCTTTTCCTGTACTTGATATCTAGTCTCATAGCATTGTGGTCCGAAAAGATACTTGATACAATTTCAATTTTCTTAAATTTACCAAGGCTTGATTTGTGACCCAAGATATGATCTATCCTGGAGAATGTTCCATGAGCACTTGAGAAAAATGTGTATTCTGTTGTTTTTGGATGGAATGTCCTATAAATATCAATTAAGTCCATCTTGTTTAATGTATCATTTAAAGCTTGTGTTTCCTTATTTATTTTCATTTTGGATGATCTGTCCATTGGTGAAAGTGGGGTGTTAAAGTCCCCTACTATGATTGTGTTACTGTCGATTTCTCCTTTTATGGCTGTTAGCATTTGCCTTATGTATTGAGGTGCTCCTATGTTGGGGGCATAAATATTTACAATTGTTATATCTTCTTCTTGGATCGATCCCTTGATCATTATGTACTGTCCTTCTTTGTCTCTTCTAATAGTCTTTATTTTAAAGTCTATTTTGTCTGATATGAGAATTGCTACTCCAGCTTTCTTTTGGTTTCCATTTGCATGGAATATCTTTTTCCATCCCCTTACTTTCAATCTGTATGTGTCTCTAGGTCTGAAGTGGGTCTCTTGTAGACAGCATATATATGGGTCTTGTTTTTGTATCCATTCAGCGAATCTCTGTCTTTTGGTGGGAGCATTTAGTCCATTTACATTTAAGGTAATTATTAATATGTATGTTCCTCTTCCCATTTCCTTATTTGTTTTGGGTTCGTTATTGTAGGTATTTTCCTTCTGTTGTGTTTCTTGCCTAGAGAAGTTCCTTTAGCATTTGTTTTAAAGCTGGTTTGGTGGTGCTGAACTCTCGCAGCTTTTGCTTGTCTGTAAACGTTTTAATTTCTCCGTCAAATCTGAATGAGATCATTCCTGGGTAGAGTAATCTTGGTTGTAGGTTTTTCTCCTTCATCACTTTAATTACGTCCTGCCACTCCCTTCTGGCTTGTAGAGTTTCTGCTGAGAGATCAGCTGTTATCCTGATGGGGATTCTCTTGTGTGTTATTTGTTGTTTTTCCCTTGCTGCTTTTAATATGGTTTCTTTGTGTTTAATTTTTGACAGTTTGATTAATATGTGTCTTGGCGTATTTCTTCTTGGATTTATTCTGTATGGGACTCTCTGTGCCTCCTGAACTTGATTAACTATTTCCTTTCCTATATTAGGGAAGTTTTCAACTATAATCTCTTCAAATATTTTCTCAGTCCTTTTCTCTTCTTCTTCTGGAACCCTTATAATTCGAATGTTGTTGTGTTCAATGTTGTCCCAGAGGTCTCTGAGACTGTCCTCTGTTCTTTTCATTCTTTTTTCTTTATTTTGCTCTGCAGCAGTTATTTCCACTATTTTATCTTCCACCTCACTTATCCGTTCTTCTGCCTCAGTTATTCTGCTATTGATCCCATCTAGAGTATTTTTCATTTCATTTATTGCATTTTTAATCGATGCTTGATTCATCTTTAGTTCTTCTAGGTCCTTGTTAACTGTTTCTTGCATTTTGTCTATTCTATTTCCAAGATTTTGGATCTTGGAAATAGAATCTTGGATCACCTTTACTATCATTATTCTGAATTCTTTTTCAGGTAGACTGCCTATTACCTCTTCATTTGTTAGGTCTGGTGGGTTTTTATCTTGCTCCTTCTCCTGCTGTGTGTTTTTCTGTCTTCTCATTTTGCTTACCTTACTGTGTTTGGGGTATCCTTTTTGCAGGTTGCAGGTTCGTAGTTCCCATTGTTTTTGGTGTCTGTCCCCAGTGGCTAAGGTTGGTTCAGTGGGTTGTGTAGGCTTCCTGGTGGAGGGGACTAGTGCCTGTGTTTTGGTGGCTGAGGCTGGATCTTGTCTTTCTGGTGGACAGGTCCACGTGTGGTGGTGTATTTTGGAGTGTCTGTGGACTTTTTATGATTTTAGGCAGCTTCTCTGCTAATGGGTGGTGTTGTGTTCCTCTCTTGCTAGTTGTTTGGCATAGGGTGTCCAGCACTGTAGCTTGCTGGTCGTTGAGTGAAGCTGGGTGCTGGTGTTGAGATGGAGATCTCTGGAAGGTTTTCGCCATTTGATGTTATGTGGAGCTGGGAGGTCTCTTGCGGACCAGTGTCCTTAAGTTGACTCTCCCACCTCAGAGGCACAGCAGTGACTCCTGGCTCCTCAATTTGGGATGATTCATTGTCTATTCATGTATTCCACAGATGCAGGGTACATCAAGTTCATTGTGGAGCTTTAATCCACTGCTTCTGAGGCTGCTGGGAGAGATTTCCCTTTCTATTCTTTGTTCTCACTGCTCCCATGTCTCAGCTTTGAATTTGGCCCCGCCTCTTCATGTAGGTCGCTGGAGGGCGTCTGTTCTTCACTCAGACAAGACAGGGTTAGTAGCGATATTTTTTAGAATATTTGATGATTTATATAGACTGATCTCAGACTATAAGCTTATCTATAGTCATCTAGAAGTTCACCTATAGCAAATCATAAGCTTGGACAGAAAAAGAAACCATACAACTTGTGTTTTGCTGGGTAATCTGTTTTTCAGCAATTCTCCTTCGTATCTTCAAAGATGAAGTAGGCATTATGCTCTTTGAGTTGTTCCATACCAGAGAAAATTAGAAAACTTCCTGATTCATTTAAGTAAGATATCATAACTGGTAATTTAAAGACATCACAAATCAATACCGAAGATCATTCACATTTTTCTGAACAAATGCAAAATTACCAACTCAAATATTAGGAAACGAAGCTAGAAGTTTTAATTAGTTACAAGAAAGTTTTCTGACTCTACTCTAAACAATCAACAAAACAATAAATGAAAAGCTGAATGGTAATATTTTTCAATTTTCATTATATAAATACTCTCATCATTGTCTATTTCAAGTTAACAATGAGATATCACTTAACAAAGAGCTCGGAAGAAATAAGCACATAATTATATAGTATTTCCACTCTACAGATGCAATAGAAATAAGTAACCTCAAAAGCATAGATAAGGGATCGGGAGGAAGATGGCGGAAGAGTAAGATGTGGAGATCATCTTCCTCCCCACAGATACATCAGAAATTCATCTACACATGGAGCAACTCCTACAGAACACCTACTGAATGCTGACAGAAAACCTCAGACCCCCCAAAAGGCAAGAAACTCCCCACATACCTGGGTAGGGCAAAAGAAAAAAGAATAAACAGAGACAAAAGGATAGGAACGGGACCTGCACCAGTGGGAGGGAGCCGTGAAGGAGGAAAGGTTTCCACACACTAGAAGCCCCTTCGTGGGTGGAGACTGCGGGTGGCGGAGGGGGAAAGCTTCGGAGTAGCCGAGGAGAGCACATCAACAGGGGTGCTAAGGGCAATGCTGAGAGATTCCCGCACAGAGGATCGGTGCCTTCAGGCACTCACCAGCCCGAGAGGCTTGTCTGCTCGGCCACCAGGGTGGGCGGGGCTGGGAGCTGAGGCTCGGGAATTGGGTTTTGGGTGGTGCACAGGGAGAGGACTGGGGCTGGCAGCAGGAAGAGAGCCTGAAGGGATTGGTGCACAGTGGCTAGCCCAGAGTGAGTCCGGGGAAAAAGTCTGGAACTGCCAAAGAGGCAAGAGACTTTCTTCCCTTTTGTTTCCTGGTGCACGAGGAGAGGGCATTAAGAGCGCTGCTTAAAGAAGCTCCAGAGACGGGCGCGAGCTGCGGCTGAAGGCGCGGACCCCGGAGACGGCCGTGGGACGCTGGGGCTGCTGCTGCCGCCACCACAAGGCCTGCGTGTGAGCGCAGGTCACTGTCCACTGCCCCTTCCAGGGAGCATGAGCAGCCCACCACTGCCGGGGTCACGGGACCCAGGGATGGCTTCCCCGGGAAAGCGCACGGAGCACCTCGGACTGGTGTAACATCACGCCGGCCTCTGCCGCCACAGGCCCGCCCTGCACTGTGTGCCCCACCCTCCCCTCGGCCTGAGTGAGCCAGAGCCCCCGAATCAGCGGCTCCTTTTAACCAGTCCTGTCTGAGAGCAGAACGGACGCCCTACGGCGACCTACGCGCAGAGGCGGGGCCAGGTCCAAGGCTGAGACCCGGGAGCTGTGAGAGCAGAGAAGAGACAGGGAAATCTTTCTGTGCAGCCTCGGAGGCAGCGGATTAAAGCTCCATGGTCCGCTTGATGTGCCATGCGTCTGTGGAGTGCATGAATGGACAGCAAATCATCCCAAATTGAGGAGGTGGACTTTGAGGACAAGATTTAAGATTTTTTTCCCCTTTTCCTCTTTTTACAACGAATTATCCCAAATTAAGGAGGTGGACTTTGAGAGCAAGATTTCAGACTTTTTCCCCTTTTCCTCTTTTTACAATGAATAATCACAAATTGAGGAGGTGGACTTTGAGAGCAAGATTTTCGATTTTTTCTCCCCCAGTTCTCTTTTTGTGAATGTGTAAGTGTATGCTTCTGTGTGAGATTTTCTCTGTATATCTTTGCTTCCACCATAGGTCCCAGGGTTCTATCCGTTTTTCTTTTGTTTGTTTGTTTTTTTCAATAATTACTTTTTTATTTTTAATAACGCTACAATATTTTATACTTTATTCTATTTTACTTTATCTTCTCTCTTTCTTTTTTTCGTACCTTTCTTTCCTCCCTCCCTCCCTCCTTCCATCCCCTTCTTTCTTTCCTTCCTTCCTCCCTCCCTCCCTGCTGTCTGTCTTTCTTTCTTTCATTCTTTCTTTCCTCCCTCCGTCCCTCCCTTCTTCCTTTCACTTTCTTTTTCTTTCCTTCCTCCCTCCCTCCTTTCTTTCTTTCTTTCTTTCTTCCTTCTTTCCTTCCTTCCTTTCTTTCCTCTTCCTCTCTTTATATCTCTCTGTCTTTCTTCTACTAATTCTTTATTTCTACAATTTCTCCCTTTTATTCTGAGCTGGGTAGATGAAAGGCTCTTAGTGCTGCAGCCAGGAGTCAGTGCTGTGCCTTTGAAGGGGGAGAGCCAACTTCAGGACACGGGTCCACAAGATACCTCCCAGCTCCACATAATATCAAGAGGCGAAAATCTCCCAGAGATCTCCATCTCAACACCAGCACCCAGCTTCAGTCAATGACCAGCAAGAAACAGTGCTGGTCACCATATGCCAAGCAACTAGCAAGACAGTAACACAACCCCAACCATTAGCAGAGAGGCTGCCTAAAAATATAATAAGTCCACAGGCACCCCAAAACACACCACCATACGTGGACCTGTCCAGCAGAAAGACAAGATCGAGCCTCAACCACCAGAACATGGGCAGTAGACCCCCGACCAGGAAGCCTACACAACCCACTGAAACAACCTTAGCCACTGGGGGCAGACACCAAAAACAACGGGAACTACAAACCTGCAGCCTGCAAAAAGGAGACTCCAAACACAGTAAGGTAAGCAAAATGAGAAGACAGAAGAACACACAGCAGGTGAGGGAGCAAGATAAAAACCTGTCAGACCTAACAAATGAAGAGGTAATAGGCAGTCTACCTGAAAAAGAATTCAGAATAATGATAGTAAAGATGATCCAAGATTCTATTTCCATAATCCAAAATCTTGGAAATAGAATAGACAAAATGTTAGAAACAGTTAACAAGGACTGAGGAGAACTAAAGATGAATCAAGCATCGATTAAAAACGTAATAAATGAAATGAAAAATACTCTAGATGGGACCAATAGCAGAATAACTGAGGCAGAAGAATGGATAAGTGAGGCGGAATATAAAATAGTGGAAATAACTGATGCAGAGCAAAATAAAGAAAAAAGAATGAAAAGAACAGAGGACAGTCTCAGAGACCTCTGGGACAACATTAAATGCACCAACATTTGAATAATAGTGGTTCCAGAAGAAGAAGAGAAAAAGAAAGGGACTGAGAAAATATTTGAAGAGATTATAGTTGAAAACTTCCCTAATATAGGAAAGGAAATAGTTAATCAAGTCCAGGAGGCACAGAGAGTCCCATACAGAATAAATCTATGGAGAAATACACCAAGACACATATTAATCATACTGTCAAAAATTAAACACAAAGAAATCATATTAAAAGCAGCAATGCAAAAACAACAAACAACACACAAGGGAATCCCCATCAGGTTAACAGCTGATCTCTCAGCAGAAACTCTACAAGCCAGAAGGGAGTGGCAGGACGTAATTAAAGTGATGAAGGAGAAAAACCTACAACCAAGATTACTCTACCCAGGAATGATCTCATTCAGATTTGACGGAGAAATTAAAACGTTTACAGACAAGCAAAAGCTGCGAGAGTTCAGCACCACCAAACCAGCTTTAAAACAAATGCTAAAGGAACTTCTCTAGGCAAGAAACACAACAGAAGGAAAATACCTACAATAACGAACCCAAAACAAATAAGGAAATGGGAAGAGGAACATACATATTAATAATTACCTTAAATGTAAATGGACTAAATGCTCCCACCAAAAGACAGAGATTCGCTGAATGGATACAAAAACAAGACCCATATATATGCTGTCTACAAGAGACCCACTTCAGACCTAGAGACACATACAGATTGAAAGTAAGGGGATGGAAAAAGATATTCCATGCAAATGGAAACCAAAAGAAAGCTGGAGTAGCAATTCTCATATCAGACAAAATAGACTTTAAAATAAAGACTATTAGAAGAGACAAAGAAGGACAGTACATAATGATCAAGGGATCGATCCAAGAAGAAGATATAACAATTGTAAATATTTATGCCCCCAACATAGGAGCACCTCAATACATAAGGCAAATGCTAACAGCCATAAAAGGAGAAATCGACAGTAACACAATCATAGTAGGGGACTTTAACACCCCACTTTCACCAATGGACAGATCATCCAAAATGAAAATAAATAAGGAAACACAAGCTTTAAATGATACATTAAACAAGATGGACTTAATTGATATTTATAGGACATTCCATCCAAAAACAACAGAATACACATTTTTCTCAAGTGCTCATGGAACATTCTCCAGGATAGATCATATCTTGGGTCACAAATCAAGCCTTGGTAAATTTAAGAAAATTGAAATTGTATCAAGTATCTTTTCGGACCACAATGCTATGAGACTAGATATCAAGTACAGGAAAAGATCTGTAAAAAATACAAACACATGGAAGCTAAACAATACACTAATAAATAACGAAGTGATTACTGAAGAAATCAAAAAGGAAATTAAAAAATACCTAGAAGCAAATGACAATGGAGACACGACGACCCAAAACCTATGAGATGCAGCAAAAGCAGTTCTAAGGGGGAAGTTTACAGCAATACAATCCTACCTTAAGAAACAGGAAACATCTCAAATAAACAACCTAATTTTGCATCTAAAGCAATTAGAGAAAGAAGAACAAAAACATCCCAAAGTTAGCAGAAGGAAAGAAATCATACAAATCAGATCAAAAATCAATGAAAGAGAAAAGAAGGAAATGATAGCAAAGATCAATAAAACTAAAAGCTGGTTCTTTGAGAAGATAAACAAAATTGATAAACCATTAGCCAGACTCATCAAGAAAAAAAGGGAGAAGACTCAAATCAATAGAATTAGAAATGAAAAAGGAGAAGTAACAACTGACACTGCAGAAATACAAAAGATCATGAGAGATTACTACAAGTAACTCTATGCCCATAAAATGGACAACCTGGAAGAAATGGACAAATTCTTAGAAATGCACAACCTGCCAAGACTGAATCAGGAAGAAATAGAAAATATGAACAGACCAATCTCAAGCACTGAAATTGAAACTGTGATAATAAATTTTCCAACAAACAAAAGCCCAGGACCAGATGGCTTCACAGGAGAATTCTATCAAACATTTAGAGAAGAGCTAACACCCATTCTTCTCAAACTCTTCCAAAATATAGCAGAGGAAGGAGCACTCCCAAACTCATTCTACGAGGCCACCGTCACCGTGATACCAACACCAGACAAGGATGTCACAAAGAAAGAAAGCTACAGGCAAGTATCACTGATGAACATACATGCAAAAATCCTCAACAAAGTACTAGCCAACAGAATCCAACAGCACATTAAAAGGATCATACACCATGATCAAGTGGGGTTTATTCCAGGAATGCAAGGATTCTTCAATATATGCAAATCAATCAATGTGATACACCATATTAACAAACTGAAGAAGAAAATCCATATGATCATCTCAATAGATGCAGAGAAAGCTTTTGACAAAATTCAACACCCATTTATGATAAAAACCCTGCAGAAAGTAGGCATAGAGGGAATTTTCCTCAACATAATAAAGGCCATATATGAGAAACCCACAGCCAACATCGTCCTCAATGGTGAAAAACTGAAACCATTTCCATTAAGATCAGGAAGAAGACAAGGTTGCCCACTATCACCACTCTTATTCAACTTAGTTTTGGAAGTTTTAGCCACAGCAATCAGAGATGAAAAGGAAATAAAACGAATCCAAATTGGAAAAGAAGAAGTAAAGCTGTCACTGTTTGCAGATGACATGATACTATACATAGAGAATCCTAAAGATGCTACCAGAAAACTACTAGAGCTAATCAATGAATTTGGTAAAGTAGCAGGATACAAAATTAATGCACAGAAATCTCTGGCATTCCTGTACACTAATGATGAAAAATCTGAAAGTGAAATCAAGGAAACACTCCCATTTACCATTGCAACAAAAAAATAAAACATCTAGGAATAAACCTACCTAATGAGACAAAAGACCTGTATGCAGAAAATTATAAGACACTGATGAAAGAAATTAAAGATGATACAAACAGATGGAGAGATGTACCATGCTCCTGGATTGGAAGAATCAATATTGTGAAAATGACTCTACTACCCAAAGCAATCTACAGATTCAATGCAATCCCTATCAAACTACCACTGGCATTTTTCACAGAACTAGAACAAGAAATTTCACAATTTGTTTGGAAAAACAAAAGACCCCGAATAGCCAAAGCAATCTTGAGAACGAAAAACGGAGCTGGAGGAATCAGGGTCCCTGACTTCAGACTATACTACAAAGCTACAGTAATCAAGACAGTGTGGTACTGGCACAAAAACAGAAAGATAGATCAATGGAACAGGATAGAAAAGCCAGAGATAAACCCACACACATATGGCCAACTTATCTTTGATAAAGGAGGCAGGAATGTACAGTGGAGAAAGGACAGCCTCTTCAATAAGTGGTGCTGGGAAAACTGGACTGGGACATGTAAAAGTATGAGATTAGATCAGTCCCTAACACCATACACAAAAATAAGCTCAAAATGGATTAATGACCTAAATGTAAGGCCACAAACTATCAAACTTTTATAGGAAAACATAGGCAGAACACTCTATGACATAAATCACAGCAAGATCCTTTTGGACCCACCCCCTAGAGAAATGGAAATAAAAACAAATAAACAAATGGGACCTAATGAAACTGAA
The DNA here is from genome assembly GCF_964165515.1 of Mesoplodon bidens. NCBI lineage: Eukaryota > Metazoa > Chordata > Mammalia > Artiodactyla > Ziphiidae > Mesoplodon > Mesoplodon bidens. The sequence continues at coordinate 129,179,271 of NC_138176.1, read as the reverse complement.
AAGCTTTTGCACAGCAAGGGAAACCATAAACAAGACCAAAAGACAACCCTCAGAATGGGAGAAAATATTTGCAAATGAAGCAACTGACAAAGGATTAATCTCCAAAATTTATAAGCCACTCATGCAGCTCAATAGCAAAAAAACAAACAACCCAATCCAAAAATGGGCAGAAGACTTAAATAGGCATTTCTCCAAAAAGATATACAGACTGCCAACAAACACATGAAAGAATGCTCACCATCATTAATCATTAGAGAAATGCAAATCAAAACTACAATGAGATATCATCTCACACCAGTCAGAATGGCCATCATCAAGAAATCTAGAAACAATAAATGCTGGAGAGGGTGTGGAGAAAAGGGAACACTCTTGCACTCCTGGTAGGAATGTGAATTGGTACTACTGCTATGGAGAACAGTATGGAGTTTCCTTAAAAAACTACAAATAGAACTACCATATGACCCAGCAATCCCACTACTAGGCATATACCCTGAGAAAACCATAATTCAAAAAGAGACATGTACCTAAACGTTCATTGCAGCTCTATTCACAATAGCCCAGAGATGGAAACAACCCAAGCGTCCATCATCGGATGAATGGATAAAGAAGATGTGGCACATATATACAATGGAATATTACTCAGCCATAAAAAGAAACGAAACTGAGCTATTTGTAATGAGGTGGATGGACCTAGAGTCTGTCATACAGAGTGAAGTTAGTCAGAAAGAGAAAGACAAATACCGTATGCTAACACATATATATGGAATTTAAAAAAAAGTGTCATGAAGAACTTAGGGGTAAAACAGGAATAGAGACACAGACCTACTGGGGGTGGGCTTGGAGATATGGGGGGGGGCTGTGACGGGGTGGGGGCGAAGCATGGACGTGTATACACTCCCGGGTGTGGGGTGGATGGATGTTGGGGTGTGGCCGCGTGGTGCAGGGGTGATCGGCTCGGTGCTTTGTGGCCACCTGGAGGGGTGGGATGGGGAGGGTGGGAGGGAAAGAGATGCAGGACGGAGGGGATGTGTGAACAGATGTATATGTATGACTGATTCACTTTGTTGTAAAGAAGAGACTAATAAAAAAAAAAGCATAGATAACAGTAAACTTTAGTAATATAGGAAGTTATAAGTTTTGAGTATTTGTTGCATTTTTTAACATTATTATTGTAACTTTATATAATTTCCGTTGTAAAAACATCTGTATTTAGCAACGAGTGCAAAAATTCTCTGAATATTTAACAGTAGGCTATTGCGAACCTATACAAGCTGGTCCCAGCATACCACTTCATTCACTTATTTATCCATCCGTGTATGTCTTTACTCAACCAATCCTCAAACAGTTGGGGGATACCCTACTTTATGACCATCTCTTAAAGTGCTTACTGTGTGTTCTGTAGAGAATCTAAAATTTGCATTGGACCAGGTTGAGAAGAAAAGAGTCTTTCCATGTTATATAATTTTTTTTAATGAATTCAGAGAAATTCTTCATAAACCACTGTCCATAAAGAGGTATTATTTTATCATATATTAATGTTAAGAGCACGTAATTGAAGTTTATATTGAAAGGAAATTTTAAATGTCCCTTCATACATTCAACCATTCCTCACAAAACAAAAAATAAAAATCACAAAAATATATACTCCTTTGGAGAAGAAAAAACCCTCCAGTATAATAAAATAAATACATAAACAGAAACCTCAATTAAATAGAATTGGGAGAGTAGAACGGGGGCTCTTTCACCCTGTGACAATAGCAGAGCCCAACAGGAAGAAGAAATACTTCTTTCCTGACAAGAACTCAGCCTATGGAGGTCACGGATTCTTTGTTTACCAGAGCCCTCCCAACTTACTTTTTCCCTCTGTAAAAGCATTCTCCTTCTCTTATCTTGCGGGGACTTGCACGTGGCTCACCATGGTTGCAGACCCCAAACTGAATTCTCTGTTGATCCCAAATAATCCCAATCTTTGTTGGAGAAACATCTGGCAGTCTGTTTTAGGTCAAAATAAGAGGTGAACAAAACGACAAAAATAAGGCTTTTGTAAAACTGTATGAAGATGATGTACATGCAAATGTTTCTAACTTGTCATAAAAGATTCTTTGGTTGAGATTCTAAAAATAGGTTTTGTTTTTTATTACTTCAGATAATTATTTTAAAATAACCATTAGGGAAAAAGTATATCGCTAAAAGAGTTGAGAGTTCTGCTTTCAAATGTAAAAAGAAGTGCATTTTCTCATCAACCTCAATAAATAAGGTACTATATTTCTCACTGCCAGTTACATGAAGGTATTTTAAAGTCAGTATGAATGATTAAATCTGCTCAAATACCTTCTTCCCAGTGTAAATACCAACAGCTTCCTCTATCTGTTTTGATGTTAAGGCAGTTTCAGAATACTGAAGAGCAATAGAGCAAAAGAGTTCACTTATATTTACTTTGGTGGGATGTGCCTCCTGGATTGAGTACGATGTATCATCCTAGTGTGTCTCTGATAGAAAGATATGACTAAAGGGCAACAGAGTCTACATTATAAGTGAAACAATTATTACAGATAAAGGGTTTTTGTTGTTACATTAGAGTAAGAGTGTTTTAATGAAGGACATATGGAACATCACGTGATTTATTATCATAGAAACTATTTCAGGGAAACTGAGAAATTGAATATCTTGTTGACAAGTGTTCTTTATTGTATCTAGTGAACTAAATTATTTTATTAAAAATAAGCAGAGCATGCTTAGGCTATGATGGTAGTTTTCTAAAGTGTTTCTTCAATATTTGATTTGTCAAATTCTGATTGTAGTTAGATTAAGATTACTAAAATTAAGTTGTTGTTTGTGCTAAACTGGGGGGTCTGAAACTAGAAAACAGTTAATTCTTAAAATTTCAAAAAGTCATATAAATTACCTTGCTTTTTAATCTGTTATGCATGAAATAAAAAATAGCCATTCATAGGAAATATAGAATGTCTATGCAGTGGAATATATTGTCATTCAAAGAGCACCCACAGTCTATAAAACACAGGACAAACTCCTTAGAATGACAAATAAAATATGAGTCTATGACCTAAACACATCAAAGCCTACACACACACACACACACACACACACACACACATATACACTGTCATACAGAACTACTGGAAGATGTTTAATTCTATCTAATTCATCAGTTCATTTGTAAACGTTGTTCCACAATTTGGAAAACTGTTATTCTTCCAAATTTAGCTTCCCAACTCCCAGTTGTACTCCAAGAGAGCTTAAATCAATCAAGAAAAAAAACCTTCACATATTTATCTACTTTTATCCTCCTACCAGTGATATCACTAGTATTTTAATTTATAACAGATATTATAGATTATATTTTAATCAGTATTATAGCCATGCTACTCAATTAATAACTTAATCTTTGAGCCACACTTTCAAAATAAATTTTCTAGTTATGTTTTACAAGTTTCAGCACCATTGTTTTAGGTCTTTTAAAAACAATTTAATGCAAACAACATGAAACCAAAATGAATTGTAGTTGATTTTATTTCCATCTTTTATGATAAGGTGGTTTTCTTTTTCACATTAGAAATGAAAAAAAGTTGTATATACTTCATTTAAATGAAAAATTGTGTTCCTATTTGGGAGTATGTAGTGATACTAATTAGATATGTACCTAAAGATCAAGTCATAGCCTAGAGATGCTATTGCCTTGCTTCTTTGACAATATGAGAGAACATATTCATATATACATTCCAAGCTCTTTGGAAGAAGACAATCATTTTGTTTGGGAGTTAATTATAACTCGCTAGCCCTTTAGTTTTGTGGGATTAATCAACAACTAGGACTATATATATATATATATATATAGATAGATAGATAGATAGATAGATTATATGTATATATATATATATATATATATATATATATATATATCCATTGAGTTTTGCTGCCATTATCTGCTCTTCACATAGACACTTTTGCTGTGTATGTATCATTTTGTTTCTATTGACATGAGGAGAGGAAAACTCTATTTAACTGCCAAGCACAGCCCCCATTTCTAACAAAGTTCTTTATATATAATGGGCAACCAGAACTTATTTGATAAATGAATAAATGCATGCTCAGCCTTTGCTATTTAGTATCACTGACTTATATTTTTAAACAGAGTGTTATGTATTAAATATGTTCATAACCTATACAATTCCACTGACTTATACGATTGCAACCGAATAAAGATTTCTTATTTAGCAGCTTGCCAATTAAGGCGTAATTTAGTTTGCAGTCAAAATCTCTGAAGGAAATATCAAGGGTATACGTATGCACTACTTAATGAAAATTATACAATATTATATACTCACCTATTATTATTAAGTTTGATAATGGCATCAAAGTGTTAATGTACTTTAAAAGTCTTTTAAAAATGCAAAATTATTTCAAATGACAAGCTTAGCAGATCAGAATGTTAAGTAAATTTTCCCCCAAGTTTCACATAAGTAAAAACAAAACAAAATAAAATGGAAGACTTTCAAATCCCATTAAGAATGACAAATATTTTAGAAACAAAGTTTGATTAAAATGCAGAAAGCTGGAGTTGTGTTTTAAAAGAAACAGTACATCACTTTGAAAGTACTAAGCAAACTAGTAAGATTTTAAGAGGCAGTGCAAAAATACAAGTCAAAATTTGCCGCCGGGTCTCCTTCCTGCATCTGTTAGCCAGCAAAATAATAATAAAAGTAATAATAAAATATTTTAAAGTAGAATAATTTTTTACATGAGTACAAAACTATAATTGTCATAAGTTGAGATCATAGTGTTAATTCAGGAGCTCATAGGAATGTCAAATAGTTAAAGTTATTTATTATTATTATTCCACCACTTTAATCTATGAAATGGAATGCTTTATTATTATAATTATGGTATTCATGTCTCAAAAATATCTTGTTCCATCAAGACCACACATTAACTTATTTTACCCAATAAATTTCTGAAAATAATATTTTATTTGAAACATACTAAATTTTGAAGAGCTTAAACAACAGGTATACTACCTATGATCTAGGTCTTCTGCTAATACAGGTGATAAAAGAGGAGTTAAAAACTGTGCTCTGGGCTTCCCTGGTGGCGCAGTGGTTGAGAGTCTGCCTGCCGATGCAGGGTACACGGGTTCGTACCCCGGTCCAGGAGCATCCCATATGCCGCGGAGCGGCTGGGCCCGTGAGCCATGGCCGCTGAGCCTGTACGTCCAGATCCTGTACTAGGCAACGGGAGAGGCCACAACAGTGAGAGGCCCGCGTGCCACAAAAAAAAAAAAAAAAAATTGTGCTCTTCACTACAGGCTGTTGTAGGTCAATGGGAAATAAAGAGAGCAAAATGTGATCTAGCATATGCAGTAATAGTGTTATATATAGGTTGCTACTGGAACATAAAAATTGGCTCAAACAACTTGACCATCATTTTCTTTGTCTCATATAACAAGATGCCCTTTTCCTTTCAATTTTTCTCAATTAAATATATTGATATTTGAAACGGCATAGTACAGTAAATGAAGCAGTATTTCATATTATATCCTATTAGAATTTTAATTAGCATAACATTTGGTTCTAAAAATTTAATTATACAACATCCTAAAAATACTATTATATATTGCATTTTGTCACTTTGCATTAACCAACAAATGTGAGGGAGGAAAGGCTATATATAGTAACATGTCTGACTTGGGTCTTTAATGATAATTCAAGGGGAAAAGCTTGGTGTGTGAGGAATTACAGGTTAACATACTGGTAAAATATGAGCCTTCAATTGTCCCAAATTGAGGATGAGAATATAGGCAAGGGATAGTTATTAGAGACACCTCCTAAACCCTGCTTAGAAAGTGAGGTTTATTCTGTAGGTGATAGTGATCCCTGAATGCATAGAAAGTTAACTAATTTGTTTAATTTTAGAATTAGAAAAATCAATCTGCTGGAAGACAGAAGAATGGATTTGAGTGGCTAGGAGAAGAGAGAAGGCACTGAAATCACTTGGGGATTATTATTATTATTATTATTATTATTATTATTATTATTATTTTGCAGTTCGTGGGCCTCTCACTGTTGTGGCCTCTCCCCGTTGCAGAGCACAGGCTCCGGACACGCAGGCCCAGCGGCCATGGCTCACGGGCCCAGACGCTCCACGGCATGTGGGATCTTCCGGGACTGGGGCATGAACCCGTGTCCCCTGCATCAGCAGGCGGACTCTCAACCACTACGCCACCAGGGAAGCCCAGTGGGGATTATTTTTATATCTACAACCTATGATAAGAGTCTAGTTGTGGCTGATCAAAATAGGCATGCAGAGGAGGCACATGTATTAAGGTGTAACTGAGACAGTTATATTTCCAAGAAAAGTTTTTACTTCCCCTTTTATAATGTAAACATGTTGTTTGCTTATAATGGTTAGCCATGGGCAACATTTCTTGGATGCCCTTAGATCCAGGGAGGATCTGGGGACAGTGCAATGTAAATGGAAGTTACTTTAGCACATTTGTTGGCTGCTAGATGAGTACAGAAGACTTAAGGAGCCAGCAGTTTCATGGAAAATGAAGTTGGAAAGAATCTGAGGATCTGAATCAGCTTATGTAGGGGGTCTTTGATCAAGCAGATGTTTTTATTGCAGAGATCTTTCTTTCTTTCTTTTTTTTTACATAGAATAGATTATCCTAAATAATACAAGGTATAAAAACAGCAGAGGTTGAGGACTGATTAACGTGGTCCATGCATCAGAGAGAGACAGACAGAGAAAGAGACAGAGAGAATGTATTAGGGATTATTCTCAGGTTAAGCTGGTAAAAAATTCCCATTCCTTTATATGGTCAGGGCTAGGTATGTAAAAATTAACACTGTAGTTAAAAAATATATTTCCTTTTATCTAAAATGTTTGGAAATAATTCTTTCAAATACAACATTTCCTTTTTTAGTTGATTATACTGGTTAAAGCAGATGGTATTAAGTCCAAAGCTGTGAAAGTTCTGTTATTTTACTTTACTTAAAAGCTAACACGGGACACTCCTGGTGGTGCAGTGGTTAAGAATCTGCCTGCCAATGCAGGGGACATGGGTTCGATCCCTGGTCCGGGAAGATTCCACATGCCATGGAGCAGCTAAGCCTGTGCACCACAACTACTGAGCCCATATACCACAATTACTGAAGCCCGCTTGCCTAGAGCCTGTGCTCCGCAACAAGAGAAGCCACCACAGAGGGGACTTCCCTGGTGGCAGAGTGGTTAGGAATTGGCCTGCCAATGCAGGGGACACAGGTTCGAGCCCTGGTCCAGGAAGATCCCACATGTCACAGAGCTTCTAAGCCCGTGCATCACAACTACTGAGCTAGCGCTCTAGAGCCTGGGAGCCACAAATACTGAAGCCCACGTGCCTAGAACCCATGCTAAGCAGTAAGAGAAGCCACTGAGATGAGAAACCCACACACTGCAATAAAGAGTAGCCCCCGCTCGCCACAACTATAGAAAGCCCACGCACAGCAACGAAGACCCAACACAGCCAAAAATAAATAAATAAATAAATTAAAATTAAGAAAAAAAAAAGCTAACAAGTTAGCCTGCCTCAGTTTCATGTGCATAAACTGACAGAACGCACTAGAACCTGAGTTACAGACACAGATGGCTCGTTACTCACAAGATCCAGTTAGTGCTGGTTCCCCAAATGCCAATCCCCACAGGTTGATGAGAGGAGGGCCAGGTGTTTACCTGTAGATGTGTGTGTTTACATCACAGAAAAGGAACCTTCAAATTAAGGGATCCTAAATGTTTATGAGCTGCTGGCTCATCTGTTCATATCCCCCTCCAGAGAAGGCAATTACTCATTGTCCTGGAATGTAAGTGACTGTCCCCAGGACAGGATGGAGAAGACTTTATCTTTATTAACCTTAGGATGTTTCTAAGGTCTTTCATTAGGGAGACACTTTCTCTAACTTCCAAAGCATGTTTGATGTTCAAACATGCTCTTTCTCAGAAGACCTGGATGGTGCAGGAACATGAGAAGTTCAGGGAAAATTGTCTCCAACACATTTGTATATACAACTCAGATATAGATATAGATATATACAAACACACAGATACACACACTTAGGGTTGATTCTCATTACTTGTGAATACAACACTTGCAAGTTCACCTACCCACTAAAATGTGTTTGTAAGCCCCCAAATCAATAATCAATATGAGCTGCACTTTTGCCTGAGGTTAGAGACAGTAGGAGCCAGTGCAATGTAGTGACAGAAGCTCAGACTTTGACACCAGTTGGATAAATTTGATCACAACTCTGGCACCTATTAGTGGGGTGGCCTCAGGCAAGTCTCTTAACACTTCTGAACCTCATTTTCTCTTTTGTAAAATACAGAACATAATTTACCAGATGAGTTGTTTTTAGTATTTAAGATTATAATCTATGTTATATAGAGATATACCTATATATCTGTATATATCTTCTATTGGAGCAATGATTCAGTATTTACTAATTCAGTGTTCAAGGTGATTTAACAGACTATAATTACTATGAAAAGGAGAATCAATTATATTTATGTCTGTATGTGTATATATACATATATGCAATATATACCAAAAGCTCATGCTAAGTTCCTTCCTTTCTCCTTTTTTCTATCCTGATTCATTCAGTTAAAAGGTCATTAGGTGAGGTTGAACAAGGTAGGCATCTGTGCTAGTTGGGTAGTGGCAACACTACCCTGGTTGGGTGTCAGAGCCTGAGTAGGATGACAAGAACATCCACACATCCTGGTGTGGGGGTGCCAGAACTGAGGCTTGATGAGGATTTTCACATGGAGAGAGAGCAGCAGTTAACTGCAGTGCAGGTTGAGCTTCCTGGTGCAGATGTCAAAGCACAAGCCATGTGAAGAGTGCACCATAAAGAGTGTCATTGTCTTTGATGGTGAAGGGGAATTGTTTACATACAAGAAGACTGATCAAGTAAATATAATGAAAGCCAGTTTTCTGATGGTAAAAAGCTTCTAGCAGCCCATGCACTACCAAATAGTATAAAGGAGGACACACTAGAATGACCCTTGTGCTATTAGACTAATTTGGGTCTGTCACTGTGTACTTACTGTTTTCAATACATACAGAGAAATGTAGAAAAATATAGTATTGCATATCTGTTTATATTTTTGTAACCTACAGTTCTATACACAAAAATATCTGAAAGCACCAGCTCCCAGGAGTAGTGAGTACATCTAAAACTTAAATATTTATTTCTAAATATCATTATTAGATTCAAGTTATATATTCTTGGCAAGAATATCACAGAAGAATGTTTGGCTCTTCTCACTGCATCTCATGAGGCAGTACCCAAGGTAGATTTGTGCTATTACTTGTGATCTTAACTTGGATCCCTTGAATAAGGTAGTACTTGGAGAAGTACTCCAAAAGCTTAGAGAAATAGCTGATTCCAGGGCTGGTGAAAGGATATCTTTTTGTTCCAGGACATTAGATAGTGCTGAAAGAATAATGTGAAAACATCAAAAAGGCAAAGAAGGGATTCCCATTGGCCAAAACTGGCACAATGTGAACATCAATGTAGATATTAATGGTAAAAGATTATAACATATTGACTAAAATAGCAATTCATACATACCTACTGATATAAATAAACTGCATGAGACATGAATGAATGGGGAGATTGGAAAGGAATTTTCTGTGGAATAATGCCAACTAATAATTTTCAAGTAATGAAGAATTAGAAAATTATTTTGCCACCATTATACTTATATTAATTCAGGCAAGAAACATTGTAGTTGTTAACAATAGGATATAAAATTTGGATCAGGAATGATATTGTCTCAAAGTATGGTCCCATAAAATATTATTAATGATAAAGGAAAAAAGCATAAATCTACAGTAGAGAAACAGCACCTTTTTCAAGCAATCAAAGTAATATTACAGGAGGTGGGACAAATCTGTGCCAGTACTATTTCATGGGATGAAGTGAGAGAGCAGAACATTCTTCTGTGATATTTTGCAAGGACTATATAACCTGAAATCATAGGGAAATATCAGATACATCCAAATGGAGGAATAAATCACAAAATGCATGGCCTATAATCATTAAAAGTGTCAAGGACACAGAGGTCAAAGACTAAGAATATGCTCCAGATTGAAAGAGACTAAACAAATGACTACTGTATGACATGAGTGTCCTTGGATTAGATCTTTTTGCTATAAAGGGACATTATTGAGATAATTGTCAAAACTTGAATGGGGAGTGAGATTACATGGTATTAATGTATCATTGTGAATTTTCTGATGTTTATGGTTACACTATGATAATATGGCCACTTGTCCTCGTTTATAGGAAATACATACTATAGTGTTTAGGGATGATAGAGAATCATGTCAACAAGAATCTCTCAGAAAAGTTTATTGTATGATTCTTGCAATATTTCTGCATGTTTAAATTTTCAACTTGAAAAAAAAGCTTAGTCATATATGCAGCAGAGAATAACATTTAGCATATACAGACACCTTTTGATACATATTCTATTTTGTAAAGATACCTATATATGAAACACATTTTTCTTTTAATAATTTATCAGGACATATCTTAAGAGTGTTATTGACTTTAGGCAATCTTATTTGGAGACTTCATCATATTAATAATATTAAAGTATCACCAACCATAATGAATCAGATTTAAATCTGACTGTACCATAGGAGGTTAAGATGTATTGGGTTGCACTAATAAGCAGACATAATACTGTATATACTGTGGAAGAATAAGTTATTATTTAGAGTTATTATTTTACAGCTATCATTTATATTTTGGAAGACTCAAATACAATTATAATCCATTGAATACACCTAGTCCCTAGGCATTGTATAGTTGCTGATTTGAATATTTTATTATGTAAGACAGCACAATGTAGCTAATGAAGCAAATAGTAAAGATGTTCCCTATTAAAAGGATCAATCTATATCATATTGTCGGGTATGCACTGAGCTAAAAATCTAGACTATTTTCAAAATGTTATTATTAAATTTTGCATGTAGTTTTTCACTATTTTGCATAGTGATTTCCAGCACTGGATACTTTGAAAATTAAAATTTCTCTTATCATTTTTATTATTTTGAAATTTTATAGTTAATGCTGAGACAATTTTCTTTTACTGGGCCATTTTTAATACTTTTAACACAATGATATTATGCATCAATGTACAATTTAGTCAGCTAGAGGAAAATTGCTTTTAAGCAATCCACGGAGAGTATAATTTGTCTTGTATGACTGCATTTGCAAAAACAGCTACTATATAGAACAAAGACGTTCTTATATATTATTACTTGTGAGTTCTCACTGAGCCAAGGAAGATTCACAAAAAGCAGGCACCTAAAGTTAATCATGCTGATTGAACAATTTTGGTGCATTCCCTGGATTTTCTGAAAATGTTTCATTTGTAGATTTCACATCTGCAGCCATTTAAATGCAATAAATGGGATTCTTTTTATATTTAGAATCAATTCTGTTAAGCTTCCGTGTTCTATCTGTATCCACCTCCTGCACTCCATTTCCTAAATAACCTCCCTGTTCATTAGAAATGCTTTGCAAATAATGAAGCCAATGAAGTGCACTCATATAATTTGTGTTCAAATGGTAAAAATGACCTCAGAAGTACAGAGTTATTTTGTGGGTCTTCCACCTTTGAAGTCATTATTGCATATTTTTTCACTCTGCCTGAATGCCACAGAAACATTAGTAGTGGATTCATGAGTTACTAATGTGGCGCTTAGAGGTGAAATGTAAAGACCTCATCTAACTCTGAATATCTGCATATACATTGTAGATAATTGTGGCTGATAGGAAATATCTCGCCCCCTCACTGCTGTTGGGGTCTTCAAAAATGACAAGATATTTAATACAATATATTTCTCAGCATTAACCCCACTTTAAGAATGTCCAGGTGGGCATATTTCAGGGTGCTTGGAACTTCATCGTCAATGCTGCTGTTTTGTTGTTTACTTTAAGGCTAATATAAATCTCACATTTTATATAAGACCTACAAGCTGTAGGCATAAATGCAATTCTTTGTTTTGCTTTGCTTTAGTAAGTTTAACCTACTAAATCAATATGAGCTGATAACATCTGCTTAAGAACTAGCTAGAGAGCCCACCTGTCCATAATATTTATTTTATAAAATAATTAACAATCTGTGAAAATAAAATGCAGTAAGCAGGATGGAACACTTTTGTTTTAAAGCTGGCATGTGTCTACTTAATTAGATATGGTATGCTTGCCCTAGGTCATTTGCTTTAGTCTTTGAAAACAGTAACACTGAATACTTATTTTAATGTTTCAAAGTTTACAATGTATTTGCAAATGTATTATCTCATTCGATGCAACAAATCTGTAAGCTTAATAACTGATGTCTAGATTTTTAGCTACAAAACATTGTTAATTAAAATCAAACGAGACAAGCAGAATTTATCTTTGTTTCTCATTTACATATATTAAAATGTTGTGTAAAATTCCAACTCAAACAGAAATTAAATTGATTATGGAATCTGAAATAGAAGACAATAATTATTTTCCTATACTTGATCCTACTTCATCAACTGCATGCCTGTAGAAGGAAAAAGGCTTCCTTTCAGGCTAAATAAAGGATGGTAACAGAGACCTGCTTTATAGTTTTGACATTTCATAACAATCCGAGTTTTTGTTTGTTTGTTTAAGTCTCCTCTGAAATGTCAGATTTTATTCAACAGATGTTTACTGAGTTGTTATTTTGAATTGGTTTAAGGGAATTAAAAACACCATCTGAGAGTATATTCTTTTTCTTTTTTATTACAGAGTACTTTTTGAAACGCAGTAACTTGATGATACATGCGAACCAGGGCCCTAGGATCTTAGAGTAAGCTCTACATTTTTAAGAATTTTGGAAACATAAAATTACATGTATTTTTCATAATTTTGAAGGAATGGACTCTACAGCATGCTATGAAACTCATGCTTTCATTGAGAATTTTGGGAGGGATTTTTGGAAAAATAATTTTTTTGAGGGTTAATAACTAGGTTTGAATAAAACTTCCTGTTGAATAAGATATGAGGTACAACCTGGACAGAGATAGCACACGTACTATGTTGCAAGTGACTATATTTCTAGCAAAAGTAGGATGGAATCTTACAGTACTCATTTAGATGGTTTATCAACACTTGTATTTATGACGTGATATTTTCCTAATAATAAATCTGACTTCCTCATAATATAATTTAAACCTATACCCTGCTTCAGCTGACTGAAAACAACATAGATAAAAGCAATGCCAGTCAAATATACAAACAACACCATCACTACCACTACCAATACCAACACCAAACACAAAACATAAAGGTATGCTTATTTTTGAAGGTATTTTATTTAAAACAGAAAGTTTTGTTTTCTTTTCTTCCCCTAATATGAAGGTTTAAATTTTGGAGGAATTTTCTTATTGGGCTGTGAAAATTCTGTCTATTTCTGATATACTTATATTCTTACCTTCCCCATGTCTCATGAAGAAGCATATGGCCAAGGAGATGGCCATCAGGAGAATGAAGGCCACAGTCTGACTCAGATACTGGTGATCAAAAAAAAAAAAAAAAGGCTGTTGGGGGGCAGAAGTGGAGTTACAATAAGTTCTGTAAGTCTGTAAGTTTTGGACTGATAATGAATGGTTGCTAGGAAATAAGGGACATAGGTCAATACCTGGCAGGAAAGTGGCAGTGGTATAGGAGGAAATAGTGCTTGAACCAAATTTGAGTTCCCATCACAGCAAACCCAGTAATACAAATTGTGGAATACAGTACACAGAGGTTGTGGGAGAGATTTCTTTTCGTTTTTTGGCAAGATTTTGGACATTAAGTCTAGCAACTTAGCCTTGAGTGTAGTTCATCAGCCCTGCCTGTAATACTTTGAGCTGCCCAAAGTGAATATCTCAAAACAAAAGCATATTCATATAATCTTTGAACCCAGAATCAAATCATAAAGCTTGGGCTTCCCTGGTGGCACAGTGGTTGAGAGTCTGCCTGCTGATTCAGGGGGCACGGGTTCGTGCCCCGGTCCGGGAAGATCCCACAAGCCGCGGAGCGGCTAGGCCCGTGAACCATGGCCGCTGAGCCTGTGTGTCCGGAGTCTGTGCTCCGCAACGGGAGAGGCTGCAGCAGTGAGAGGCCCGCGTACGGCAAAATAATAATAATAATAATAATAAAACTATGTGAAATCATGTGAAGTTTCCTCAGGCTACCCTTCTATTATTATAATTCTCTAAGCTTGAAAATTTATTTTAAGATAACTGAAGAATTAAGCTCAATGTAAATTTTTTGTACATTTTGCTGCTTAGAGGGTAATAATGATTTTTTTCATTTTTGTTTTTTTCTGAACTTAAAAAAGGAAGAATTCTTTTCAGTGCATTTTTCCTTTCCCACTTGAACACTTCCCACCTGGTCAAAAGATCATTATCCCCTTTCATCTTGTGATTGTCATATACTTTCAACATTGCTAAAACCATCAAGGAGAGTGATCATTTCACATTGCCAGCAATCTTGTATGACATGTGTTCTATAGTCATTAAATATCAATTCAGAAAAAAATTGCTATGACAAAGATATTTTTGACAGTCAGTCCTTATCAACCACTCAGTACTAAATTCATGGATTATGGATGCCTTCCCTACCGCTGCAAAACCTACCAGAAAGTATAGTAGCAGAGTGAGGTTGTATTCTCACAAGAATATGAAGGGTTATGAGTGGAAGATCTATTAATAATGAGCTGGAGCTTGACACCATGTCACTAGCTACTTACACTTTAAATATACTGTTTTATATATAGGAAAACACTACATGAATTTTTACCTGACATCTACCCAATCACCAATCTACCTACCTACCTACATTATCAGTGCTTTGCAGTTTTGATCCAGAAGATTACTACTTGATAAAGTAATTTCAAATGAGAATATTCTCTTAAATTTATTTAGACCAACTTACATTAATATTCTAGTGTCATCCTTTCTGAATATTGGAAACACTCTTTCTTACTCATAGAGAATGAGAAATACTGTGTCATGAATTCTTTAGTTTGGAAAGAATAGTTCCAGGAAAAGTAAGGAACCAATAATAAAAATCTTCCAGTACATGAGATAAAATATATCATTATCATCATACCCCATCTTTGCTCAGTTACGACAGGTCACCACTTGTGCTATTCTCATTCACCATCTACAACAGACAATTTAGCAGATGTTGAAATCCTTACGGCAGCCTCTTCACCACCCAAGGAGAGATTCTTCAGTAATATCCCAGAAAACTAGTCATGTCTGTCTGCTATACCTACCATACTAAGAACCAGACACGAGGAAAACATGGACTTCTTCACCAGTTCTCAAAATTGAGTTAAGTGTAATATTAATAAGTCTATGATATCATTGATAGAGATGCACTTCTCTGAATAAACTTTAATGAAAAAAATGGCTCTAGAAATAATTTCAAGGAACAGAAACTTAAGAATCAGCTCTCTAAGTTGGCTCTGAGTTAGACCTAAGTCTTAATGGCCCTATACAAAGTACTTTTCTCACCCTCAATATTTCAGCAAAAATCAGAAACGGCAGACTTACAGCATGTCTTACACTGTGTCATGAGATTCCATACAGCATTGCCTCTGAACAAATAACTCATTTTACAAAATATGGAAGTGTAGCTATTGACTCATGCTCATAGAACTGGCTAGTTGTAAAAATTCCCCATTGCTATGAAGGAGCCTGTCTGATAGAACTATAACACGATTTTCAAAAGATTTATTTGCAGTGGCAGCTAAATTACTCTGTCACCAAAAGAATTATCATCAAAATCCCATCATTGATATGAGATTTATAATATTTACATGGAAATATAAATGACCAAACTAGCCAAAATGATTGTGATGAGAAGCAAGTAAGCTAAAGATTAATAAAACCATTTATCAAGACTTATTTTAAAGTTACAACAATTAAGACAGTAGGACATTGGTTAGACCATCAGAGCAGAAGTAAAAAATAGACTAACACATATATGGCAATTCTGATTTACGGCAAAGGGAGCTCTGTATTGTAATGAGAAATATTACTAGGTTAATTGGATATATTTATTAAAAAATTAAACTTGGTTATACCTTGTGTTATAAGTAAAAAGGAAATCCAGGTGGATAAAAGCTCTATATATGAAAATTAAAACAATAAATGTTCTAGAGTTCAAGATGCAGTTTTGTCATGTAAAAAGTTAGAAGTTGTCACTTTCATCCTTACAACAATGAAAAGCTGAAAAATTTTAAATTAGCTATTTCTTGTACTCATCAGAAAACTGAGGTTGCAGGGCAAACTGCCACCCCAAACTCTGAAGAGGAAAAAGAACCCAAACAATCACATCTGAGGTCTGCTTACAAAAGCAGAAGCTACTGGAGCCATAAATTGGTAGGAACACTCAAATGGTCATTTTAGCAAACTGCTGAAGCTGAGTGTAGACTAGAGTAAGAGTGAGAAACTCCTCAGATCTACAGACTTAGTGGGGCCCCAAACTGGGTTTCCTTTTGGGTTTTACTTTCAGAAACCTCACCATGTTCTTATGGTGAAATGTGAGAAAGATACCCTTGTGGTTCTAGCAGGTGGAAAGGAAGTGTAACCATTATGAAACACTTGGAGCATTCTCCATAATAAGGCCTGTTCTACCGTGGAAGAGACTTTACCAGAGGTTTATTCCACCACAGGGAAAGATATTTCTCCCACTCTAGCCCCCTCTAACTTTCCTGTCTCTCCTACCTAAATTTAAAAAACAGGGCAGAAAATTTTTATACTAATGGTCTAATTAATTCAGTGTCTATTACCCAATATATCAAGTCTGGATTTTGATGGTTATAAGACATGCTCAAAGGAAAGAGAAAGCACTGTCTAAAGAGACAAAGTAAGCATCCAAATCAGACTCAGATATGACATAGGTGTTAGAATCTGCAGACAGGGAATATAAAATAATATGTTAAAGGATCTAATGGAAAAGTAGATAACTTAAAAGAATAGATGGGTAATATAAGCAGAGAGATGGAAACTCTAAGAAATCATCAAATAGAAATGTTAGGAAAAATATTGTAATAGAAATGAAGAATACCTTTGATGGGTTCATCAACAGACTGGAAACAGCTGAAGAAAAAATCAGTAATTTTGAAGATTGGTCAATAGAAACTTTCTAAACTGAAATTCAAAGAGAAAAAAGTGACAAAAACATAATACCAATATTCTGAGAACTGATAATTCCAAAAAGTGTAAGATATGTGTAATTGGAATAACAGAAGGAGGAGTGGAGCAGAACTATTTGAAATAATAATTACCTAGAAATTTCCAAAATAAATGACAGCAACCAACCTAGATCTGGGTAGCTCAGAGAACACCAAGAAGGATCAATATCAGAAAATGTGCACCTAGTTATCCTACCAATAGAGGAATAACATTAGAAATTACAGCAGACATCATCAGAAACCATGCAAGTAAAAAGAGTGAAGTGAAATATTTAAAGTGTAAAAGGCGTAAAAACTACCAATCTAAAATTCTATAGCCAGTGAAATTATTGTTCAAAAGCAAAGAGGAAAAGAAACACTTTTGCAGACAAAATAAAAAAAGAAAAAGAAAACAACCCATGTGAATTCATCACTAGCAGACTTGCCCTGCAAGAAACATTAAAAGAAGCCCTTCAAAGAGAAGGAAAATAACGTAGTCCAGGAACACAGATCTGCAGGATAAACAAACAAACAAACAAAAAACACTCGTAAGGATATAACTGATGGTAAAGTAAAATCTTTTATATTTCCTATTCTCAATTGACCTAAAAGATAGCTTTTTAAAAAAAGTAATTATAGTCTCAATGTGTAGGATGATTACAGCATATGAATATGTGAAATGAATGAAACAATAACATAATGGGCAGGAAGGAGGAATTGGGTATCCTTGGTTAAGATACCTGCACTACATGTGAAGTGTTATGGAATTATTTGGAGATAGACTTGGATTAGTTATAAAAGTGTATTGCAAACTCTAGGGCAACCACTAAAAATTTAATAAGGAGCAGATAAGAGGAAAGAAAGAAAAATAAATAAATTAAAAAACATGTTAGATATTAGTCTACTGATGATGTACACGATCATTTTAAACATAAATGGTCTAAATAGATCAATTATAGACAGAGATTAACAGACTATAAAAAAACAAACTTTTTGTTTCCTGTAAGAAATTTACTTTAAATGTAAAACTCACAAAGATTACAATAAAGGGAAGGAGAAAGATATATTAATAAGCACTAATAAAAAGAGAGCTGTGGTACTTATATTAATTTCAAACAAAGTAGACTTCAGAACAAGAAAAATTATCAGAGATAAAGAGGGACATTACATGATAAAGTGGTCAATTATATAGATGACAATAATTCTAAACATGTATGCACCTAACAACAAGGCATCAAAATTGATGAGGCAAAAATCAATAGAACGGCAAAAGGAAATAAGCAAATCTACTTCACAGCTGAAAACTTCAACATCTTCTTTCAGTAACTGATGGACCAAGCAGACAGAATATCAGTAAGAATATAGCTTACCTGAACAGGTCTATTTATCAACTTGATTTAATTGACATTTATTGAATATTCCATTCAACAAAGTCAGAAAATATATTCTCTCATGTGACATGGGACATTTCACCAAGATAGATCACATTCTTCACCTTAAAACATAAATTTAAAATAATAGAAACCACACAAAGTATAGTCTCAGACCACATTGAAATTAAAGTAGAAATCAATTTTAAAAGGTAACTGTAAAATCCCAAATATTTGTTGATTAAGCGATTAATTTCTGAACAATACATAGGTCAAAGAAGAAGTCTAAATAGAAATTTTTTAAAAATGGTATTTTGAAGTAAATGAAAGTGAAAATACAACTTATCAAAATTTGTGGGATATAGTAAAATCAGCACTTAGAGGGAAATTAACAGCATTAACTACATATTTCAGAAAATAAAAATTCTAAAATCAATAAAACTTTCTGCCTTAAGAAACTAGAGAAAGAAAACCAATCTTTCTTTAAGACCCCAGACTTGTTCTTTGGAAAGTTATGTATGAAAAAGCAATGATGAACCTCTACACTTGCTAACCAAGAAAAAATGGAAGGGACAAGTCACAATTTACTAAGGTTTTAAGCAAGGAAGAATATTGATATTTTTTCCTGTTTTAAAATTTTCATTCTGACTACAGAGGAGAGAATGGATTGGAGATGGTCAAGAGTGTAGGTAGAAAGAGAGATGGGAAACCATTGAAGTTGTCCATATGAGAAACCAAAGTGGTCTGTACCAGGATCGTAGAAGTGATGGAAGGACCAGACAAATTTACTACACAACTTGGGTATTATAGAATAGACTTGATGATTACTTGGACATAGATAGTGAAAGAAAAAAATAAAGTCAAAGATGACTTATTGGATTTGGCTGAGTAACTGGATAGGATAGAGGCCTGTTAATTGGGTCATGGCAATCTGGGAAGAAGTAGAAACTATTTTCTAGACCTATTCTGCTTGAGAGTTCTATCAGATATCTAGGTACAATTAGCAATTGGTTAGGTGGTTATGAATTATAAGTTTATTGGTGAAGTGAGACTGTAGGTATGAATTTAATATAGAGATGATATTAAATCTATGGTACAAGATATATGGGGAGAGATACAAAGAGAATAGAGAGTAAGAAACAAAGTGAGAGGTTTCCAAGACCAAGGTTTCCAAGACCAAAATAAGTAGCATGAGAAAAGGAACACTAGTCAGCAAAGAGCCTTACTTCTGAGAGTACTAAAATCCAGTAATAATGAATTCCTTAGGGCACTCAGAATATACCTTAAAGTTTCAGAATTTTATAAATTTACCCATAAAACTCCTGCCTAAAATGACTTTTCCAATTCTTGGTCCAGTATAAAATATTGATTATTCGATGCTTATCATGCAGGTCAATTTCTTTACAATTAAACTTCTTCTGAATTCTCCCTCTCCTCATTAAAGAATATCTGATTATACATTTTCTTTTCATTATAGTTTCAAAG
Source organism: Mesoplodon bidens (assembly GCF_964165515.1). Taxonomy (NCBI): domain Eukaryota; kingdom Metazoa; phylum Chordata; class Mammalia; order Artiodactyla; family Ziphiidae; genus Mesoplodon; species Mesoplodon bidens. The sequence goes on along the minus strand of NC_138176.1, from coordinate 129,159,163 downwards.
CTTTTTCAAATTTATTTTCATTTCTTACTGGAAACGTGCTGAAAACTTTCTTATTCTTCTCCTAGTGCCAGATACATGGCATAATCACAGCTATAGAGCACATACTTTATATATATATATTACTGATTGAATTAATGCTTATCTCCCTAATCGCACTGAGGGAAAAGCATACACATGGATAATAAAGTCTTATCTCTACCTAAGACAGAATTAAATAGATATAGAATATTTTAAAAGTATATTCATAAAGTGGCTATTTTTCTGTGAAACGAAGCATATGGGTTTGGTTTTGAAAATGGCCTGTGCAAGTTAAATTAGCATGGCTTGAAATCATTTGCTTGTTGCTATAATTTGTCTTATTGAATAAACCATCAGTGTTCTCAGAAAATAAGGCACATTCTTTGATCAACACGTTAATATGACAGTCTTCTCTACAGAAATTTTAATTTTTGTTATTAGGACACATATCTGTAGTTCACTTTTTTCTTGGAAGGGATTATTGAATGTTTGTCATGGCATATGTGAAAGGAGGCATTTTACTGTAGAACAGGAACAGGGAGAAAATTAAAATGTATTGATCTAATTAATTACAAAATAGATCAATCCTGGCTTTGCTGTCAAGAATGAGGTCTATTATTGATTATGATCAAGTCAATTAACTCTTTCCAGAAGTAAAGTCCTTTTTATCAGAAGGTGAAGCCTCTTCTGAAGCTAATCCTATAACCTAAGAAAGATTATTGATCCAACATTGAGTAATACACTGTTTTCTAACCCACAGGTTACAGCTCTCTGACCTAAATAACTTCTCAACTGACCTCTTTTTTGCGTTGCTTACTGAGTTCAGATTTTTCATTGAATCTCTGTGTATATACACCATAGAGAAAACAAAATAATCTATGAACAATGTGCTTGTGCCATGTTGTTTTTAATCTTGCTATCAAGCTTATATATCAAATGCCTTAAACTTCCTCAATTTATGAAGAGAATTAATCCCATTGGCGAATCACTATATAACCACTAAATGCATTCAACAAGGAAGAAAAGTAAACTTTCTTTGGAAAAGAAGAAAAATAAAGGAAAGAACAAGTTCAAAAATGCCAAATAGGAGGCTAGTTAGTGGCAGTGAAAGTGAAAGAAGCAAGTTCAAAAGAAACTAAAATTTTAAGAATTAAACCTAAGACAGATAGATTTAAACACTGGTTTAGGAAATTAGTTATATAAATCTATTAAGAAAAATCTGCTATTACACTTCTAGAAAGGTTCTCCCAAATGTGCTTAAAGGTTTAGTTTTAGACATATTAGGTTATTTGTGGTATATTAACCATCTGAAGGGACACCTTTTGAATATATATATTAAACTGCATGAAGTATAAAATAGAGCTGTCTTTCTCTGAACACAAATTTTCAAATAATGGTATCATATCCTTACAAGTATCCAGAATATATAGAATGAGTATTATTTGCCAGAGTTTTGTTAGGTATCATGATTTTGTATAATCTGTTAATATATCCTTAGGGTTTATAAACACCATCATTAGAATTTTTACAGCAGAATGTAAACATAGAATTGAAGGAGAATGCTTTAATATGTTACTATGGGAATGGCTGTTTATTTTCTTAACAAGGAACATTTTAAGATGGTTTTCTATACAAAGATTTCCTATCTGTCAAACTTATCCACTCCTACTGAATACCCAGATGTCCTCTTATTTTATTTTATTATAGAGATTTGGGGGCAAGTTTAGTAGAGAAGGGAAACATGTATTTGCATAAAACTATGCAGTATTGTTGGATTTCAAATGTCTCAGTCAAAAATAATCAACATTTCAGTGACAATATTTGCAATGGCCTAAGAAAACTGTTAATTTCACCATGTAAAAAAGGGCATAATATATTCAAAGTGAAACTGCACATGGATAATATATGAAATTACTACCATAAAATCTTAGAATCTTTGACTATACAGGTTTATTTCCTTGAAGAATAATTTTTAAAAATTAAGATACTTGTAAATGGAATGGTGGGGACTGTTAAAAATCTGTCACCCCAAATCAGAAAAGAAGGAATTATCTGGAAAAGGTAAATGTCCCTTGATATAGTAATAAAGTTTATATTTAAGTTTAGTCATTTTAATAATGTTCTTTCAAATTAACAATAAAGTTCTTCAAATCCAAAAACAAAATATGAAGTCTACACTAAAGAGGTATAAAATTCTTCAAAATAAACAAGACAAGAAACTTAAACATGAAGAAAAACATCAGCTAAAATTATTCCCACTTGAAAACAACAAAACTATGCTCAAAATATTACTATGTATGAGGCATGATGTCTTTTTTCTTATAACTTTACTCTCAAGGAGAGAAATAATTCTGTGATCATGTGTGTTTAAATGCATCCCCATTCAAATTCATCACTAATATTCTCACTTAAAAAACAAAATATCAAGAGCCAGTTTTTTCTGGGTTATTGTATTAAGAACAGTATAAAGCTATTGTCAAAAATTATGGACTGTATATAAACAAAAGTGGTTTCAGAGTTAAATATCCCAGACACATGTTCAAGTGCTTTTGAGGTAGTTACTCAATCAAAAGGTTGTATCTTATTAGCTTCATTTTACAAATGAAGGAATTGACACTAGCAATGAGGAAATAACCTTCCTGAGCTAATCTGGTAAGTAAACCTAGACTTACACCCAACCAATTTATCCACAACATTCAAACATTTCTCTGCTAGAAAATACTATATATAGGAAATCAGTGGTTACACATCTGGAAACATTGGTCATATCTAGATTTCAGGTAGATGGAAATGCCTGAACAGGAAACTTTTTTATTTTCAGGAAATAGAGAATTACTGCATTATTAAATCTATAGTATACCATGCTAATATATGCAAACAGTAGTTAAGGTATTCCAATTGGACAAGATTGTAGTGGGGAGGAACACATAGGCAAAAATGATTTTAAAAACTCCTGCATAGCTAAGATATGAGTGAGACTGCAAGAGGAATAAGCTTTTAGTGTACTTAGTGCTTATATATATCTTATCCACCTATTATAAACCTGGCGGGGGTATGTGGATGGGGTATATGAGAACTCTGCATTTTACACTCATTTTTCTTTAACCTTAAATTGCTCTAAAATAATATCTACTAAGAATTTTTTTTTAAAAACTCATAGCTGCAAATGTTAACATTCTCTTAAATGATGAATAGTATTTTGACAAATTATCCTTTGGTTACTGCTATGCACTTCCCTCAATTTGGAGCCCATATCATTATTGCTTCATTGCAATTATATGTTATTTAAACTCATCCTATTTTTAAATATGTTGTTAAATCTTATTAGCAAGTCACCTTATTAAGTTATTAAAATAAATGTAGCTAAATGGTGATTTCATTTCTTCTTAAGTGTCCAGTGTTCTCACTCTGTATTCACCTTTAAGTAAGATTAAGTTTTTAAAACACCCTCAGAAATTATATATATATATATATATGTATATATATATATAATATTTATATATTACCTATATATGTATGTAATGGTGAAATTAAATGCATCTTCTAATAAAGATTTTCATGGAAACAGGGAAGATAATTCATATTATGAACAACATAGAAGCTTAATACAAACTCTTAATCAAAGGTTCATATTTCTAAAAATGTGTCTTCCTCTTTCTCTTAAAAAGATACAGGCTACTTTTTCATTAACCAGAATATTTAAGTTCAACTCACCCTTTCTTCAAAGCAAAGCCCTACAGTTGGCTAAACATATCATCTAAACTCCAATTTTACTGGTACTGAAGCATGCCTCATACAAGAACGTTTTTCTCCCCCTTCCCCCAACCAGCCCCCTTCCAGGTTAGAACCTGGAAGGAATCCTAATGCAAAGAGAATGGGATTTCTATTTTTCTACATGCTATATAAATTCAACATATATTTATCAAACATTTACCACGTGACTCAAACAGTTCTAGGTATCGAATATACAGTGGTTAAAATTACAAAGCTTTATCTAAAGTCTAGAAGAATAAAAGAAAACTAGCCAAGTGGAAATATATTTGTGCTATAAAATTATATTGAAATTAATAATTCACAGAACATAACTTTCTGAGCAACTAAAGAAAAATTAACCATGGTAAATTATATTTCACATTAGTTTGTACAAAGAAGTGTTTAACACCCTATGCTTTAGAGAAAAGGTTATCTTTGCAAAAATGAATCTTAATGAATTTGGTGAAAGAAATATGTTTTAAGAGATGTGAAAGTATACTCTTCCCTAATTGGTAAATATGCTATGATAGAAGGAAACTAAGCTGCTATTAAGGGCAGAAACAAAGAAATCATTAAAAATGGTATCTGACAAAGGTGCAATAAGGTTTGTATTCTGTTATAATGGAAACAACTAATTATTAGAGGGGTATTTTGATGAATCTTTTCTTCTTGTCCTTTCTGAAAACAATTCAACAATGTAGGAAGTTGTCACTTTAAGAGGTTAAGAAAAACCTGCGTGAAACAGAGAACTTGACGTTTAGATACCACTTTTAATTTTATACAGACCTCTTTTTCTTGAAGAACCCAAAGTAATTTGTTGGTTACTGTATAAGTGGATTTTGAACAAGATAACATTAATTTTTCCAGATTTTCTCAGCTGCTAGAATGTTTCTAATAGTCATTGAAATAATTCATTCCACCCAGTGTATTTCTTCTATTTCCCTTTCTAGTCCATTTCCTATTTTAATCTATTAAAATTTAAATGCAGAATTAGAATCATTTGAAATCAATTACTAATTTAAATTCTATAAATTGCAAATATTTTATTTAACAAAGGAAAAAATAGAGAATTCATTGCAGAAAACTACAAATGTGAGAACTATTCTGAGGTGAATGGATTTTTTATGCATTTAAATGCCATCTGTCAAGAAATATAGTTCTATATTAATACTTCAAGGTGATCATTGCAACTTATACAATAAAATTACCAAAGGGAAGTATATATATCCTGTAAAAATGAACAAAGCAGAAATAGCTTTATTAGATACTATGAAAATTTAAAAAGAAAACACCTTAAGTTTATCCATTCAAATTTATTAAATAAAATACAAATTAAAGAATTTTAATAACTTCGGGAATATTTCAGGGACTGTAATAAATAAGCAAGGAGATATTTCTTAAGTTGGAGATTCTACAGATTAAAAATAATTTATCAGGGAATTCCCCAGTGGTCCAGTGGTTAGGACTCTGTGCTTTCACTGCTGAGGGCCCAGGGTTCAATCCCTGGTTGGGGAACTAAGATCCTACAAGCCGTGTGGTGTGGCCATAAATAAATAAATAAATAAATAATCAAACAGCTTTCTCTTATAGCTCCAAAAATATTGAATGTATTTTCAGAATATATTCCAAAGCTATCAAGAGGATTTGTCATTTTTTATAGTATTTCTTTTTGAAAGCACAGATTTTCTTTTTTTAATCAACTTTTAAATTTTATGATTGTTTTAGATTTACAGAAGAAATTGTAAATATAATACCATGTCCCATATAACACACAACCAGTTTTGCCTATTATGAACGTGTTACATTTGTATGGTATGGTAACTTGTCACAATTAATGAACAAATATTGATATATTATCATTGACTAAATCTACGCTTTATTTAGATTTCCATAATTTTTAACTGATGTCCTTGTGTCTGTCCCAGGATCACATCCAGGACATGACATTACATTTAGTCATCCTGTTTTTTTAGGTTCTTCTTGACTGTGACAAAGAACTTTCTTTAATTATAGTAACTGACAAAGAATTTTCTAATACAGAAATTTAAATGTAATTGGTTTGTATAATTTAAACTAGGAATTTTTTTTAAAGATTAATTTAGTAAGCAATGTCAACTGATTCTCCGAATAACAGTAATGATAAAAAAAACCCTCAATCTTTTTTATAGTTCTGTACCTAGAACTTATAAAACAAGCTATTTTGTTTGTATTTAATCTAAATCTAAATAACAGTGCCAGAAATTTTTAGCTATTTGCTAAAAATCTTTGTTTACATCTTTCTGGCACAACGGTACAAAATTTGTATCATCTCTTAGAGTTAGGGTAAAGGAAACCCCTGAAAGGGTCTCCAGTGCAGCAGCATCTGTCCCCATGAAGTGGGAGTGCACAGCTGGGAAGTTTTCCCCACCCTGTAGTTTAGGCATTTTTATGGGGGCTTCATTATGGATACATGATGCATTATTTACTCAATTTCCAGCCTCTCTCAAAGGATGAAGGGTGCGGCTGAAAGTTCTAGTTTCTAATCATGGCTTGGTCTTTCTGGTGACCAGTCCCCATCCTGAAGCCATCCAGGTGCCCACCAAGAGGCACTTCAATAGAACAAATGACACTACTATCACCCAGGAAACACCAAGGGATTTAGGAGCTCTGTGTCAGGAACTGGGGTCAAAACCAAAATTCAGAACAAAAGATGTTTGTAGCACCCCTATGAGTCAGGATATTATAAGAGTTTTAGAAGCTCTTTAACTAGAATCAGTGTCCAAGATGAAATTTTAAAACAAAAGATGCTTTAAGCAGTTCTATCACTCAGGAAATTCCAAGGGTTTTAGGAGCTTTATGTTGGGAAACAGGGGAAGAAACCAATTATATTTCTTATTATGCCACAGTCCACCCACTGGCCTCTAGTCATGAACTCCTTATAGCAAAATGATCATAAAAGTCAAAAGACACTGGCACATTACTAGAATCCAATTCAGTCATTAATAATTAGCTAGTCCACCATCATATCATACTGGAAGATCTCCCAGGGCAAGACTCAGTTTTGCACATTTCCATTTGATCTTGTCAGATTCTAAAAGCAGAAATGGTCTCAGAAACATAAGATTTCACCTTCCTTTCAGGAATTTTTTATAATT